>NC_051086.1:42298251-42665751 GCF_004664715.2 Peromyscus leucopus
GATATATTGAATACTATTCAGGTATTAAGGAAAATGAAGTCATGAACTTTGCAGGTAAATGTATGGAACTAGAAAAGATCATATTGAGTGAGGTAACCCAGACTCAGAAGGACAAATGTCACATGTCCTCTTTCATTGGAGGCTTTCTAGCTCCAAATTTTCAGTCCATACCCTGTAGCAATCACAGAAAGTAAAATGGATCATTGCCAGTGCAGGAGTGTGGGGAGCAATAGAGAGGGGAATAGAAGAATACAAATGATCTGATGGGAAGTGGGAAAAGGGGGCTCTCATTAGGGAGGGAAGAGATAAATATAGAAGGAGGGAGGAGGGCAAATAACAGTAAGGATGTCTGAAAAAAAAACCATAATGAATCATACTATTAACTATCTACCTTAAAAAAAAACACCTATAATAGACTTAAGTCTATATGTAAACATACACGGTTAAATGAAAATTTCTCATCCAGGCTGACAACGCTTCCTCCAGGAGCCGAAGACCTCTTAGCAAAAACCCCAACACTAGGCACAAGAAACCTTCTTTTGAGTTGTTGATCAGGGTTGTCCAAGAGACTCCCAAAACATTACAAATTATTTTGCTTTTGTCCTTGGTTGCCCTCCAGAGATGAAAGGTAAGTTCTTTTTTGTTGTTGTTGTTGTTGTTGTTTTTCAAGACAGGGTATCTCAGTGTAGTTTTGGTGCCTGTCCTGGATCTGGCTCTGTAGCCCAGGCTGCCTCAAACTCACAGAGATCCACCTGTCTCTGCCTCCTGAGTGCTGGGATTAAAGGCGTGTGCCACCACTACCCGGCAGAAGATAAATTTTTATTGCTGAAGACACCATGCACACAAGATACAAGGCCCTGAAGATTTTCATGGTACCAGAAGACTCAGGCAATCTTCCAAAGGATGAAGCAACCAATAGTCCTACCCAGCTATGAGACCTGTGAACCAAAAAAAAAGACCAGCATGACACAATAACCCCAGCAGTGCAGTGGTGGCACCCATACTGTGGCTGCAACCAATAGCTCTCTAATTGTACTTAAGGCCTGTTCAGCAAAAGGAGAATAATGCCCGGAAATCTAGCTAGCTACTCAGTGCTGGTGAAGTTCTGATTCCTGGAGGAAAACCTACAACAGCCACTTTACTAAACCAGCATGATCCCCAACTACACGCTGAATATTTATCCTTATGCCCTGATAAGTGTAGTCCTCACCCCTCATCAAGGGAGACCATGGCAGAAAACCACAACTAATAGAAATGCAGAGTTGTGGAGCCCAAACACCGATGAATTCATGTACAATACATTCCTGCACCCATCCAGCCTAGGGAACATTTTGGAAGAGGGGATATAAAGGTTGTAAGAGTCAGATCAGAGAGTTTGCTATGAGACTGTGTCTCTTAGGAGTGTCAGAAGCACACACATAAAGTCTCTCCAACCTGCTGCCTAAACATCAGCTGAACAAGGACAAGAACAATGGACATGCCAAAGTTGATGGGGGAAAGCCCTGGAGGCCTCAACTCTACACAAAGAATTATAGGCAACTCAGGAACCTGAGATTGGGAGAGCTAGTCTTCCCCAGGGAAGAGCACACCAATTAGAAGTGACTAGGTTTAGTGGTGTGGTAGTACAAAGAGAAGAATCCTTCATGAACTCCAGGACTTAGTTCATTGTCCAGTCACGGAGCCACCTGTTATCTATCACCTCAATGACCCTGCTGGCACAGGCACCAGCCTAATGCCTTATCCACACGAATCTGCTTGAGCAGGCCTCAGAAGCTGCAGTCCTTATCTTACCGTTCCAGGTGAACGCCCGTAAGAACCCTCAGAGCATCACCAGGGCCTGTGTGCTCCCCCTTACCTCCTCTCTCATCAGTTATTCTCTCCACCTCTGTCAAAACCTCAGAACAAAAGCACCGACTTCCACCTGCCTCCTTTGCTCCTGTGTCTGTCTTTTTTTTTTTTTTAACATTTGCTCTTGACCTTTGTGGTTCCTAGGTCAAGTATCATTTTCTCTGTGAAATTTCCTATCATCTGCCCTTGTTTATATATATTTAGTTCTTCTACCATGCCAGTTACTCTCAGGCTGTCCCTATGCCTTAAGAGCATGTTGGGAGTTTGCACTTCCCTGAGACTTAGTTTTGGCCGGCAGCAGCTTTTTAGCAAATGCACCAATGAATCGTTTTATCCCAGGCTTAACCAGAGTGGAATATCCAATTAGCTCCTATCATATTAATGTAATTATTTCTCTAAGCATTGTTTCACACAAATGTTGACATAATGATGATCTTGCCAGCCTACCTTTCTTTTCTTCCTTCCTTCTTTCTTTCTTTCCTATTTAATTCTTCTTGCCTTCCTTCCTTCTCCTCTTTCTCTCTCCCTCCTCCCCTCCCTCCCCTCTCTTTCTTACAAACATGTAGTTGTTGCTACCCATAATCATTTCAAGTGATATTTCTTTTACTTATAATTTAAATTTATTTCCATTTGTTTTCTCAAATACTACCCATCAGTTTAGACTTGGTTCATATTTTTTTTTCTAGATGGGGTTTCTCTGTCTGTTCTGGAACTCTCTATGTAGACCAGACTGACCTCAGACTCAGAGATCTGCCTGCCTCTGCCTCTGGAGTCCTGGGGTTAAAGGCATGCACCACCACCACCTGGCCAGGTTTTCTTTTTAATGAAACTATTTTCCTGTATCATCATGTAATATGAGATGACAGAAATTTTAGTTTGTTTTCTTACAGTTTTTATATAAATATGTGGCCTAACACATAAGAACTAGAGTCTTAACATGTCCTGAATTTATTGTACTTGAAAGGAGAGAATGATTAGTTGAAGGGCAGCCTCACCGGAGTGTTTATTTTTATAATTTTTTATATCCTATTGCTAGAGTAGCCCCCACTCAGTGACCGAAAGAATGTTCTTTTTGTTCCTTTGTGAGATTCACTAGGGAAGAAGGTAGTCTTGTTACACACTCTGAGCTGGCCATCCACTTACCCCAAGCTGAAGCAGGAAGGGATGTCTAGTCAGGATCCAGCAGTGGAAAAGTTGAGAGCTCAGTCAAAGAGCTGTAGTTCTTTTTCAGAGGATCGGAAGGTAGAGTCACCACAGTCCAGCAAGGAAAGAGGATTTGGTGATCCTGAGCATCATGGGGGGGGAGGTGACTTCTGAGGTTTGTTTCTTGCATCCTCTGAGACCTAAGCTAACTGTCGTGTGTAGATCATTAAGTCTAAGGATTTGTTTGTAGAGAAGAGTATGCTAGTGGGATTTGGCTTCTTTTAATTTATTGTGTCTAGAATCATCTTTGCTCTGGGGAATATGCCTGAGTGAACTACATACACAACACAAACCAAAAATCTATCATAAGACAGGATCGAGATAGTCTGTGACCTCATTATGTTCCGGGGATTCACAACAAAGAGTGTGACATGGACAGTCTGATGTCTACCTTAATGAAGACAGTGTATTTTAAACATAACCAAATCCCTTCAACCTCACACTGAGAAGGATTTTTGTTGTTGGGTAGATTTTTATTTTTTTGCTATAGGGGCAACTTTTTGACATCTGGATGAAATATATTTTGTAATATCACTTTCCTAGAAACGTCCTTTCTCTACATTGTAAACTCTATTTGCTGCAGTCTTCCACTATTTCTCTCTCATCATCAACCTTCAAAGAATTTTGAAGGTCAGCTGCCTGGTCTCTTTTTAAAAATACCTTGGACACCATGACTGTCCCACCCAGGTGGGCTGGTGCTGAGCCATGAGAGCCCCACTCCCAATCAGAGGGCACAACCCTTCCCCTCAGCCTCCGGCCACCTTTGAAGCACACCCACCTCTTCCTCTGTATTCTCCTTATTTCCTTAAAGCATAAGGTAGATTTCCTTCACCGCAAAGTCCGGTACATGCCTGTGCCCTGCAGGTCTACCCCCACCTTTCCCCTATTCTCTGCATCATACGAGGTGGCTGGTGATAGAGACAGCGAAGGTCTAGAGTTTGCAGGTCGAGGAGTGTGGATTCCAATGGTAGAAGCAGTTCTATCAAGTTTAGGGAGGATGGGTGGGAACTAGCATATGGTAGAAAGTTGAAATCCAAGGAATGAAGAAAGAGCAAAAACTGTCAATGAAGCCTATCTCTTTAACAAGAGAAGTGGCCATTCTTGTTACAATAAAATAATTTATTGGCCTATACAACTCTTTATATACTGCTATGTGTACCAAGTTTCTTTAAGTGTGTGTTTCCTGTATCTTGAGGGTCACTATTTTGTAGGATCACAACTTCTGTATGTGATTAAAACACTGTCCTATTTAGAAAGACATGAGCAGGTTGTTTTTCTTGATTTTTAAAAAAGGATTTATTTATTTATTTTTACTTTCTGTGTGCACGTGTTTTGCCTGCACATCTGATGTGCATTGTGTGTAGGCCTGGTAACTGTGGAGGCTGAAAGAGGACATCAGGTGCATTGAAACTGAAGTTAGCGACAGTTGTAAGCTCCCACTTGGGTTCTGGGAAATGAATCCAGGTCCTCTCAAGAACAGCAAGTGTTCTTACCTGCTGAGCAATCTCTCCAGTGCCAGAGCTTGCTTAGATATATTAAAAATGAAAAATGTGGGTGGCAGTGGTGGTGCACCACTTTAATCTCAGCACTCAGGAGGCAGAGGCAGGCAGATCTCTGAGTTCGAGGCCAGCCTGGTTTACAAAGTGAGTTCCAGGACAGCCAGGGCTACACAAGGAAACCCTGTCTCAGGAAAGAAAGAAAGAAAGAAAGAAAGAAAGAAAGAAAGAAAGAAAGAAAGAAAGAAAGAAAGAAAGAAAGAAAGAAAGAAAGAAAGAAAGAAAGAAAGAAGGAAAAGAAGAAGAGAAAAAAAAAAAAAAAAAGAAAGAAAGAAAGAAAGAAAGAAAGAAAGAAAGAAAGGAAGGAAGAAGAAGGAAAAGGAAGGAAGGAAGGAAGGAAGGAAGGAAGGAAGGAAGGAAGGAAAATATTTACCAGGGTGTGGTGGCACACACACTATAATCCTAATGACATAGGGTATTATAGTAGAATCCCAAGTTGAAAGTCAGCCAGAGCTGTTTAGTAAATTCCAGACCACCTGGGGTATATATGAAGGTTTATTGAAAAAAAAAACATGCAAAGTCAATATGTTTGGCCCTATTTTATTTGTTTGGTTGGTTGGTTGATTGGTTGGTTGGTTGGTTTTTTGAGACAGGGTTTCTCTGTGTAGTTTTGGTGCCTGTCCTGGATCTTGCTCTGTAGACCAGCCTAGCCTTGAACTCACAGAGATCTACCTACTCTGCCTTCTGTGTGCTGGGATTAAAGTCGTGTGCCACCACTGCCTGGCTGGCACTATTTTAGATTGCGTATTCTGCATAGATTTTATTTTCCTTACTTTGTAAAGTCATCAGGATACAAAATATTTTCAATATTTTATATATTGTACATTTCATATTTTATTAAAATATTTATGTCATAAATTTGTGCATTTTGTGTTATTAATTCTGAGTGCTTAGTTTACTGGTTCAGCCAATTAATATTTTAAATCATTTAATCAGAGCAAATAGACATAGACCAAGGTTTCATAGAGCAGGGTTGCCCAAATGGCAAGCTTTTCATTTGAATGATACTGATTAAAAGTAGCAGAAACATCAAAAGCATTTCACTGACCATTTTATGTGCTGGTGGTCTAGATATAATGTATGTTGCACAAAAAGAGTCTTTATTGGTCTCTTTGCATGTAATAATCTTACATGTATTAACCTCTGCAAACTTTTGCATAATGTATAAAGTTAAGGCATCCAGCTATACAAGATGTTGCTAGACATCTTAGAACTGACTGAGGCCGTGTTCTGCAGCAGTCTGGGGAGCCCATTAACTGGTCTTACTCTCTAATCTCTCCCTTTGTAAACTGAGTCACTAGTTCTAAATTCTTCTATCTGAAAAAACACACCCCTGTGCTTATGCTCAGTAGAGTACTGTTTGAAAGACCCTTTGTACTTCTCTCTCTCTCTCTCTCTCTCTCTCTCTCTCTCTCTCTCTCTCTCTCTCTCTCTCTGGAAACAAGGCAATATTAACAACATGAAAAAGTCTATCAAGGTTTCTGTGTATCTTTTCCTCATAGAAAGATAAATTTCAAAGTTAAAAAAGAGCAACAGGTAGCATGGGAAATATACTTACTTACTCACTCTTGAATTTAATTAAATGAGCTGACAGCTCTAATTTCATCCCACCCTGGACTGCCTTTTCTGTTCTGATAAACATCAGTGAAGAGTCAGAAACTAGGGTCAGAAGCATTTTGAAGAAATGCCTCACTGTGAGGAAAATACTCGAATTCATCTACAGACGTTTCTGGAGACACTGTCTATGCTCTGAAGGAATATACATAAAGCAGAGGTCTGAATCATTTTTGGTAAAAGCATATTTTTTCTTTTCTTTTTTTCTTTTTTAGTTTTTTCAAGACAGGGTTTCTCTGTGTAGCTTTGCACCTGTTCTGGATCTCGCTCTGTAGACCAGGCTGGCCTTGAACTCACAGAGATCCGCCTGCCTCTGCCTCCTGAGTGCTGGGATTAAAGGCATACACTACCACCGCCCAGCCCTGTTTCTCCAGCCCTGTTTTTCTTGAAAAGAGGGCTTAACTTGGTTATTATAGCCTGGAAGACCGTAGTTTGAATTATTCATTAGTTATTTTCCATTTCAGTAAGTTCCAGTTCTGTTTTGTCTAATTTAATGGGAAGTGTAAAAAAGATAGTCTAAGAACGGGTTCTACTTTGGACAACCATCAGCCACTAGCTATTTGACCTTAAGCAGGTCAGTATCACTGGAAACTAGTTTCTTCATATGTAAAACTAGACACTTAAGTCATTTCTTACAAAATATATGCAAGACTGTTTTTCTGATGAGTAAAATGTGAATAACTAAAATCCAAAATACTGTTTATATTTTATATTCCACATATCAAAAAATTCCTATCTCCAAACAAGTAGCAGTATTGATATTACTCAAAACAAAATAAAAACAAAAACTAAATGCAAGTCATTTGTGGTGGCACACACCTGTAATTTCAGTACTTGAGAGGCAGAGGCATGTAAATCTCTGTGAATTCAAGGCCAGCCTGGTCTACATAGTGAGTTCCAGGTAAGACAGGCTGCATAGTGAGATTTCATTTCAAAACGCCCCAAACCAAGCCAAGAAAAAATTAAACGTGACTTGCAATCAAGTTAATTTTTTGGCACCTGTGTGGAGAGCCCGGGCTCCCATATGATGATTGCCTTGTCAGAGTTGAGACTAGTTCATTTTGGTCCCTGGAATTCACACACTGTGAGTGGAAGGGAAGTGGGGTACCTTGTATGGTGAGTTGTGGTCATTGCACTGTGAACCATATTCTTGGTTGGTACTGTTACCTGTGTACAGAGAAGGAAGTGTCCCCTCGGCTTCTCTGGAGTACCCCGTGCCTGTCACCCTCACCCCATCCTTCCCATGGTGGGGGGTATATGTCCAACTCACTACTCTGCTTGTCTCCCCACACTTAAAAATTATTTTATTATTATCCTTTACATGCCTGATTGTTTTCTAATGAGAGACAGAAAGGGGGTGGATCTGGTAAATAAGAACTGGGAGGAGTTAAGGGAGGGGAAACTATAATCAGGATATATATATATATACATAATATATACAATATAAATATATATAATATATTATATATACATAATATATATAAATTTCATATATATGAAAATTCTGTTTTCAATAAAAGGTGAACATTTTAGCTTTATTAATTCAGGCCAATATTTTTTACATACAACCCAGAAATCAGTTTTCTCTTATGGAGCCCCTGAGATGCATGCTGGGGACTTGCCACCACTGTTACCTTGGGAGTTCTGCCTTTGAAGGGAGGAGGGAAGGGGTGAATCTCCACAGGAGAACGTAATTCCCCAAGGATTTCACTCTGTAGACAAACAGGTGCTGATTTTCCTCGTGTCTCCAGACTGCTCCAAATCTCCAAATCAGCAGGTTATT
Organism: Peromyscus leucopus; assembly: GCF_004664715.2. Lineage (NCBI taxonomy): Eukaryota > Metazoa > Chordata > Mammalia > Rodentia > Cricetidae > Peromyscus > Peromyscus leucopus. The sequence continues at coordinate 42,306,256 of NC_051086.1, forward strand.
AAAATTTCCTCCTATTTACTTCATATGAACCAATAAAATAATGTTGTTTATATTCTCCAAGCTGTTAGAACTAAGCATGTCTCCCTTTATCCCTGGGCCAGTCTTCTGGCTTCTAAGCTTAAGGTGTCTGTGCCCAGTGGTGATTTGAGCAATGTTATGCTGCCCACATAGCCATAGTAGAAGATGCCATCCCTGGCCATGCCTGCCCATAGCTAGTCATTTCTTTTCCAAACTCCACTACTGAATTGTCCATCAGCATGTCAATGGGTTGTTGAGTCCCATAACGATTCTGTGCTTATTCTTCTATCAAAATTTTCACTGGAATTTCCAGAAATTAAAAGTTTCCAGAACTGGCTGCCTTATTTCTGGGAAAACCCTGGCTGGCCTCAGGAATTGGTAAGGAGAGAGAACAGGATCTTAGGTATTCCACAGTGGGAAGAACAAGGAGGGAGACTTTGGCATGAGTTTGGCTGTGTTGATGAGTCTAGTAGCTGAAGTTTTGGACCATCATATGTAGATATACAATTTCTGCCACAATTTCCCTTTGTTGGAGCACCAGAGAGGAAGGTCCCAGCACCAACTTACAATCTGGAACTCTGTCTTGGAAGACAGCTGCAGTATCCAACTCAGAAACAAGCAAGTGCATTGAGCTGAGCACAGTGAGTCTAAGGTGCATTAGTTTGTGTCTTTTTTCTACCCATTTCTTTATTCCTGCTGAGACACACAGCACACTACTCCTCTTCCTCTCTTAAATAAAAAAAAAACTATCCAATTTGAACAGTAAACCTGTGTATGGGTCTGTCTGAGCCCAGAGACACATCAAGTGTTCTACATCAGTAGATTTTGAGATGTGGCTTTTTCTCATTGATGGCTTTACTGAAAGGTTGCAAAGTGCAGACAGTGGAAATGAGATGCTAGCAGTCATTGTTTACCCCAGTCCTGATGGGTGAGAGTAGACAGGGCTACTGAAAGAATAGAGGGAGTTAACCCTGAGCTAGTGGTTCTAATCGGCACATGAATCTTCCTTTATATGGAGTTGTCACTACATGCTCACTTTTCTTCAACTTTTTTTTTTTTTTTATCTTGGAGGATGCTCTTCTCTCATAGGAAAGAGTTGTGAAGACTCTGTAAGTGACGGGTCTGTAAGTGTCTGGCTTGCAGTTTAGCTCACTTCCGGCCTGACTTTTCTTCATGTAAGCTCTTGTAAGAAAAATAAATTCCATCTTAAGCAAATGACACACCTTTAAGGAGTTTCCTGATGTGTACTTCCCCTGGCTTTAATCATCATCGGTGACTGATAGGAATTTTATATCTCTTAGCATGAAATAATTGATCCTTTATGCCCTTATACATACTACTTCATATATTTATATAATTCTCATGTCTAAAATTCTATAATGCTTTCTCTTTCCTGGAATCTCCTGATCCATTGGGGATGAATTTTCAAACAGCATTTTAGTGAATATTATTATTTTTGTTTTGTTTTATTTTTTGAGTCAAGGTTTCTCTGTGTAACAGTCCTGGCAGTCCTGGAACTCGCTCTGTAGATCATGCTGGCCTCAAACTCACAGAGACCCACCTGGCTCTGCCTCCGGAGTGCTGGGATTAAAGGCATGCACCACCACTGTCCAGCTAATGAATATTATTTTAATGGACTTTAACTTTTTCCTCCTTTATTTGTCATTATTTATACACTTTTTTTTTTCTCCAAAGAGGGCAACTGCAGAGTCCTCTCCCCCTCAAGGGCTTCAGTTACACAACTTTGCATATTAGTTAAGTGCATGCTACAGAAGAAAGGAGGGTCAGATAACTAACTGTCTTATCTCATTCTTGTACTGTTTCTCCATAACAGCTGGTAAAGGTGATGGGAAGGAACAATGAGAGCTACCATCAGGCCTTCATCCTGGTGGGCTTTTCTGACCGGCCGAGACTGGAGATGATTCTCTTTGCTTTTATCTTAGTCTTTTATGTCCTAACTCTGGTGGGCAACACTGCCATCATCTTCTTGTCAGTCATAGACTCCAGGCTCCACATGCCCATGTACTTCTTCCTTGGGAACCTGTCTTTCCTGGATCTTTGCTTTACTACAAGCATTGTTCCCCAGCTGCTGTGGAACCTCTGGGGACCAGACAAGAGCATCACCTACCATGGCTGTGCAGCTCAGCTCTACATCTATATGGTGCTGGGCTCCACTGAATGTGTTCTCTTGGCTGTCATGTCCTATGACCGCTATGTGGCCGTCTGCCGGCCCCTGCACTACACAGTGGTCATGCACCCACGTCTCTGCCTACAGCTGGTGAGTGTGGCCTGGTGCTGTGGCTTCCTAAACTCATTTGTCATGTGTCCTCAGACGATGCAGCTCTCCCGCTGTGGACATCAAAGGGTGGACCACTTTCTCTGTGAGATGCCTGCCCTTATTGCCATGTCCTGCGAAGACACTATGCTTGTGGAAGCTTGTGCTTTTGTCCTGGGGGTGGTCCTTCTCCTGGTGCCCCTCTCTCTCATCCTTCTCTCTTATGGTATGATTGCTGCCGCGGTGCTGAGGATTAAGTCAACGGCAGGGCGCTGGAAGGCCTTCAACACCTGCTCATCCCACCTGATTGTGGTCTCTCTCTTCTATGGGACCATCATCTACATGTACTTGCAGCCGGCCAACAGCTACTCCCAAGATCAAGGCAAATTTCTCACTCTCTTCTACACCATCGTCACACCCAGTGTCAACCCCCTGATCTATACTCTGAGGAACAAGGATGTGAAGGGGGCAGTGAGGAAGTTCCTGGGATGGGAGAAAGGGGCTGGAGACTCTTAAGTGAGAGGGACACTTGACCAGCACAAGGTGGCCATAGCAGCCTTGTCCAAGTCCTTGAGACTAGAATTGCCTTGGATCATTGTTATAATGTGTTTGCATATATGTGATGAAATAACTTGGGGAAGAACCTCTAAGCTAAAATGAAGTTCATTTATATTTCATAAATATCCCTTATACATAATCTAAAAGTAATTTTATACAGTATTTTTAGTGCACCTGTGCTTTGCCTATGGTCTATTTCATGAGGTCAGAGGTAAAATTTTCCACTTATGATGAGTGTCATGTTGGTGCTCAAAAAGCTTGGGATTTTGGAAATTTAGATTTTGGATTTTTCAGACAGAGGATGCTCAACCTGAAGACGTGATTTGAGTATCATTGCTATCTTGGGTGTGTAGGTAACTGTGTAAGAACTTGTGATCAAGGAGAGATGACAAGCATAATGCCTTTGAGTTTGAGACTGAGCTGACCCTGCATCTTCAGATGGGAAGTATCTTTCCCCATCTGTAGGCGTTGCTCTGGGATGCCTTTACGCTTATCAACTATCCTCAACTGCAGGGCACCTACAGACCTATTTTAGTCCTAGTAAGACACTAAACAGCCTGCACACAATGTAGTGGACATAAAAAAAAAGTGATACAGCACATGTGGCCTTTGCTCAAAGCTGTCACATTTATGACTTGTATTTTTCAGATTGGAAGACATCAACATCAGTAAAAATCACAGCCTTTTGTCCCAGGCATGGGTTGGCTCCCCATAAGAGGGGCTCGCCCTTTAAGCTATTGTCTGAATAGGAGTTGCTGAGTCAGTCACCTGCACCTTCCCCCTTGATGTTTCCCGTAGCAGAGTGCCTCTAAGAAGGCTGGCCACAGCAGAGGACACACACTCGGAACTGATGACTTTGGTTTCCATAAGCAGGTGCTCACAAACAGCTGTGAATCTCCCTCTCAAAGTGAGTTGTCCTGTGTTTGCATTAATTATCACCCTCATCAAAAATTACTGAGGACCAGGCTTGTACAAACCAGTGCATCCTAGAAGTAGAACTTACTATGAGTCACAGACTTTCCAAAACTTGGCTGGGGATCAGAATTCTCTTTTGTTTTTTTTGAGACAGAGTTACTCTGTGTAACAACCACCCTGGCTATCCTGGAACGTGAGCCACCACTACTACCAGGAGAGGTCAGTATTTTTAACATACACTTTTCCAAGCATTCCCCAAACTTTCTCCATCAACCATGCCTCCTGAGTGCTGACATTAGAGGTGTGTACCACCATGTTCAGCAAAAGCAACAATCTCTCTTTTTTTAATTGAAAAAAAATTGAATCCAGTATATTTTGATCAATTTTCCCTCCACATCCAAATTCTCCCCATCTCCACCCACTGAACTTTCTTTGCTCTCTCTGTCTCTCTGTCTCTGTCTCTGTCTCTCTCTCTCTCTATATATATATATGTATATGTATATACATATATATATATGTCTCTCTGTGTGTGTGTGTCTGTCTGTCTGTCTCTCTCTCTCTTAAAACAAAGGAACAACAACAAAAAACCCACAAAACAAAAATAAAAATAAATAAGTATCACTGCCTGGGGGGCCAGCCTCTAAGCAGCACAGGGCTGAAATGGAAATCTACAGCATCAGCTCATACTAGACTTTTTTATCTCAGGGGGTTAGGGAAAAAGACACTCACATTCTCTTGATGGTTTCCTTTTTTATTCTTTTCTGTTTTTCTCTTTTCTTCTCATTTCTTCTACTGCATACTTTTTTTCTACAGCTTATATACCCCAACAAAATCTTTCAGGCAATGCAGGAGTCACAACGTGGTTACATTCTATTTTTCAAGTGAATGATTATAATGAATACAGGTAAAGACATATTTTTCATCTTCCTTACATGATTAAAAACAAAGTCACCCCGATAACCCACATACATTTACATCTAAGTAATTTGTTACAGATTAACAGATCATGAGCAAGCAAGGAGAATTTTTTCTTAGCCAACTCTTTTGTTGGCAAGCTTCATATTGTGGTTACAAAGAAAGAATCAATCATTTTATTATTTATCTTAAAAGGTAATCTTATAAGGGAAGGGATCTTAAAGGAATCACAAACCTAAACTTTTATACATAAAAACAATCAGTCAGCTCTACTTTAAATCTTTGGGGTGCATATCTATTCATCAATAGTTCCTTATATCAGGAGATTGTGGGCAGGAATGGGTACAAGCAATTAATCATTACCTTTGATCATCAATCAAGCCTAGCAAGGAAAGTACGTCAGCTAGCAACTATTGGGCCTGCTTTGTATGTGTCTTGGTGATGTTTAGATTGTTTCCTGGGCTTTTACATCTCAAAGCTATTATCCAAAAATCTAATCTAACCTGAAGTTATTTTAAGACTTTGTTTCAGCTAATGATGCACTCTGAAACCTGTGAACACATCTCTCAGCATTAAGATAAAAGGAATTTGAGCCAACTTGGTTCTTGGGACTCAACTGTTATCCTTAATCATTAACCTAAGCCACAATCTATATGGCTCCTCAATAGAAACCCATGTGTTGTAGCAGTATGACACTTCCTTGTTCATATTTTTATTCATCAAAAATCTGTATAAACCAACATTATTATTATCAATTAGGTAGTACAGTTTAGGTAGAAATCATCTTCATAATAATCTTCAGGTAAAAATACCCAGTAGAATGGAATGTTTCCCTGAGATAAACATATGACATTACAGGCAGTGGTGGGTTGACATCTTGAACTTTAATTGACACTTGCTACCCCTCTGACAACGGCCACCGGCAAATAAGCAAAAGACCAATAAAACAGAAAATGCCCAAATAAAGCAAAATGAGACAGAGTCAACAAATGAACCACTGAGTTCATTTTGTATTGGCCAACTACTCCTGAGAATAGTCCTGCCCTGAATTGTGATTGATATACCCTGTGAGACTCCATTGGAGAAAACAGGTTTTTCCCATGCCAGGAGATATCAGGAGCAGATAGCTTCTTGGTTAGGGATGGGAGCCTGTGTCCACTGCCCCATCTCAGTGCTAGAACCACTATAGGTTTGAACCTGTGCAGATCTTGTGCATGTTGCTACAGTCTCTGTGTCTAGAAGACACTGTTTCCTTGGAATCATCCATCACCTCTGCCTCTTGCAATCTCTCTGCTTTCTCTTCTGCACAGCTCCCTGTAGCCTTGAGGGGAGGGGTATGATGAAGACATCCCATTTAGGACTGAGGGCTCCAAGGTCTCTTACACTCTTTGCATTGTCCAGTTGTGGGTTTCTGCGTGAATCCATCTACCACAAGAAGCTTCTCTTGTTGATACAACCTTCTTGAGAGTTGATTGAGGCAGCCTTCATTTAATGCCATGTTCTTTTAACAGACTAATAGCGATGGGTTTCCCCCTCGGCCTGTGACCAATCTAATCTCAAGTTTTTGGCCATAACAGTAGTGCCAGGTGTGGGTCACATCTCATGGAGTGGCCTCAAACCCAGTGAAAAAGTGATTGGTAACTCCCATCACGTTTGTGTCATGATTGCATCAGCTTATCTTCCAGGGTGGTCACTGTTGTAGGTCACGGAGTTGTGGCTGGTGATATTGATGATTGCCTTTCTCCTCTTGTAGCAGGCAGAGTTCCTTCAAGAATTATAAATACTAGACAGCAGGGGTGAAGTTTCTAGGCACCAGCTCAACTTATTTGCGTTCGATGACGTATGGAAGTGCTGTATTTGGCAACAGGGCCTTACCATCAAATTGTGGAGAGTAACCAACAGGCAGGGCAATAACATGTGATGTTGGGTTTCCATGGGGCCCCTTTGGTCAATGACTCAACGAGATGTAACCTATTTTGGGCACTGGATGTCTTACTTGATGGCAAAATATCTAGTTGAAACAATGTCTCCCATAAATATATGGTGATTCCATTTAGACTCCTTTTATATAAGTATGTATGTTAGGAAGCATCTACAGTAGTAGGTTTCCATATGGTTTTCAAATGGCCTTTAGTGTTAATTTTCCCTCCCCATATTTCCTCCTTTACCCCTCATTTCCGTCCCTTCTCTAATACTTCTTTCCTAGTTTCCCCTTTATCACTCCAAAGCAAACTATTCTATTTCCCTTCCCTTGAGTTTCCTCTCACCCTCCACCATCCTTTACTAGGTACCTAACTTCTGTGCTTATTTTAATTGTAGCACACATACTGAAGGTTTAAAAGCTAATATCCACATGTAAGAGAAAACATACAATATTTGTCTTTTTGTGTCTGGGTTATACCTCACTCAGGGTGATTTTTTTTTTCTAGCTCCACTCACTTACCTGCAAATTTCAGTTTCATTTTTCTTAGCAGCTGAATAATATTCCATTGTGTAAATGTACCACATTTTCATTATTCATTCATCTGTTGATGTACATCTAGGTTGTTTCCAATTTCTGCCTATTATACATAGAGTAGCAATGAACATGGATGAGCAAGTATCTCAGTAGAAGAGTGTGGAGTCCTTTGGGTAGATGCCCAAGAGTGGTAGAGCTCGGTCTTGAGGTAGATCTATTCCTAGCTTCCCAAGGAACTGCCACACTGATTTCCACAGTGGCTGTACAAGTTTGCACTCCCACCAGCAATAAGTAAACGTTCCCCTTTCCCTATATTTCTCTTGTATGTGCTGCCATTTGTTTTATTGATCTTGGCCATTCTGAATGGCATAAGATGAAATCTCATAGTAGTTTTTTGGCTTGTTTGTTGGTTTGTTTGTTTCAAGACAGGGTTTCTCTGTGTAGCCCGGTTGTCTGGAACTCACTCTGTAGACAAGGCTGGACCTGAAGTCACAGAGATCCTCCTGTCTCTGCTTCCTGAGTACTAGGATTAAAGGCGTGTATCACTACCGCCCGGCCTCAAAGTAGTTTTAATTTGTATTTCTCTGATGGCTAAAGACATTGTACATTTCTTTAAGTATTTCTCAGCCATTTGTATTTCATCTTTTGAGAACCCTCTACTTAGTTCTGTACCCCAGTTTTTACTGGGGTGTCTTCTTGATGTTCAGTTTCTTATGTATTGTAGATACTAACCCTCTATCAGACATATACTTGGTAAAGATCTTTTTCCATTCTGTAGGCTGCTGATTTGCCAGAATTATGGTGTTCTTCACCATACAGAAACTTCTTGGCTACACAAGGTTCATTCTATTCATTAATTGTTGTTTTTTAGTGTGTGTGCTATTGGGTTCCTGTTCTGAAAGTCTTTTCTTGTGCCATGAGTTCAAGACTAGTCCCCATTTCTTGTCTATCAGATTCAGAGTGTGTGGTCTTATGTTGAGGTCCTTGATACATTTGGAGTTGAGTTTTGTTCAGCAATAGTGGTGGATCTATTTTCATTCTTCTATAGGCAGCCATCTAGTTTGGCCAGTATCATTTGTTGAAGATGTCTTTTCTCCACTGTGTATTTTTTGTTTCTTTGGAAAAACAAACAAACAGGTGTCTTTAGGTTTGGTACTTATGTTTGGCTTTAAATTCAACTCCATTGATCAGTATGTCTGTTAGTGTGACAATACCATGCTGATTTTATTACTATAGCTCAGTAATACAACTTGAAATCTGGGATGGTGATACCTCCAGCAGTTCTTTTTACTATTCAGTATTGCTTTAGGCTATCCTGGATTTTTGTGTGTGTTTCTATATGAAATTGAATTATTTTCAAATTATGTTGTAATTTTAATGAGGATTAAGTTGAATCTGTAAATTTCTTTAGGTAAAATGGCCATTTTCACAATTTTAATTCTACTGATCCATGAGCATGGGAGATCTTTGCACCTTGTAGTGTCTTCCTCAATTTCTTTCTTCAATGTCTTAATTTTTTATTATACAAATCTTTCACTTCGTTGGATATATCCAGAATATCTATATCATATATATATATATATCATATTATATATAGAGATATAGATAGATAGGTAGATAGGTAGATAGATAGATAGATAGATAGATAGATAGATAGATAGATAGATAGATATAGACAGACAGATAGGTAGGTAGATAGGTAGATAGATGCACTATTGTGAAAGGTACTATTTCCCTGATTTCTTTTTCAGTGTGTTTATCATTTATATATAGGAAAGCTACTGATCTTTGTGTTAATTTTGTATTCTGCTACTTTGCTGAAAGTATTTATTAGCTGTAGAAATTTTCTGGTGGAGATTTTAAGGGTCTTTTTGTATAAAATTGTATCATCTGCAAATAAAGATACTTTGACTTTTTCCTTTCCAATTTCTATTGCTTGAACTCCTTCAGGTGTCTGACTGCTCTAGCTGAGATTTCAAGTACTGTATTGAGTAGGTGTGGAGAGAGTGGACAGCCTTATCTTGTTCCTGATTTTAGTGGAAATGCTTTGAGTTTCCCTCCATTTAGGTTGATTTGGCAGTGGGCTTGCTGTAAATTGCCTTTATAAAATTGAGGAATATTCTTGTATCCTTAGTCTCTCTAGAACTTTTATCATGAAGAGATGTTGGATCTTATCAAAGGCCTTTTCTGCATCTAACAACATAATCATGTGTTTTGTTTCCAATTTTGTGTATGTGGTGGATTACATCTAATGATTTATGTATATTGAACCATCCCTGCATCTCTGGAATAAAGCTGATTTGATTAGTTGAATAATCTTTTTGATGTGTTCTTGGATTCAGTTTGCAAGTATTTTATTGAGAAGTTTTGCATCTATGTTCACATAGGAGGATATTAGCCTATAATTTTCTCTTTTGGGTGGTCCTTTTTTGATATCAGGGTAATAATGGGTTTGTAAAAAGAATTGGGAAATGTTTCTTCAGTTTCTATTTTGTGGACTAATTTGAGGAGTATTGGCATTGATTTTTTTTTTTTAAGTTCTGGTAGAATTCTGTGCTGAATCTATCTGGCACTAAGCTATTTTTTGGTTGGAGACCTTCATTAACTGCTTCTATTTCTCTGGGGGGGGTCATTGTTTATTTGATCATGATTTAGCTTTGATCATTTGTATATATCAAGGAATTCATTTCTTTTTGGTTTTCCAGCTTGGTGGAGCCAGATTTTAAAGTATGTCCTTATGATTCTCTGAATTTCCTCAGTGTCTCTTGTGATGCCCATTTTCGTATCTAAATTTATTAATTGGATCTTCTCTTTCCATCTTTTAGTTAACTTGGCTAAGGGTTTGCCAATCTTGTTGATTTTCTCAAAGAAATAATTCTTCAACTCATTGATTTTTTTTTGTGTGTGTGTGTGTGCTTTTTGTTTCTATTTCATTGATTTTAACCATGAATTCAATTATCTCTTCCATCTATTTGGTTTGAGAATTATTTCTTCTTGTTGTTCTAGAGTTTTCAGTGTATCATTAAGTTACTGATATGGAGTCTCTCCAGTTTATGTTTAATGTAGGCATTTATTGCTGTGAGCTCGCCTCTTAGAATTGCCTCCCCTGTGCCCCATAGGTTGTGTTTTTGCTTTCATTCAGTTCTAGAAAGGTTTTAATTTCCTTCTTGATTCTGTCTTGACCTACTTTTTCATTCATTAGTGAGTTGTTCGGTTCCCACAAGTCTGTAGATGTTCTGCTGTCTCTGTGGACTTTCTTCTGCTCCCACCCCACCCCATCCCATCCCCCACCTCATTCCCCCACCCCCACCCTCCACCTCTCCTTTGATTTATGCATACTGTGTCTCAGAGCTTCATCTTCTTAAGTGAGAAAAAGACTTCATGATGAGATTTTTCTTTAAATTTCAAAGTATTGACTTATTAAATATAATTAATGTAGTTCAAAAAAGAAGTGGAAATAACAATCTAAGCTTTTCTTTGTTATTGCTAACAATTTTTGCCAATGGTGCTTTTTACAATCTGATTTTCTGATTATCTTTCTACTATATATAGTTAAGGCATCATAATGTACTCCAGAAACATGCATAACAAATATTTATCAATTAAAACAGTTGTACAAAAACTGTAGTATGTTTCTGTGCAAGTCAGATCATTTTAAGGTTTATTTACATTGTTTACTAAGTGATACACTCTTTTTCTTTCCAGAAACAGCTCTATGTTTTCTATCTAATGACTGTCTCTTATCAATTTTTACTGCTTTCTTCAGGATCCAGTTAAAAGTTAGAACTGACTAGGAAACTCCCTCCTTGTTGGCTATCTTTTACATTACCAGAGGTGTTATACAGATTGCTGGGGGAGAAAAGTCCACAACATTCTTTTTCATTAAAACAAACAAACAAACAAACAAACCTTTATTATGTATACAGTATTCTGCCTGCATGTAAGCCTGCAGGCCAGAAGAGGGCACCAGATCTCATTACGGATGGTTGTGAGCCACCATGTGGTTGACCTCAGGACATCTGGAAGAGCAACCAGTGCTCTTAACTGCTGAGCCATCTCTCCAGCCCTCAACAACATTCTTAACCACCTGTGAACCCTGTGAGCCACAGTGTGCACTGTCTTGACAAGATATTCACATGGTGTAATAGTGGTAGGAATGCTATAGGGCTAACCAACTGATTCATTGTTGGATTAAAGCTCACTTCACAGAGGAACATAAACCAGATAAGATACTGTAAATCTGACCAGGAATCCATGGCTGGGAAGCTAATAGACACCAGACCAAAGTAGTAAACATTTCAGAATGGAGTGGGGAGGGACACATGAGCCCACCTTACCTGAGTAGCTATTGATAATTGATGGCTGCTTGGGGAGGGGGGGTCACTTTTCTTTAAGGGTATGACCCCTTGTAGGGCAATCATATTCCTGAGGATGGCTCCACACCCATGTGCATATGGGCAGCACTAATTGGACTCAGTGGTGAGAGAGAGAGAGAGAGAGAGAGAGAGAGAGAGAGAGAGAGAGAGAGAGAGAGAGAAATAGACATGAATCTGGAGGGAGTTAGGAGGAGAGAGGAGGCAAATCTGATCAAAATGCATTGTAAGTATATGTATAAGTGTATGTATATGAGATTCTCAAGAAACTAACAAAAATGCTATATTAAAACTAGAAAAGGGCCAGGTGGCAATGGCACATGCCTTTGATCCCAGCACTCCGGAGGCAGAGGCAGGAGGATTTCTGTGAGATCAAGGCCAGCCTGGTCTATAGAGTGAGATCCAGGACAGCCAGGGCTACACAGAGAAACCCTGTCTCAAAAAACAAAACAAAACAAAACAAAACAAAAAACCTAGTATAATTCCAGGCAGTGGTGGTGCACACCTTTCATCCCAGCACTCAGGAGGCAGAGGCAAGTGGATCTCTATGAGTTTGAGGCCAACGTGGTCTACATAGTTCCAGGACAGCCAGGGCTACACGATGAAAGCCTATCTTGAAAAACAAAAACAAACAACACCAAAAGCATAGAAAACAAAAATATGAATTTTGATGTATGTAACACCTCAATAAAGCAAATTTTAAAAAGCATCAAACCTTTACAGATTTCCTACCTGACAAGAATGAACTACACACATACTGGGGTTTGACTTCTTCCCTTTACTCCCTGATCTCCATACCTGAGAGCAGACATTGATGTGAAAGTTGCTGTCAAGGCTTGGGGGCACTGATGTTAATGAACTATTTTGGAAGGAGTCTTTGAAATGTATTTTTAAAATGTATTGACTTCCTTTTAAAGTCTTTTAATAGTTAAATACCATGTAGCAGGTTTCATTATGGCATTTGCTGGCCATAATGAACTCTGCATCCTACTCTAGAGATTCTTGTGCATCCACATTAATCATTCACTATTCACAAAAGCAAGGAGAGAAAATCAGCCTAGATGTCCATCAATGGTCAGATGGATAATGAAGACATGGCACATATACACAACTGAATTTTATTCAGCTATGAAGAAAACCAAAATTATAAAATTTCAGGAAAATTGATGTATACAGAAATTATTACATTAAGCAAGGTAATTCAGACTCAGAAAAAAAAACAATTAATGCATGTTCTTGCTCATATGTGTGAGCTTCTAATTATTCCGTGTGTGCATTTATGTAGGAGTGAGTGGGTTTATGTCATGAAAGCAGAAGGGGGACCATGAGAGATGATGTGGAGGTTTTAAAGAAGGGGTGGGGAGGGGAAATGTGGGAACCCGGAGAAGGAACAACCAAACAAAGCATGTATGAATACGTCATAATGAAACCTACTACTTTGTATGCTAATCGAGTCTCTTTGGAACAACAAAACCTTGGTGAATCATTGACAGTTTTTGCTTTATGTTAGGTGGAAATTGTGAGGTCTGAAGGAAAACTATAATAGCGCAATCACTTATATGTCGCAGTGAACGCATATGACACTATAGTTGTGGCTCAGCTCACATGTTTGCGACTTATAGAAGAGTTTGCTAATTGTGCTGACATATCAAGCATTTCTCAGAGACAAGCCACTCGTGGAAATGGGTTTCTGCCAGCCAGAAAGGGCCACTTGGAGTAACACCTGTGGTTCCATATCAAAGCCCATGCTGGCCTCCAGACACCTGCAGTCCTTAGTCACACTTTCTCCAGTAGCCATGGCCATGTCCAGTCGGCTTCTTTTTCTCTGTGCTCTGGCCTCTCCTACATGCCTCTGGACGTTCTCTCTCTCTTACCTACAATAAGACCTCTCTAATCATGCAGCAGCCATTTTAGTGACTTCTTTCTTAGGCCCTCGCTTATAGAAATGATTTTTGTAATGAAATTCAAATTTATTCAACATGTTAACCTTTATCATTTGTATTATACTCACTATATTATTTTGATACCTCATTTATTTCTAATTTTACTAGAAAAATACATATACTTACTCATTTTAAAAAATCTATCCCTTCATGGCACTGTTTGGCTCAAACTATGCTCACATTTTCTTGATCACTTTAACAATATGGACAAGTTTGCAAAATGTAATATGTTTATTCTGTCAATCTTCTTTCTAACTGTTGTCAGTATTTGAGTGATATAGTTAAGAATGTTCCACAAGCATTTCTGCCCTGTGAGTTTCTTAAAATCTTCATTTGAGGAAGATTGGTTTGAAATTAAGGATCATTATGTAAACAGTTTGTAATCTGAAATGTAGCATATTTTAAGGACAGGAGAAACTAAATACAATGACTTAACAACTCAAAAAAAAGTGCTCAGGCAATCTACTATTATCAAACAATTAATACTCTTAGGAGAAATGATTTCTCCTCTCATTTTGGAGTTTGGCTCATTTCAAGGGATGTGTCTTAAGTGAACTTACTGTTGAGACTAATTAATTACCTTTCTCTATACCCACTACAAAAAAAATCTCCCGAGAGTTGTTTCTCTGAGTTAGTCCTTCCAACTCTTGGGAATGGGAGGAAGGGACCCAGGGAATTCAGTATTGTAAATAACTTATCGTCTTATGAAGAACTCCATAGGAGCTTCCTGATTTCCTAAGAGTCTGAACCCTTTAAAGGTCTCCCCAGTTCAGTATGGGAAAGAAATAATAGGGTGGGGACAGGGTATCTGTGTCACCCCCGTTCCAGGGAGCAAGTGGAAGGTGATTGTTTCTGTAGTGGGGAAGGTTGCTTGTTGCAGTTAACACAGTGAGTTCACCATGTCCTGAACAGCTGAATACTTACTTCCAGGTCAGTCTTTGGGAGAAAATCAATGTTTCTCTCTCTCCTCATTTTTAAGTTTTACAGGGCAAAAGATAGCAAACACCAAGTCAATGTTTGCTCAAGCAGCTCCTTGGACCATTCTTGTCTTTGTTCTGTAGATATTCGCTGTTTAACTAGGTTTCCAATCAACAGAGAGTCATTTTTCTCTTCAGAAAACCCTCTTTAATTTTGTCACCCACAAAGCTGCTGCTATAATTTGACTCTCTTCCCCAAAGTTCACGTATTGGACACTGACTGCCTGGTGCAGAGGTGTTGAGAGTAGGTACTGTTGAAAGGTGAGTAGGTCACAAAGGCTCTCCTGATGCACTGGGTTAGTGCTGCTATTATCACGGGGTGGGTAAGCTATCATATAGGTGAGTTCTGAATAAAATAATGACTGACTGCTCTTTCTCTCTGTTGTCCTTCTACTATGGGATGGCAAAGCAAAAAGCTACTTACCAAGAATGTCCTCAGGATCCCAAACCTCCAAAACTGGAAAGAACTGTAAACCAAACACATTTCGGTTTGTTGCAGATCACCCGTTCTTAGGTACTTAGTTGTAGCAGCATGGAGTGGACCATAGATACGTCCCAGCTTTTTCCTGAACACGTAACAGCTGTGCAGCTCTCAGCTTACACTACATACTGCCATAAGCATGATCAGAATATGAGATTTTACTACTGTAGCGAATTAAACCTATTAATTTCTTTATATCACAAGTATTCTGAGAGTGCCTTGGACAATTGACAAATTGTTATAAAAACCTGTCTCCAGTGATTTTGAAGCCTGGTTTTCACCAGTGAGCCATAGATCAAGGCATTTCTTTGGCCAAGAAAATAGCCTTTGACCTTCAGTTAAAGAATGTGGTCAAAAGAGCTTTCTTTTTGCACACGTGATATTTAATTTCTACTGCATCTACTTTCCATTTATTAAATTACTGGGTTTCCTTCTCTGAAACTGGAACCAAGGCACGGTTATAGTGTAAACACAGACAGGTAACAGGCTATTGGCTTGCAACATCTGGGGTGTGTGGGAAGACAAGTGTTGGCTTCTGTAGCCCAAGGACATGGCTGCAGCTCTTCTCCGGTGAAAGGCCAAGCACTGGGAGCCACCTCTGGAGTGTTTCAACCTTTGGCAATTGTTTTTCTCTTGGGAAAATGCCCTGGCTCGCCTTTAATCGCCTTTAACAAGAGAGATGACTCTGAAGGGCCTCATCTGTTGCAATAGCTCAATTCCAGACTCAGTTTCTTCTGACAGCTCTTCCAGATGCAGGTTGTTATGAGTACAGGGCGCTGCTGCAGGGAGGGAGTATTCCTAAGCAGACTGCCGGCAGGTAAACTCTGGGCTTGCAGAACGCTAGTGCTTCAGGAAGCTTGAAAATCCAACTAGTCTCATGTTTATGAGATATTTTGCTCTTTTTTTTCCTATGTGCCATGATTTTCATAAAAACTCTACATAATGAAAGCTGCTTTGGGTCTCTTAGGCAATGTCACTTGAATCGCTAGGTGAAGACATGAGACCAAATCATTAACTTCATGGAAACCAGAACATTTAGGGCCATGGACTCTTAATTTCCTGGAGCATGGTTATTGTGAGTAACTGGTAATGTTATGCTGTGCCTCGTTCCTGTCTAACCTGTAATTCATGGCGCAAGATTGTAAGGACAAGAGACAATGTTTTTGGTTTGGTTTTGTTTTTGTCATTTTTGTTTTTTTCCATTGATCTATGATAATTGAAACAGGACATGGGATGAAGAAATGGGAGATCCAAGCAAATTATTTGAAACAATTTTTTCACAAAGTTCAGGTGATAGTATCAAATTTTTGAAAAGCACTGCAATGTTAGAAGGCAGGCAATTTTAAAATGTGGTTTTATTTCTGAAAACATCGATAAAAGCTCCTCTTCAAAATAAAAGTTTTTTGAATGTTTATCTAGTTACCTTAATTGACTGGACTAGAGCACCATTTAGGGGAGAGTTTGAGCTTCCATCCATGGCAGACAAACATCTTCTCCCAGGACTTCACATCACAGGCAAGCATTAAGCAAGTGGCTATAGGTAACATCTGGATGGTATGGTGCAAAGTGTCCCTGCTGGGGACCGTTTGTGTCCAGATCAACTTGGCTCTTTTCTAATCCTTGCGTGTCATGCTTTCTAAACAGGTATGTGAGGTCACGGCTGATGGAGAACAATGAGAGCTCTGAGGACTTTATCCTCCTGGGCTTCTCCGACCGGCCCAGGCTGGAGATGGTCCTCTTTGCTGTCAACATGGTCTTTTACTTCCTGGCTGTCACAGGCAACTCAACCATCATCTTCCTTTCCCTGGTGGACCTTCGGCTGCACACACCCATGTATTTCTTCCTCGGCAACCTGTCCCTTCTCGACCTCTGCTATACAACAAGTAGCATTCCCCAGCTGCAGGTTAACCTCTGGGGCCCTCGGAAGACCATCAGCTTCGTAGGGTGTGTCATTCAGCTCTTTGCTTTCCTGTCTGTGGGGGGCATTGAGTGCATTCTCCTGTCGGTGATGGCCTACGACCGCTTCGTGGCTGTCTGCAAGCCTCTGCACTACCTGACCATCATGCACCCGCAGCTATGCCTGAAGCTGGCGGCCTTTGCCTGGCTCAGTGGGATTGCCAATTCCATACTGATGTCCCCATTGACCATGTCTCTGGGGCGATGCGGGCATCGCCGTATCAACCACTTTGTGTGTGAGATGCCAGCCATCATCCGAATCTCCTGTGTGGACACAAGCCGGGTCGAAGGCCTAGCGTTCTTCCTGGCCATCCCCATTGTCCTCGTGCCCCTCACCATGATCCTGGTCTCCTACGGCTACATTGCCGCTGCCGTGTTGCGAATCAAGTCTGCAGCTGGTCGGCGCAAGGCCTTCAACACCTGCTCCTCACACATGGTGGTGGTGTCTCTCTTCTACAGTACCATTATCTACATGTACATGCAGCCTGGGAACGTGGCAAGTCAGGACCAGGGCAAGTTTCTCACCCTGTTCTACTGCCTGGTGACGCCCACACTGAACCCTTTCATCTACTCGCTCAGAAACAAAGACATGAAGGCGGCCATGTTGAAGGTCCTTGGGAAAGATAGAAGCCTGCTGGACACTGGAGGGCACTGATGGGACCTGGGGCTCACCGCAGCTGTTCATCTGTTTCAGAACCATAGTGAGTGACAACAGCAATAAGCTGACAGTGGTGAAGATGTGGGGTCTTGCAGCCCAGTGGTCCTAAATCAGTTATATATATATATATATATATATATATATATATATATATATATATATATATATATATATATATTACTGCCTTCAGTGAATAGAGCCTTCGTGTCACCGAGGGGGGATATGGCTACTTGCATAAGACAACAAACTGACAGAAAGAGGCACCGGCTTGCTTTCTGCACGCAGCGGGGATAACGACTGATTTGCAGCTAACCCGTGGTGCTGTGATGCTAAGAGCAGTTAGATACAAGGGCAGGAGACACCGCAGGGCAGAATGTGTGCGCACAGGTGCTGTGTATTGGCAAGGGAATGACAGAACCTTTGCTCGTCTCACTTTTCCAGCTCTATTGCTCCACCCTGTGGAAACTACATAGCACTCCCCCAGGCTCTCACCAGCCAACCCTCCCCGCTGCGCGGCGCATACAACTTAACCCGTTTGACTAAAAGCACTGCTTATTTTAGATTTGAGGTCGCAGGCCAGGCATAGGTCACAGAATGAGTTTAATGAACGCAGCAAGCGTTTCAACGTGTGCTAGAGTCGCACAAAACAGAGCGGGCTGATTCGGGCTGGGGTGAGTCGGCACGGTATTTTGACGTGACAGATGTGCTTTTGGGTTTTTTGTTTTGTTTTGTTTTTTTGTTTTTTTGTTTTTTTTCTCTTTTGTTGCTTTTGAGGCAGGGTCTCCCTGTGTAGTGAGTGCCTCTCCTGCCTTAGTCTCCCGAGTGCTGGGTTTGCAAATATTTGTGTTTGGCTTTGTTGTTTTGGTTTGTCTGTTTGTTTTTTCTTTTTCTCTTCTTTCTTTTCTATCTGTTGTGGTGCTGGCATGGAAGCCAGGGTCTTGCACACCCTAACAAGCACTTGACCTCTGCACTCTACCCACTTCACGAACGTATTTCTAATGGGGGACACAAAAACTTGAAGTCCCGGTTCTAGAGTTCCCGTTGGAACACGCTGCCGAGAACCAGTGCTTCTGCATCAGGGAAAGACGCAGGGGCGGAACTCTAAGGACAGCAGTGACGTGGGGGCATGTGGGCAGGAAATGTACGGGAGCAAGGTCACAGCTGCTTATGCAGGAAGGTCAGCTAGGAAGAACAAAGATGGAAGTATCAATGGCAGTGATGAGGATGATGAGGATGCTAATCATGGGGGAAATAAAACCATTTTCAACTCATCTCTCACCTTTGGACATTTATGAAGTTGGGCTGTCTTAAGACTGAATAACAAGTCACAGTTTACTTCACATTTCTCCTTAAAATTGACAGTGCAGAACAGAAAGAGAATCTTTGACTTTGTTGTGAGTGCAAATAAACTGTCTTTTATTCTTTTCTTTTTAACATTTTACGTGAACACCTGAGTTGTTCCCATCAGTGGCGTTTACTGTGCTATCTACACACTGTCCATGAATTCTGTGTGTACTGATCAAATCCAGACTCCCCTCCTCCTCCTCATACTCTTATATTGTAAAATAAATGAACAGTTAAGTATTTATGGTTTCTGGAAATGACATTGTCTCTGAGATGGTTAACTTTGCACATCTATTTGGTGAGAACATATGGCGTAGATGTTTGATCAAACATCCAGCTGGGTTTTGCTGTGAGGGCAGCCTTACAGCTAAGACTGGGATTTCTCTCATCAGCCTTTAGGTAAAGCCAATTATGCTTTTACAGTGTGTGGGCTCTTCCAAAAGAGGAAACCCCTGAAGGAAGAGGGAATTTCTGTAGTCTTCTTTTGGACTTAGATGCAGACTTACCTCATTTCTAGTCTCCGTCCTGTCCCATGGATTTTGAACTGAATCAGCTCTTAAGGTCTGTCTCCTCTCTTTGTCTCAGTCCTGTTTGGATACCTCTTTAATCTTCCTTACCAGTTTCCAAAAAGTTGTCGAGATTCACGTGTTTGAATATTTATGCAGGTATTTGTTTGCAGTGCCGGGGACCTGACCCAAGGTCCTGTGCATGCTAGTTAGGAGCTGTTCCACGAGCTGTGCTCCAGCACTGGGTGCTTTTCTTCAAAACCCCTAAACTCCTGAGGCTATACAGTACTCATATCTCTTCCTCGTGTTCAAATGGCTTTTTCTTCAAACGCTGTGACCTTTGCTGCTTGCCCATTAAGATCTTGCCACTAGTCTGTTACAGGCTGAAATCTGTGGGTCTTGTAGAGGGGAGGGGTCAGGTCATCGACACACTGTTCTGCTGCTGTCTGGTCTCCTAGAGCTATGGTTCTCAACCTTCCTAATGATGCGACCCTTTAATACAGTTCCTCATGTCGTGGTGACCGCCCAACCACAACATTATTTTCACTGCTACTTCGTAACTGTAATTTTGCCACTGTTATGAATCGTAATGTAAACATTTGTGTTTCCCAATGATCTTAGGCGACCCCTGTGAAAGGGTCATTCAACACCAAAGGAGTCTCTACCCACAGGTTGAGAACTACTGCTAAAGAAAGGCAAACTGGCAGGGTCCTTTTTCTTTATGTTCCTTTTGCTTCTCTTTCCTTTTATGGTTTTGCCGCCTTTGTTCTGTATCCACTGGGCATCTTGAGCTGCTGTTCAGGCACCTGCTCACCAACTTCTCTAAGCAGCTTTTCACTTACCTGTCTCTGCGGACTGGGTCAACTGGCTGCGTTACAGTACATTCCATGTTATGTTGAAATAAATCCTTTAGCATTTGAATTTTTGTCTTGCAGTTTTTGGTTTTTTTTTCCAAAGTGGGGGGAAATATGGTTAGCAGCTTTCTAACTCTTCGTGGAATTCTTCCAATTTCTATACACCTGGAGTATTCATTATAACAATATTGGTAAGACTGTCACAAAATTGCAAGCAGTTCCACTGTGTAAAATTTAATTTACAACTTTTAATGCATACGCTTAATTCTTTCTAATAAAATTTCTGAAGCTATAGCTTCTGTAGCTGGCCCAGAGAGCCTAGCTTTAGGAGATGTACATGAAACTGATTGGTTTAAAAAGAAGTGCTTTTTTTCAGTGAATAAATATAACTGTTACAATAACTTAGAAAAAAGAATAGGCGAGTGATTTAGTGGATCTGCTTCAAGATTCTCTCTACCCCTTTGCTTTCCGAACAAAGGGAACCATTAATTCCACTCTTTTCCACCATAAAGGCTTTACGCTTAATACTTTTATTAAGATTAACTATTAAATATGTTTGAAGTTTCTGGATGTGTTCCAAATGGAATTTTTTTTTCCCCCGGAGCTGAGGACCGAACCCAGGGCCTTGTGCTTGCTAGGCAACCAAAAGGAATTTTAACTAAAGATGTATACTGATTTTACTACATGTAAGTTCATCATCCTTTTTTTGTTTTACTTAAAAAAAAATATTTTGTGTGTGTGAGTGTTTTATCTGCGTGTGTATCAGTGTGTGTCTGTTGCTTGTGGAGGCCAGGGATGGCACTGATCCCCTGGAACTGGAGTTACATATGCTTTTGAGCCACCGTGTGGGTGCTGGGAACTGGACCCGGGTCCTCTGGATGAGCGGCCAGTGCTCTTAACTGTGGACCCGTCTCCCAGCTTCTGTTTGTTTTCTTAAAGTTATAAACTTGTCTGAATTTTTTAAAACTCATCTCCACTTGTTTAATAGATACAGTGCTGTTCAGATGATCTCTAATATTTTTTAAATGTGCTATGGTATTTTGGGACCCCCCCCATATATTTTTGTCATTATATAAATCATTATTTTTATGGGTAAATACTCTTTTTTAAAAAAGACTTTATTTTTAATTAAAATATCATTACATCATTTCCCCCCTTCCTCTTCTCCTTCCAATCCCTCCTCTGCTCCCTCTCAATCCATTTGAGAGAACTAGCCCCTGGTGAAAAATAGAAAGGCAACTTCACAGAGAAAAAGTCTAAGTATCTGTTATGCTTTTGTGGACACCTTGCCAGGGTGGGGAAGAGCCTTTGGTACCCCGAGGGAGACCGCTCTGAGAGTGGTCAGGACTCTGTTACATCATATCGTTCCTAGGTTCCGGCTGCCCTGTCAACTGAGTCAGATAATGGACCTGCCCTCATCTCATCTATAGCCCAAAGTGTCAGTAGGTCTTAGATGGAACCTGAAAGTCGCACTGCGTGTACAGACCACAGAGCTCTGCACAGGTCAAATGCCTGAACCTGACTGATAAGCCCACCCTCTCTAAATTAATTTTAAATACTGATGGAAATTGACCCAACCTTTTACCCCTGGCCCTTCTTAGGGCAAGCTATAACCCCTTGGAAGGGAGGATTCCTCCCTATGAGATTATGTTTAAAAGCCCTCCCCCAAACCCCCCCCCCCCGCTCCGTTTAAGAGACTCCATCATTGGCCACATTACTGACTAGTTTTTCTGAAGTATCACCAGCCTCTTCAACAGGTCCAGACTGTAGTTCATTCTAGGGTTCGGGACACCATGCCGGTTCCTTCCTGGTGCCTTGTGTCCTTCATTCTGACCCGGGGACCAAGCATGCATCAAAAAGATTCAGAAGAAAGAACTGACACCTTCCTGCACCTCACACTACCGTCCTGACAACACTGACTGCAGTCCAGGTTGACAGGATCCCTGTGTGGATTCATCACTCCCATGAGAAATGGAAACCAGCTCACCTGGACCAGGTCCTCTCAAGCTAAGACTGTCTTGCAAACAGGACCCCTGTCTGGTTATATATTCCCTCTCAGTAAGACTAGACCATTTACTTATTCCTTTATTCTTACCGCCTTCCACACTGTGAAAATCCTGACAGAGACTACATTTACACTTAAAATATAGACTGTATTTAAAATGAGCCTATGTTTAAAATTGATCTCATAAAACTTTCTTCCATTTCTTTGTTTTGTTTTTTGTTTGTTTTTGAGTGAGGGTTTTCTGTGTATCTCTGGCTGTCCTGGAACTCATTCTGTAGACCAGACTGACCTCAAACTCAGAGAACGGGGCCTCTGCCTCACGAGTGCTGGGATTAAAGGCACGCAAGGTGTGTACCACCACCGCCCAGCATAAAACTCTTAAGCCTTCTCACAATCAAGGCTAAAGTTACCTTCTGACAGGCTTGGGGAGAATGCTTTCTAAAAACTCACAGGATTATAAAAACATTAAAAAGAAACTTTACAAAAGATTAAAGATAATTTAGATAAGAGACAACAATAATTCCTGGTACCATAAAATGTTTGATTCAAACCCGTGGTTTACAACCCTCCTCACAGGCCTGAATGGCCCTTACTCCTCCTTTTTATAGGGCTTGCATAGTAAAATGCCTTTTAAAGTTCATCAAAGAATTGCCTCAGTTAAGCTAATGATCCTCAGGACCCAATATTCACCCCTTAGCCAAGATTGGAAGATTTGAAAGTAACGAAAAATGAGGTGGGGAGGGATGAAATGATTAAGAAAATGCCATCCCATGCTTGTGCCAACTTTATTTTATGTCTGCCTAGACGCTTCTCAGCCTTCCATCCCCCAACGACCTTGGCAATACTTTTGGAGACAGTCCATGAACTTGACCATGGTCCAAACATATTATGTAGTGTCTGGAATACACTACTGAGCATTGTAAAGAAAGGAGATGTTTCTAGGCCACCCCAAAGCCCTCACTAATGTAACCCCCACATCAAGCACTGATGTAATTGTGGCTTTGTCTTTTAAAATGCTGTACAGCTGACCTTGGGCAACAGAGCCTTTGCAGTGGCACAGGCTGCACTTGGTCTGGCCATTAATAAAAAAAGGACTCCAAACTTTTAATTAACTTAATCATCATGGTTGTGAATAATCATCTCACCTGGATGATTTCATGGTGAGAGTGTATCAGTGTAGAGCTGTTCTCCTCCAGTGTGTTCAGATGTGCTTGTAGCTGCTTGGGCTCACAGATCATAGGATAACAGTTCGAATTCTTCTACCTCTGAACTGGTTCTTCAACATCCAGGTGTGCTGCTAAAATAATATTCTCATGTGCGCTGCTTTCTAATGAATCTTTTATCAGTGCGGTCCCAGTGTATGTGTGTGGTGTATAACGCGTGCAACCATTCTTGCTGCTGTAGCTTTGCTTTGCCCCTGTGTACAGGCCCATCTCAATGCTCTGCTGTAGTCCTAATAATGTATGCCCTGCTCTTCTAGTTCAGCGTGATCAGAGCAATGCAAGTATCTCGTCTGCTTTGTTGCAAATGCACATCTGTGTATGCTGCAGCAACAGGTTTTGAAAACTTGTAAATGTGTAAATTTTTTTCTACAAAAAGGGGTACAAGCTGTTCTGCTAGTACATTGATATGCATTGGTGTGGCAGCACAGCCTTGTGTCTCCTGTGCAGTAGTTCCATGAATGCAGACATACGGCATCCCTGAGCTTGACTTTACTTTTACATTTGTGTGCGTTTCTGTAACAGGCATCTATGCCTGGCTGTTCTCATACGACACATTCAGATGCACTTGAAAACACTTGGTCTCACAGATGCCAGGATGTCAGTTTGAATTACCTGACCTCTGAACTATTTTTTTTTTTTTTTTTAAGATTTATTTATTATGTATACAGTGTTCTGTCTGCACACCAGAAGAGGGCACTAGATTCATTAAGATTTGTGAGCCACCATGTGTTCTGGAATTGAACTCAGACTCTGAAGAGAACCAGTGCTCTTAACCTCTGAGCCATCTCTCCAGCCCCCTCTGAACTATTCTTAAATGTCCAGTGCACTGATGTAATAAAATTCACATACACGCTGCTTTTTAGTAAATGTCTTATCTCTTTTGTTGTAGAACATCTGTGTTTGCTTTGTGAATACTATAACTGTTCTTGGTGCTCTAGGTTTAGTTGTTTTTCCTGTGTATTTAGTTGTTTTCTTGGTGTGCTGCTGTACTCCTCAAAATGTATTTGCTGTGGCTCTAGTTCGGGCATGCTTAGAGCTTAGAGCTTACAGCTCTCCTATAAATGCACCTCTGTTTTCTCTCTAGCAGTAGGACTTCAGTTTTTGCAAACATGCAACTGTGTAATCTTTCCATGAGAAGAGGATATGAGCTGCGAGGACATTCATGTCCGTTGATGTGGTAGGACATCCTTGTATGTGCTCTACAGTAGCTTCAAGCCTGCAGACGTCTTACATCTATGAGACCTGCTTTAGGATTACATTCCTGTGTATTTCTGTAACAGTACATGTGTGGACGTCTGTCCTCATACAATGTGTTGGGATGTGCTTGTAAATACTTGGTCTCACGGATATGAGGACATTGGTTTGCATTGCTCAACCTGTGGACCAGTTTTTCTTTTTAACACCAAGGTACACTGCTGTACTAAGATTATCATGTGTGACTCTTTTGGTAAATCTGCGATCACTTCTCTTACAGTACATCTGGGTGTGGTGCATGGCCAGGATAACCACACTTGCTGCTGGAGCATTACTGATTTTTCCTGTCTATCTGTCTATCTCAGTGCACTGCTGTACCCCTAAAACCGCATGTGCTGCTGTGTTAGTCCAGGACATTCAGCGCAGTACAAGTACTCCATCTGCTCTGCTGTAAGTGCACATCTGTTTATGCCGAAGCAGTGCAACGTCGGGTTTTGCAAAGACTCAAATGTGTAGGGTTTTTGTTTGTTTGTTTTGTACTAAGAGGGTGTAAGCTGTTCCGCTAGTATATTCATGTCCAATGATGTGGTGTTGCAGCCTTCTGTCTCCTGTACGATATGAATGCAGATGTCCTACCTCCATAAGGCCCGGTTTATCATTACATGTGTGTGCTGCTTTCTAGTAAATCTTTTATCGCTTCTGTTACCGTACATGCATGTGTGTGGTGCATGACTGGAGCGCCCATGCTTTCTGCTGGAGCGTCCCTTGTTTTTCCTATATACATGTCCATCTCGGGCTCTGCTGTTCCAGTTCCGTTGTGTGCAGAGCAATGCACACACCTCCATCTGCTTTTTGTAACTGTGCATCTGTTTGTGCTGCAGCCGTAGGACATCGGTTTTTGCAAATATGCAACTTCTTAGTGTTTTCATACAATGAAGGCATGGTCTGCTCTGCCAGTACATCCATGCACAGTGGTGTGGTGGTACAACCTTGTGTCTTTTGTGTAGTGTTTTCATGAGTGCAGATGTCATACATCCATGAGTTCTGCTTTAATATTAGATTTACATCTGTGTCTGTAACAGTACATGTGTATATGGCTGTTCTCATCTAGTGCATTCGGGTTTGCCTGTAAATAATTGGTCTCACAGATACTAGGATATCAGTTTCAACTGTGCTACTTCTGAAATAGTTCTTCAGTGTCCAGGCACTTCAGCACCAGCACAGTGCTGCACTCTACCAACCCCATGGTTGCAACAACATGCAATTTTTTATTTGTTTGTTTGTTTGTTTTGTTTTGTTTTGTTTTTGTTTTTGTTTTTTTGAGATGGGGTTTCTCTGTGTAGTTTTGGTGCCTGTCCTGGAACTCGCTCTGTAGACCAGGCTGGCCTCGAACTCACAGAGATCCACCTACCTCTGCCTCCCGAGTGCTGGGATTAAAGTTGTGTGCCACCTCCGCCCAAGCATGCAACTTTTAAGGTTCGTATTAAAACTTTCTTTTAGGGTGATGTGATTTTTATTTTCACCAGGAAAAAAGAAAAGTGACAAGGTATAGGAAGCAAGACTGAAAAACTGTGGCCATTCTGACACCAGACGACAGGTTCATCTAACCCTAACCCTAACCCAGGGTGTTCATTATTGTCCCAGTCTCTTCAATTTGTGCATCGGAACTTCTACATCATAAAAGATTTTAAAGATATTGTTTTCCTCTAATTAGTAAAATTGATGTTGAAGTACTTGGAGAAATACATGTTGATGGTCTGAACCTATTCTGAAATTTGTGGAAATGATACGGCGGAGGGTAGAGAGGGAAGGGGCTGGTTAACAGTTGCTCAGGTAGAGAGAGGAAGAGGCCAAGGCACAGTTGCTCAGGAGGGATAAGATCCAGTACTCTGCAGCATAGAAAGGTGACTGCAGTTCACCATTTATTATGCTTTTTTCTTTTCTTATTTAAAAAGTTACATACAATGTATTTTCATCATATTATTCCCCTCCCCTCAACTCCTGTCAGATCCTTCCCAGCTCCCTACCCACCCAACTTCATGTTCTTTATCTCTCTCAAAATAAAAAAAAAAAAAAAAAAAAAAAAAACCTTCCAAAGGTCAAAACAAAACAAACAACAACCAAAAAAATACAAAACAAAACAAAAAGCACACAATACAAAAACATAGTCAGCTTTGTGTTAGCAAACTCCTCCTGGGCATGGGGCCTGCCCTGGAGTATGGCCATATACCTAGTGATACTGTATTAAAGAAAACTGATTTTCCCTCCAAACCCCTCCATGCAAGGCTTACAGGCCTATGTGGAAGAGGCGACAGAAAGACTGTAAGAGACAGAGATGATGAGGACTCGGAGGAAACATCATCCAGACACAACAGGACTGACACACATGGACTCCCAGACACTGTGACAGCATGCACAAATCCTAACCAAGTTCAAACCACTCAAAATCCCAGCACTGAGAAGGGAAGGTGGCCCCAAAGTCCCACCCCTAACCAGGAAACTATTCACGATTTATCACGTATTTCAAAAAAGAGAAGAGAATGGGGCTGGAGAGGTGGCTCGGTGGTTAAGAGCACTGACTCCTGCAGAGGACTTGGGTTCAGTTCCCAGCACCACACGGGACAGTTCATAGCTAAACTACCTGTAACTTCAGGAGAGCCAATGGCTTCCACAGGCTTCTGCATGTATAAATACTCAGGTACATACATGTTGTTGTTTGTTTTTGCTCTTTTGGGGGTGCCCATCACCCAGCTCCCAAATAAATCACACACGGAGGCTTATTCTTACTTATAAATGCCTGGCCTTAGCTCGGCTTGTTTCTTGCCAGCTTTCCTTAACTTTAAATTAGCCCCGTCTATCGTTTACCTCTGGGCTTTTCCCACTCTCTTACTTCTGTAAATCTTTTTTTATTCCATGGCTTGCTGTGTAGCTGGGTGGCTGGCCCCTGGGTCCTCCTCCTTCTCTGGCTACTTCTTCTTTTTCTCCAAGATTTCTCCTATATATTCTCTCTGCCTGCCAGCCATGCCTATCCTTTCTCCTGCCTTGCCATTGGTTGTTCAGTTTTTTTATTAGAGCATCAGATGTTTTAGACAGGCACAGTAACACAGCTTCTCAGAGTTAAACAAATGCAACATAAACAAAAGCAATACACCTTAAAATAATATTGTACAACACATACACATAAAATAAGTAAGAAATAAATAAACCTTTTTTTTTTAAATTGGAGAGTTCACAGGCTCCCAACACAAGGAACTGATGTG
The DNA here is from genome assembly GCF_004664715.2 of Peromyscus leucopus. Lineage (NCBI taxonomy): Eukaryota > Metazoa > Chordata > Mammalia > Rodentia > Cricetidae > Peromyscus > Peromyscus leucopus. The sequence goes on from NC_051086.1 coordinate 42,334,169, forward strand.
TGTGTAAGGAGACAGAATACCAAGCACTCTTTCGTCACTGTGCTTCGTGTGCATCAAGCCATTGCATTGCTCTTTGGGCAGAGGAGAAAAACAAGTCAACAGTGAGCAGAGTCCTGCAGAGATGGACAAAGCTGTGGGCCACAGAGGGAGAACCAGAGTCTTCCAGGATCTAGATGATGTCATGGGAATTCTTTGTACAATTCCTTCAACTGTTCTCTATGTTTGAAATTTGTTATAAAATGTTGGGGAGAAGATGAGTATTTCTAAGTGACGGGCTATCTCCCTGTGTATTTTTCTGTGTTTCTAAAACTTCTATGAGGAACGTAAGCCACTTTGTTTCCTATTTCTGTTGTATGTTCAGGAATTCAGGGGCTCTTTGGCTGCCCAAGTGACCTGCCCTGTGGAGAGAGGCAGGAATCCTCTTGGTGGCTCTGTGGATGGCCCTGGGCCTGGGGGAAATCATTACAGCCTAGAGTGTTGGAAACTAGTTTCCACAGGCAAGAACACAGAAGGTTCCCCGGAACTGAGGACAGACACAACTTTGATGAGGACTGACCCCTTCTTCCTCCATTTATCCCACCACAGTAGCCCGTCTTTCTTCTTGGTAGAGACATCCTCAACTTCGTTGGGCCAAGTTTGGGGGTACTGTGTGTGTGCACCCATTGTCCAGCACGCTCACTGCCAGCCTATGGAGCCTTTCAGAGGTAAGGCTTACAAAAAGGACATTAGGAAGGGGGCGGGGAACTACCCTTGAAAGGGACAGTAAGACCTCAGCCTGGTGCTCTCCTCTTTCCTTCTTTGTCGTAAATTGAGTAGCTCTGCTCCACCACACATTCCAACACAGAGTCCTGAAAAAATGATGGCATACTGGTCTCCTCCAAGGGCAACTGGACAAGTGACCTCTAAGACTGTGAACCAGCCTGGTCTACAGAGGGAGATCCAGGACAGGCACCAAAACTACACAGAGAAACGCTGTCTTGAAAAACCAAAAACAAAAGACTGGGAACCAGAGCCAATCTTTTCTTTCCTAGACTGTTTCTATCACACCAAGGAAAGGCTAACCAGTGCACTTCAGTTAACCCATCTGGAAAATGGGTCTTCTGAGAGCTAACCCATAAAACCCTCACAAGGGCCTTCCCATGGCTCCTTCTCAATGCTTGCTGAGGTCTTAGTGCCAAGAACTACAGGACAGAAACACAGCATAGTCCACGCATATCAGTGAGCAGGTTTTGCCGTCATCAAATGCAGTCAGCTCCTGAACTGCTCCCATGTTTGGGGACTAATAGGTAGCCCAGGAGCGACAGTGGGGACAGTCTCGGGTGGCTGCAGGGGACTTGTCCCCTAGAGCTCATCACAAGGACGCTGAAGACAGATTCCTCCTAGGATCCACACAGTTGGCCAGGCCTCGAGGAGGTGGAATAGTCCAAGTTCAAGTTCAGGCTCATCCCCCGGAGAGCTGACATCCCCACAGGGTCTCCAGTAAAATACAGCTGCTTCTTCCTCTTCTTTCTTGAACCTCTCTCCACCCCGGTTTGTTCTGAGTGGGCTTTGTTTTTCCCTCACTGTCTTGAGAAGGTCTCAGATTCCATGGCTGCCCCACAGAGCAGAGGCACTGAGTGGTCAGTCCACAGTGAACAGGCCTCTTGAAGAGAGCCTGCTGTGAGTGGTGGAGGCTTCTAGATGATTGGCTAGCAAGGCCAGTCGGGAGGGCGGGGCCGAAAAGGAGCTCTGCCCTTGGCCCCCTTTCCTAACTTTCTCGTGAATTCAGAGGCAGGCGCAACCCAGAGCTGTTAGCGCTCGAGACTCAGGGAACCTACGAGGTCTCTCGCCGTGGTTTTCTTGGTCATAGACTCCAGTTCTACTGCGCATGAGGTTGACATCCACTGAGCTGGCGTGAGACCCCAGCTCCTTCCCACCCTGCTGTAGGAGGCTCCAGGCTTTGTGGAGGTGTACCAGAGCTGGTGTGTGGTAGGCTGGGAAGGCCACACTTCCTCGGTCTTCGGGCTCTTCCTCTCACAGATCGGTTGTTTCCAGGTAGTGACCCCAGGTGGGACTGGCTTCACAGAATCTTTCTTCCTTTCCTTGGTCAGCTGGACACCAGGACACAAATGCTGGGCTAGGAACGGGGGGCGGGGTCATACGGCAAGTGGAAGAGAACAGGATTGATAGGCAGTCTGTCTTTCCTATGATCCGTACCTGTGCCCCCCAGCCATCCACAGTTCTAACCCCGATGGAGAGCCAGCAGCCGAGGAGGCCGAGCCAAGTGGGCGTTCCCAAAGCCGCACAGAAGCAAAGCCAGAAGCAGGTCCCTTCCCGTTCTCCCAGGGTGCTTCTGCTCCTGAGGCTCAGCTCTCCTTGGGGCCTACTTCTAGTCCCAGGAGTCGTCCTAAAGTGGGGTGTGTGCTTGTGAAGAGATGGTTGCAAAGGAGAATCTTTTAGAAAAGTCAACGATCTCCCCTTCCTTGGCCTGCTCTGAAGATTCCCTTGTTCCTCGTTCTTGGAGCGTTCCTCTTCTGTGAGTATGAGTTTGACAGAGAGCTGGTCTCTCTGGTAATGAAACCATCCACCACTTATTTTTTTTCATGTGCATTTGCATTTTGCCTGCGTGTATGTCTGTGTGGAGGTGTCAGATCCCCTGAAACTGGTTACCAGCAGTTATGAGCTGCCATGTGGGTGCTGGGAATTGAACCCTGGTCTTCTGGAAGAGCAGCCAGTGCTCCTAACTACTGAGCCATCTCTCCAGCCCTCATCATCCACCACTTCTAACTGATCCTCACTGAGCCTCTGTTCCATCACCCAATTGGTAAGACTAATGATGCCCTGCCCTGCCTTACGCCTGCCTGCACTCAGAACCTGCTTGCAGGTTGGAGCAATGAGGATGGGAGAGACCATAGCTCATTCCCTTTCCTCCTCTTCTCTGAATTTGTATTTAGAGAGGAGCTCTTGCTTTCTTCCATGGAACTCATTGGGCCAAGAGTTTGTTGGGCTCCATGCCGTGGAGAGCAGACACTGGATCTCTCTCGAAATTATAACAGAATTTGTGAGGCAGCAAGTCCTTAAGGATGTGTGCCCAAGGAAACAGGCAAGAGAATGGGGATCGAGTGGGAGAGGGGCCACACAAGACACAGTCCTGCAGAACAGGGCTCCATTGCTCCCTGGGGTGGCCCTAGAGGGCCATTCCCACGGCGGGACCCCAGCCTGAGCTACTGGGCTTGCATCCTCCTCTCCTGGCCTGTCACCAAGCAAGGGTCTGTCTGGGGATGGTGGCGCTTCCCAGCCCTGCAGGCAGTAGAATCAAGGGAACCTGGGAGGACGGTGACCATCCTGGAGAGAGTCCCTGGTGTGCACGGTGGAAGCAAACGCATGTTTAGGAAAAGCACACAGGAAGTGGCATAAGGATGCAGAATGCACCCAGCAAGGACAGTAGCCACAAGACAGATGGGAATAGATAGCCCCAACAAAAGACAAGACACCGAGGCTTTAAGCAACGTGCACCTGTAGTTAGTCTTCTGTCCTTTCCACTTAATAGTACATCTCGGCTATTTCAGGCCCCGGATTATAAACCTTCCTGTTTCTATTTGGCTTTTATGCAGTGTTCATTACTGGATACATTATCCATGAATATTACCCGCCTCTATTGGTGGGTGTTTGTTCTCACCAATTTTCTCGCTATTACAAGAAAAATCATTCTGTAATAAATATCCATATACTAGCTTGTCACAGGCACTATGCAAAGTGTCCTTGTGGGATAAATGCCCCCCCCCCCCGCCCCATCAAAAGGCATGTGTATTAATTTTTGTCTCCAGTAGGTGGCGCTGTCTGGGAAGGCTTCTGTGGCGCAGCCTTGCTGGAGGAAGTGTGTCACTGGAGGTGGGCTTTGAGATGAAAAGCCTTGAGCAATTTCCAGTCCACATTCTCTGCTTTATACTCGTGGTTGAGCGGTGAGCTCTTAGCTTCTTGCTCCCGCCACTGTGCCTGTCACTTGCTGCCATGTTTCCGCCATGATAGACCCTTATCTTTCTGGAACCATAAGCACAAATGAACTCTTCCTTCTAGGAAGTTGCTTTTGGTCAATGCTGTGTTATCAAAGAAATGGAAAAGTAACTAATACAGCATGTTAACGATACAAACGGGCTGAGAACTGGCAAGAAGTGCCCACACAAGATTTCCTCGTGGGAAACCACACACACACACACACACACACACACACACACACACACACCTGCACAGGAAGGGCTCAGGGAAGAGAATGCTACCAGGAAAAATGAGAAGGAAGGTCCCAGGAGGCCCTGTGTTCACTAGCTTGCTCCTGCACGGTTGTCTCCTTGTCTTCCTATCACCTTCCTGGCCACCCCTGTCAATCTCTGGACCCTAGACTTTCCCAACCCACCTAGGCTTGGGCTGGGAAAACTGCTGTCTGGACAAGTTCTACCAAGAAACCAGGTGCACCCCACCCCACTCTTCAGCCCCTTCCCGACTATCAGACAGTCCAACAGCAGCTTGCAGAAGGCTGGGACCCCAAACAAGCGCTCTGTGCACAGATGTGGCAGGAATGAGCAGAGGAACTGGGCTGTAGTCCTCATAGAGACAGCCAAGGGGCCCTTATTTGGATCCACTAGGCTTTACATGGTAGGTAGCCCACAAGTGACCTGACAGACTTCTCTGCCACAGAGGCTGAGTCCTGTCCCAGCAATCCTGCCGAGCCAGCTGGGAAACCTGTCCAGCCAGTGCAGAGCCTGGGGGACCACAATCCTCACTCAGAGGCAGGTAGTATCAGGCAAGGGCCACAGTGACTTTCCTAATCCAGATGCCTGCATATACAGAGTTCCTTCCAGGTCTGTCCTAGGCCACACCCAGGGAGGGAGGAAATCCTTGCTTGGCCTTTGTAAGATGCCAAGCTGGATTCCAGAATTCATTCGTAAATCTGGAACAGGCTGGTATGTAGTATATCAGGCTAGGGCTGAGAACACGGGACACAGAGGGACCTACTATCCATAGTCGAGCTCTGGCTTTACAGAGGAAGGGCAATTAGAAGCAAGTGAATTGTGAGGGGTATGGGGCCACAAGGGGGTAGAACGTGAAGAAGTGATGGGGAATGCAGCAACTGGCCAAGAACAGAGGGGCAAATGGTCAGGGGAGGCATCACTGAGGAAAAGCCAAAGGATCGCCATGAATTCAAAGCCAGTCTGGGCTGCAGATTAAATTCAAGGTTACCTTGGGCTACAGGATTAGATGGGGCTGAGGATGTAGTTTAGCTGGTAGAGCACTTGCCCCGGCATGAATGAAGTCCTGGGTTTCATCACTAGTACTGCATAAGAGCTGGTATAATGATGCATACCTCTAACCCAGCGTCCAAGAGGTGGACACAAGATGAGGAGCTCGGGGACTATTCATTCACTCTGCCACATAGTGAGTTCCAGGCTAGCTTGGGACACATGATACATTGTATCCATAAGAAGAAAGGAAATGGAATGGGAGAAAGAGAAAAAAATCTCCCCCAAACAATGTTTGTGTTAAATACAAGAGACTTTTCATGCCATTGCTTCCTAAATGATACAGTGATTTACATTATACTGGGTGTTATGCACAGCCTAGGTGAACTTTCAAGTCCACAAGAGCATGTGCATGGGGTCTTTGAGCATCTGTGAGTTTGAATGTCTGCATGGGGCCCTACAGCCAGTCCCACAAGCACTAAAGGACTGCAGTGTTCAGTCGTCGCCTACCTCCAGGTCTCTCCGACTCTAGCCATCAGCCAATGGCAGGACGTCGTAGAACTGAAGAGCGAGGGGCGGAACAAACAACTGAGCTGAGTCCCTTCTGCGGCCGCTGTGCCCCCTGTCTCCCAGGCTGTGTGGTATGGCCTGGGGGCTGACGCCTCCCTCTGACCTCAGCTCCTTCCTCCTGCTCCTCAGCAGCCACCCAGCTGGCTTGTTTAACCTGTGGGTGTTCCTACACTGAAACTAGACAGTCCTCGGAGTTCTTCCGAACAAGCCCCAGCAAGCAGAGGTCGGAGCCTGACCTGCAGCTCCTTAGCCAGGGTTCTGTCACCTCCAGCCTGTGGCTGCAGCGCCACAAGGAGAAGGGGCTGCGGCGTCCTAGGTTCAAGTGTGGGCTGTACCCTTTTGTGGAGACAGGCCGAGAGCCGGTGTCATAACCTGGCTATTCCCAGCCTGCATCTGGCCCACAGATGTGCTTCATCTGGCTGAAAATTTGAGTTTTTAAAATTTGAATTCATTGCCAACATTTGAAAATCAGTAGTTTTCCCATAGAAATACAGATTTAAAATTTTTTTAAAATTTATTTTGGCATCTTTGGAAAAATGGGTCTGGTGTCCCACAGGGCACCTCTGTTAGGAAGGCCTGAGACATGAAGAACGTAGTCCTGCTTACTAGGCCGCTCCATCTCTCGATGCTATATGCCCAGTTCTTAGGTGTCAGAGTGATTCAGATCTAGAACTTCCTTCTCATCGGTAAGGGGATCCGGGAAGCAGAAATGGTAAGAAGATCCTAAGTGACTCTCCACGCACACGAACAGAATCAGTTAGGAACTGAGCCGTGTCCCAGCCCCACTATAGGTCTCAAATCACTTCAGCAGGGAGATGAATGAGAATTCCATACAGCTGGGACAGCTGGAATTTGGGGCGGCAAAGATGCATTCCCAGAATCCCCCAGAGTCTTGAGGACGCCCACACCCTTTGTCCCAGCCACCGTAAGAAAGGCCACACTGATAAGGCCCGGGGCGAACAGATGACAACATTCTTGGGACTCAGATTAAGTGGGAAGGGCCACCTGCTCAGCACATAGCTCAGGGCTGCCAGGAGGCGGGCAGTGGCTGCTGGGCCACTAGCAGCAGGGGTGCCAGCCCTTCCTGGCATTTCAACAATGCCACAAGCACCCAAGCTGTAGCAGGGAAGCTACAGAGTCTCATTCTGCAAAGACCGTAGGGGAAAAATACCAGTCTTGTAGGCAGGGAGTCTGGGTCTGCCCTACCCCCCAATGTTTGCTGCTTCTGAACATTGTTACAGAGACGGGCACACCTCCCTATACACCCAAGGCACAGACAGGACTGGCTGGTGCAGTGCCAGGCAGGGCCTTGGGGAAGATGGTCCAAGGCTGGCATGGCCCAGGCAGTAAATGGTGTGAGAAAGCCTGCTCTCCACATTTCCAGCCCATAGAGAAGTCTGAAATGGCTTCTTCTCTAGACTAACGTTGCGTTATGGCTACAGTGCTCCAAATGGCATCAGCAGGGCACAGTCCTTGACAGCTAAGTCATTGTCATAGGTGACAGCCAGGGGGAAGTCCACAGGGGCTGGGAGAAAACAGATATCTACCTCTATGCCGATGGCCTACCGACATGCCAAGCAAACTCATATATACAGGGGTCCCGTGAACTAGTCAGTCAGAAGGTGCCTTCCACACAGCCTCACAGGTAAGAGAAATGTGATGGCTCTGGGTCATAGCAAGCCTCACAGTCCAAGAATATTCTGTCAAGTTTACCAGGAGGGGGTCAGTAGCAGTTGCAGAACATGTCCAAGTTCAGGTCTTGGGACCTTTGGCCTGTGTTTTACCTCTCTGAGCTCCACCCTTTGGTAGGTATGACTCACGGTCCCCTTTCTGTAGCTGTTTGGAGGACTGAACACAATTCTGAATATAAAGCACGGGTCCATGATGGATAAATGGAGGTGACAGCGTAGCCCACACCATGGCCCCCAAACATGTTTGACCTCTGAGCTTTGGGGTAGGCACCAAGCTATCTATCTTTCAAGTGAGAGGTGACTCAAATGCCCATCCCAGCGGTTAGCATGGGAGGGAGGGAGTTCCTCTTCAGTCTATGTGGCAGGTCACCAAAGTCAGTCTGAGAGGATCCTGTGGTTGGCTGCAGTGGTTGGGGACAGCAGTTAGGCTAAGGGGGAGGGGTGCAGACCCTTCTGCTCTCAGGAAACATCCCATACCTTTGCTAAGCATTGGCCTACTAGGAATATAGACAAGAAGGCATCAGACAGAATGCAGCCTCATAGACCAAGGCTTGGGACATGTCCCTGCTTCTATGGCTCTCTCAGGAGAACAGGAAGTCAGGGGGAAAGACTCTGGAATCTTTTTCCCCCCTCTCTTTAGTACTAGGCCCATCTCTTCCTTTTGCATGTCAACAACTTATTATCTCCCTTCAATGTCTTGATATGCATTCTGTCTCCTCCGATGCCTAGTATCATTTTTTTTTTTTAATTTTGACATTTTTTTCAGGCAGGGTCTGATTTTCTTGTCCAGGCTGATCTGAAACTTACTCAGTGCATCTCTCCAACTTCAGCAGCCTGAGTGCTGGGATTACAGGTGGATACCTGGAGTCCTTCAGCATACATTTGGAAATATATTTGCTAGCATTAAAATATGGAATCTGCCAGGTGTGATGACACACAGCGTTAACCCTAACACTCAGGAGGAGGCAGAGGCAGGTGAGCCTCTGAGTCGGAGGCTAGCCTGGTCTAGTCTACATAGTAAGCTCCATATCAGCCAGAGCTACATAGTGAGACCCTATCCCAACATATTTATGTGTGTATATATATATATATATATGTGTGTGTATATGTACATAAGTATATATATGTGTGTGTATGTACATATTTATGTGTGTATATATGTGTACACAAGTATATATATGTGTGTGTACATATTTATGTGTGTATATATGTGTACACAAGTATATATATGTGTGTGTACATATTTATGTGTGTATATATGTGTACACAAGTATATATATGTGTGTGTACATATTTATGTGTGTATATATGTGTACACAAGTATATATATGTGTGTGTACATATTTATGTGTGTATATATGTGTACAAATGTATATGTGTGTATACATATGTATGTATATGTGTGTACATATGTATATATATGTGTGTACATATATGTGTGTGTGTGTGTATACTGCAAGTAATGAATAAGTAAAATGTCTTACATTCGTAGCCAGAAGAAGGGTCTTGCGAGCATTCTTGGCTGTTAAATCCCAGCCTGCACTATCTTCCCTCCCTCTGATGGACCTCTGTCACCTGCTCCCCAGATCCTGATTTGACCCATCTCTGTATCTTTTTTTTTTTTTTTTTTTTTTTTTTTGGTGTTTAGAGACAGGGTTTCTCTTCTCTGTGTAGCTTTGGAGCCTGTCCTGGAACTCACTCTGTAGACAAGGCTGGCTTTGAACTCACAGAGATCTGCCTGCCTCTGCCTGCCTTCCACGTGCTGGGATTAAAGGCGTGTGCCACCACCACCCGGCCCAGCCTTGTGTCTTATAGTTCCCAGGGCCACATTTCATAAAAGCCTATATGGCCCTTGGAGGCCGTAAGAACAGGCCTGGGGGAATGCCAGTAACTAGCTCGAATAGCTCCTGGCAGGGCCACTCAGCTCAGAGCTTCCGTTTGCTGCCTAGAGGCAGTTAGCCTCTGTAGGGTGGGAGTGAAAAGAGTACTCACGGCAGGCAGGAGTAGCAACATCAGAGGCACAGGTCTACCAAGGAGTCTTCGGTGAGTGGGTCTCCTCTCTCCAAGGTGACTGTCCACTCAGGACTGAGGAGGGCAGCCAGGAGAGTCTTGGAGATCCAGGGTACAATGAAGTCCAAGGCACCCTTTGTTGCTCCTGCACCTCCGGAGCAGGCTTCCCACCCTACATGAGCCTGTGCCCTCATTGCCCTCCCCACTGCCCCTAGACTACGCTTGCCGGTGCCAACTGTCTCAGATGAGAGCTCCTTGAATCAAATGTTGAGACAAAGGTGCTGGTGTTGAGCACGCTGTCGGCGTGGGACAATCCTAGGAAGCACCAGTCCAGTGAGAGAATGGCAGAAGGAAAACTTAACTTTCTGGGCATGGGGGGGGGGTCTGGGTGTGGCCAGGACCTCTGAATCATCACGAGAGGACAGACAGCCTGAGGAGAGGCAGCCCGGGCCCCAGCCAAGGTGTCTACCAGATGTGCAGCTTTGGGTTTGTCCTGGTGAACATTTGCTGGTGGGGAGAAGGAGCTAGAAGGTGAACCCTGCAGGCAAAGGATCCAGGGCTGTTTTCTCTCTAGAGCCCAGCAGGGTCTCTGGCACACAGAGTGCTTAGCAAATATTTGTGGTTCCCAGCGTCAGTCTTTCGCTAGTGACAGCAGCTGTCAATTATGGAAGAATCCCATGCTCTGGAATTGGTGCTAAGTGCTAGATGTCCTGCCCTTCCTCTCCACAGTCCTCTTGCTGTTCTTATGGTACCAGCATTCCCACTCACACCCGCCATTCCCACTCACACCCACCATTCCCACTCACACCCACCATACCCACTCCACCTGCCTTCCCACTCACACCCGCCTTCTCACTCACACTCCTCCCACTCAATCCACCATTCCCACTCACACCCGCATTCCCACTCACACCCCCCCCTCACCCCGCCATTCCCACTCACACCCGCCATTCCACTCACACCCCCTCCACTCACACCTGCCATTCCCACTCACACCCGCCATTCCCACTCACACCTGCCATTCCCACTCACACCCACCATTCCCACTCACACCTGCCTTTCCCACTCACACCCGCCATACCCACTCACACCTGCCATTCCCACTCACACCGCCTTTCCCACTCACACCGCCATACCCACTCACACCTGCCTTCCCACTCACACCCGCCATACCCACTCACACCTGCCTTTCCCATTCACACCCGCCATTCCCACTCACACCTGTCATACCCACTCACACCTGCCTTTCCCACTCACACCCGCCATACCCACTCACACCTGCCTTTCCCATTCACACCCGCCATTCCCACTCACACCCGCCATTCCCACTCACACCTGCCATTCCCACTCACACCTGCCTTTCCCACTCACACCCACCATTCCCACTCACACCTGCCATACCCACTCACACCTGCCTTTCCCACTCACACTCGCCATACCCACTCACACCCGCCATACCCACTCACACCTGCCTTTCCCATTCACACCTGCCTTTCCCACTCACACCCGCCATACCTATTCACACCCGCCATACCTACTCACACCCGCCTTTCCCACTCACACCCACCATACCCACTCACACCTGCCTTTCCCACTCACACCGCCATTCCCACTCACACCCACCATTCCCACTCACACCCGCCATTCCCATTCACACCCACCATACCCACTCACACCTGCCTTTCCACTCACACCTGCCATACCCACTCACACCTGCCTTTCCCACTCACACCCACCTTTCCCACTCACACCTGCCATTCCCACTCACACCTGCCTTTCCCACTCACACCTGCCTTTCCCACTCACACCTGCCTTTCCCACTCATGCCTTTGTTTTTTCTAGACATCCTCATTTAAAAAATGGTGTTTGGTCTCACACAAGCCTACGCTTGAAGTGTAGTGCTCATGAACACACTGACCATGCGATGGAGACAGAACACATCCATCATCCCAACTCCCCAAAGTGGCCATGGTGGCTGGCATGGAGTCCCAGACAGTCCTCTCTCTTGAAGCTCTTGTTCATGTATTAATGGTGCCCTTTGGTGTCTGGCCTGAGCTTCCTCTCTGTGGTTGTACTGACTTTTCTTGCTTTTCTTCCTTTGCAGGGCCTCTCACAGGCTGGTTTCTACCACAGAGCCACACCCTAGGAGGAACAAAAAATTCTTTTGAGATCAGGACCGGCCTCAGACTTACAGACTATGTAGCTCTGGCTAGCCTCGAACTCACAGAGATCCACGGGCTTCTGCCTTCTGAGTGCTGGGCCTAAGGCATACGACACCATGACTGGCTTGATAAAAAAACTCTTTTGGGAAAAGAGTTGGAACTATGAGAATGATGGAGGAGCAGATCATTTCTGTCATGGTCTCTTACATGACAGGAGCTTCTACTGGAGGGAAGAGATGAGCATCTACCATGCAGAATAGACCTGTAGGGCAGGCACACCAAAGGTGCAGAGCCTGACACTTTCACCCAGGGCTTGGCTTTACTCCTGTCCCAGTGTCGCCTGTGGGCTGGAATGGGTATGTGCCACCATCCCCCCTTTTACAGAGATGAAAATGAAACCCAGTGAGACCAGGTGACTCAGCCAAGGTCACTGCAAGAGTGAGCCCCAGCTGGAGCACGACCCAGATGCCTCTATCCTTCCGCTCAGTATCCATTTATGACTCTGTGAGCTGCTGGGTGTGCTTAAGAACTAGGCTGTCATGCGACCAAGCTAATTGTGACTCCTAGCTCCTGACAGCTGACTCTGTGTATGGGGACACGGTCCTCTAGCTTCGGCTTCTTCTCTGCATAATGAAGGCAATGCCACCGCTTCCTAGCCAGAAAGCCACAGCGAGGACAAAAGGGCTTGGTGCTTAGCGCGGGCCTGAAATGGACACACAGGACGGAGATTGTCTGTGTTGTAGGTAGCGGTGAAAGTCATGCCCATGCACTCGTGGCAGTGAGGTTCTGTGAAGACTTGTACTCTGGTGGTTATTCCTGGAGCCCCTCACTCTACCAGCAGCTATGAGGGGCAGCTGGATTGACTCCCACTCAGCATTGCTCAACCTGGGTTGACTCACCTCTGGGTGGGGCCAGTCCGGAAGAAGTCCTCACCAGCCAGGCAGCAAGGCTTTTCTCTCCAGGCTGCCCAAGTACACCCAGCTGATGTCAGCCCAGGCATGACAAAAGTCACCTAGAAGGGCAGGTGCGGAGGCCCCACCTGGGTGGAGCCACATGTGTGCCCAGAGCTGGGCCCAGCTGAGGCCACCACCAATATGATTTCCAGCTGTCTCTGGTTCCTTCACTCCCTCTGTGGCTCTGGGCAGCAAGGCCTGTTACTGCTCCAGACAGGTGAATGTTCTTAAGCAGACTATGCCTGAGCAGGTGCAGATACGAAGGTGGGGCTGGCAGAGGACACCAAAACCTGTGCATGGACTGGAGAGCTGGTGTGTAGAAATGCGGTGTGCCTACAGACTGGTCCTCTAGAGTCCCTTCTGAGTCTGCCATATGCAGCCGGCACTCATGAGTAAGTGTCCTTACGTACCTGCCTTGGGGTGGGTCTCCATGCAAGGCCCTCTTCATCTGGGATGCTGGAGAGTACCATGCAGTCAGATTGGCAAGGCTGGTGTGTCCTTGCCTCTGTGTGAGGGCAGATGCCCACCTACTCCACCGAAGCCTTATCCAATCTGAAACCCCAGCACTGAAACCAAAACCAAAAATCTGACATCCCAGCAATGAGGGGGTCCTCTAATGCCCCCAAGAATGTGATGACCCACTCCTGCTGCCCCAAACCTAGAGGACTCTTTTCCTGGCACCCCGAAGGGAGAGCTTTCTCACCCAAGTCTCCTCCTCAGAGATGGCAGATTTGGCCTATGCACTACATCTCACTCTAAAATGCCACCTCTACAAGGACAGGATGGTTATTCCATCCCCCTGTGTCTGGCTGGTACCTGGTATATGCTAGAGGCTCCATAAGGCTTCGGTGGAGTAGGTGGGCATCTGCCCTCACACAGAGGCAAGGACACACCAGCCTTGCCAATCTGACTACATGGTACTCTCCAGCGTAAACCAAGATCCTCTCGGTGCAGCTGAAGTAATTCATCTCTTTTAGTGTTCCCCAATGCCAGAGCAACCTAGTCGTGTTCTTCTCCCTCCTTCCTACAAGCTCCCAGAAAAGCGTCCTGGTGGGCAAAGCTAACAAAACACCAAGTGGCCTATGATATCTTCCCACTAACCAAAAGCAACTAGTCAGGACTGTCTTAGGCCCAAAAGAGCTTGAGGGCCAGGCCCTGGGAAAGACACCAGACCCAGAGCAGCGTGTGAAGCCTGACAACCACTCTATGTGATCTGGCAGGCACTGGCAGGGACAGGTTGGTGTACTAAGGAAGAGGTGCCTCAGATTAGTGCCTAGTCACCAAGAGAGGAAGGGATGGGGTGTCAGGGTCAGATGAGCGAGCCTCACGCACAGCCTGATTCATGATCCTGAGGTTTGGGTATGCACGACCAGTGTCTCTCTTGTTCTTACTGTAAAGCCCAAATCTCCGCCATGTTCCTTTCTGTAGTCCAACCTCATCATTGCAGGTCTCGTCTTCCTTTCATTCCTGCCCCACAACATCCGTCTATCCTACACAGATGCCAAAAGCCACATCTGTGTGTAACAGCCCCCCACACGGATTCTAGATGCTCTTGAAAATAAAGCAGAGCCTCCTATTAAGGCCTAAAGGCCTCCTCCCCTGAGCGACCCTCTGTCCTTGAGCTCACCTGCTCATCTCTACCTCACACCCTTTGCTTGTGCTCTGACTCTGCTGGCACACTGTGCTGGTGTCACTCAGCAGGGCTGCTCAGATGCTGTCATCTTCAGCCATCAGACCAGCCCTCATCACTGCACACCAGCTTCCTATAGCAGGACAGTCTCCAATGAGCATGCTCTGTGCTGTCTTCTGTGAGAACTGCAAACTCTCAGATATTTTAGAAATGGTTCAGAGCACTCGGGTGTTTGGAGAATGATAAGGAGCATTCGGATACTTTGGGAGCAGTGCAGAGTGCCCAGGACTTGGGGAACTGTTAAGAACACTCAGGTATTGTGAGCAACTATGCACAGTGCTCAGGTATTTGTGGTAACTGTGCATGGTGCTCAGGTACTTGGGGAACTGTGCATAGCTCTCAGGTATTTGGGGAAGTTTCAGGGTGCTCAGGAATTTTGGGAAACTTTGCAAAGCATTTGGGTATTTTGAGAACCATAAAGAGTGCTCAAGCATTTGTACTGTGTACAGCAATCAGGTATTTGAGAAACTATGTGGAGTTCTAAGACATTTTTGGAAAGTGATAGAGGGTGCTCAGGTAGTTCAGGGAACTGTGCACACCTCTCATGCAACTAGGGAACTGTGTACACATCGTGCATCTGGGGAACTGTGCACACCTCATGCATCCGGGGAACTGTGCATACTTCTCATGCATCTGGGGAACTATGCACACCTCATGCATCTGGGGAACTGTGCACACCTCTCATGTATCCGGGGAACTGTACACACCTCATGCATCCGGGGAACTGTGCATACTTCTCATGCATCTGGGGAACTATGCACACCTCATGCATCTGGGGAGCTGTGTACACCTCATGCATCTGGGGACTGTGCACACCTCTCAGGAATTGTGCACACCTCTCATGTATCCTGGGAACTGTGCACACCCCTCATTCATCTGGGGAACTGTGCACACCTCTCATGCATTTGGGGAAATGTGTACACCTCTCATGCATCTGGGGAACTGTGCACACCTCTCATGTATCCAGAGAAATGTACACACCTCTCATGTATCTGGGGAACTGTGCACACCTCTCATGCATTTGGGGACTGTGCCCACCTCTCATGCATCTGGGGGCCTGTGCACACCTCTCACGTATACAGGGAACTGTGCACACCCCTCATGCATCCGGGGACCTGTGCACACCTCTCATGTATCCAGAGAAATGTGCACACCCCTCATGCATCTGAGGACCTGTGCACACCTCTCATGTATCCGGGGGAACTGTGCACACCCCTCATGCATCCGGGGAACTGTGCACACCCCTCATGCATCTAGGGAACTGTACACACCTCTCATGTATCTGGGGAACTATGAAGAATACTCAGAGAACAGTGCAGAGCACTCAAGTAGTTTGTGAATGGCTCTCATTTGTGCTGGGCTGATGTTTCTCTCAAGGCTGAGATTATGTGTTTGTGACAGAAGACCATCATGGTGAGGTAATTCTTGTCATTATGCACATCACAGCCAAGTGACAGCTTACAGGACTTGTAAAGTAAGGCTTACAGCTCTCTGTCCTTTCTCCATTCTGTAAAGGACTTCCCTCTCTACCCTTGGTGCACGCCAGTCTCTACAGCATCAAGAACAGGCTCCCATTGTTAATAGCAAGGCAGTGTTCCGACTAGGGATCTATTTGTTGCTGAGTTGGACCCTCCTTTACTTCTAATTTTTCTTTTACAGACAAAGTCACAACCTACAGCGCTGTAACTCACCTCCAGCAAATTTAGTTCAAGCACCTTCGTCATATGCAGTGCGGTACAGCGGGTACTCAGCTGAGCTAGGCTTATGGGCCTCTTTTTGTTCATAGAAATTCCTGGGATGGCATAGCCAGAGCAAAAGATAAGTGAAGGCTTTTGATAGTTTCACTAAACAAAGCCCCAAGGAAGTCACACCAACTTACTCCCTAGACTAACATTTTCCTTATTTTTTCAAGTATATTTTTTCCTAGACAAAAATAATTCATGTTTTTTTATGAGATAGCTAGAAGTTACTTATGGAAATTTGGTATGGGTGATTATGTTGGAGGTGTTTTTAGGCATGGTGGTGGTATTGTTGCTACTCTTTTTACCGAGTCTTTATCTTTGACAGGCGTCCTAGAATATTTGTGGAAGCAATTGCATAGCTTTGAACTTGCTGTAGTGAGACAGGGGAGCGAAGGTAAGGCTAAACACAAACAAGACTATCGCTTGCTGCTGCTGCCCTTTGCTGTGTGGTTCCTATTCATGCAAAAGCATGAATGTGCCTTAAAAATCATTTAAGCACAATATAAATCTACAGAATCAGTGCAAACATCTGCTCTTTTACCTCCTGAAGTTAACTGTAAAAAACTGTCTTAGCCAGGCAGTGGTGGCACACACCTTTAATTCCAGCACTCCAGAGGCAGAGACAGGTGGATCTCTGTGAGTTCAAGGCCAGCCTGGTCTACAGAGTGCATTCCAGGGCAGCTAGGGCTACACAGAGAAACCCTGTCTCGAAGGGGGAAAAAAAGAATTGTTTTGTGTATGAGCAGGTATATGTGCCCTTGACCTTATCTATCTATTTTTCAAGCATACACGTTCTTCAAGAAGAAATGAGCTGCAATGATGCACCTATGCGTCATTTCCCAATAGAAGCCTCTCCAAGTCTCCTTTTCATCCCTCTCTTCTCCCTTCTCCTGCTCTTTTTCTATTATTTTTATTTTTATTATAAGTGTGTGAGTATTTTACCTGCACCACATGTGTGCCTGGTGTCCATGAGGTCAGAAGAGGGCACTGGATTCCTTGAAACTGGAGTTACAGATAGTTGTGAGTTGCCATGTGAGTCCTGGAATTGAACCTGGGTCCTTTGAAAGAGCAGCCAGTGAGTGCTCATAATTGCTCAGCCAACTCTCCAGCTCCACTGATTCTAATTTTTTATGTGTGTAAGTATTTTGCTTGCATATATGTCTGTGTAACACATATGCATCTGGTGGCCATGAAGGCCAGAAGAGGGTATTGCATCTCCCAGAACTGGAGTCAAGGACCGTTGTGAGCTGCTGAGAATGTGGGTGCCGGGAATCAAACCCAGGTCCTCTGGAAGAGCAGCCAGTGCTCTCGCCCACTGAGCCGTCTCTCCAGCCCTCCACTCTTCTTGAAATGAAATTTCTTTATGTTGTCCCGGCTGCTTCCCAACTCTCAGGCTCAAGTGATCCTCCTTGTGGGGAGCCAGGTTGACCCAAGACTTCCTCAGAGGCCCTGATGGAAGGACAAAGGGAGCTCTAGATTTGTGTCCTTGTCCATGAGTGGACTTGGCAAGGCTGGTCTAGAACTGGGGCCAGTTCCCTCTCAGAAGAGTCAAGACTGCAGCTTCTGGGATCCCTGGGCTGTTGTTATCAGCTGCATCTTGTGTATCTTGTGTTCTCTTGTGGTACTCTGAAGTATCTTGTGCTCTCTTCGCCAGCACTGCCTAATGTAGCTCTCTGCTGACTTCCGACCACCCCCTCCCTGCAAACACTATAGAGTATGCTGTACCTCTCAATGAACTTGCTTGGCATGAGTCATCAGCTGAGGCAAGACTTTCTGGTCCTAGCTATTGCTTTTGTCCTCTTTACTTCCTGTCATCTATTTCTCACCCCCATCCTCTTACTCAACACCCCACTGTTCAGGACCCTTATTCCTGTGAGTTTGGGTCACTTCCTAATTTACCTTCCCAAGCAACTATAGATGTATATCACCATGCCTGACATCCTTGGCTTCTACTGGCATGCAAGCTCCTGTGTGTGTGTGTGTGTGTGTGTGTGTGTGTGTGTGTGTGTGTGTGTCTGTCTGTCTGTCTACTGGAGATTTTTTAAAATTTATTTATTATTCTTTTATATGCATTGGTGTTTTGCCTGCATGTATGTCTGTGTGAGGGTGTTAGCTAGCATATGGATGCTGGAAATTGAACTCAGGACCTCTGGAAGAGCAGCCAGTGCTCTTAACCACTGAGCCATCTCTCCAGCTCTACTGGAGATTGACCCTAGGACCTTGAGCATGCTGGTATGAGAAAAGTTTTGTTTGGTTTGTCTATCAAAAGTAATTAGCCTATCAGGGCCCATAGTTCCTGAACCTCCCCTTTCTTCTTTGTGCTGATTAGCCAGTCATTTCAGATTGTGAAGTCAAGTTCCCACCAATAGGATGAGACACAATCCTATGTCAGGGATTAAAGTCAGAGGCCATTTGGGGTAAGTGTGTTTGCTAGGCCAGTTTGGGTTCCGGCACATCCGTTTTGCATCATTGGCCTTGTTGAATTACTTTCACAAGTAATTCATGTGTTCCTTTATGAGACACCAAGATTATTCTTTCCCCAACAATTTGGGGTCTCTCTGAAATTTCAGATCCATCCAGGCAAGTATATCCTCTCCCTTGGAGGAGGCTTGCTCCATCCCAGTGATGGTGACCCCCAGGATCCTAGATGAATGACACTCTTTCAGATCAATAATGATACCAGAGCCAGGCGGTGGTGGCGCACGCCTTTAATCCCAGCACTCAGGAGGCAGAGACAGGCGGATCTTTGTGAGTTCGAGGCCAGCCTGGGCTATAGAGTGAGTGCTAGGAAAATCTACACAGAAAAACCCCGTCTCAGAAAAAAAATGGGAAAAAAAAAGAAAAAAATTATGATACAAGGCTGACAAGTTTCTCAGGAACACGGAAGGCTCAAGAAAATACTGTAGTGACAAAGTAAGTTTTGTGCACAAAACCAGGTAGAAAATGCAAACAGCAGTAAAGTCCATCTCTGTTGCTCGAGTCATCTGGAGGCTGAATAAGAGACAGTGAATGAACTGTGTCACCGACATGAAGCAAATGTGGGGTCCTGATCCATCGGTGTCCTTGGTAAGTTCTGGTTGCCAAAAAGCAGCTGACACAGGACACTGAGGGAATCGGTTGGAAATGGATGGCGCTTTCAAAATCAGAGTATAAAAAACAAAAACAAAAACAAAAACCGTCCATCTGGGAGGTTGAGGTTTTTGATTTATTATTGGAGCAGGGGAACTCTCTATTATGTGGGGTTGAGATGCTGGCAAGTTAACTCTTACGAAGTCAGGATGGGAAACAATTGTGTAGAAAGAGCTCTAAGGAAACAGATTCCCCTAGACATCGGTCACCGTCTCGTCTGGCAGGCCCAGAGCATCTAAGTCATTTAACGTTCATAAATCTATCTCAGCCCACACCATGCTTCTCAAGGCTCCTTTGCTCTATGTTTATTGTGATTTTCTAAGTTCTTTTAACTCCAGCATCATAGTTTTAACATGACTTCCTTAGATAAGTTCTGCTGGATGTCATAAACATCAATTAGATGATGGTTTACGGTGTATTGCTGCGTTTCTTATCTGTGACTTGCACTCATTCAAAATCAAAAGCATGGCTATGGGAGATCATCATAGTTCAGCTTGTTAATTACTGGCAAAGATTAAGATGATTGGATGTGGTTTTTTTTTTTTAAGAATGTAAAATTTGTAAAGCTTAAGCAGCTACAATTTGGGCAAGTCATATAAAGTATGTAAAAGATGAGAGTTTATGTATGTAAAATCAAAACTTCTAAGGTCAAAGTTCAATACATTAATGAAAAACATCTGCTTAAATGTATGTATAATCAAAGTTTATTTTTAAATGTTTGGGTTTTGCCTCAGCTTTATATAAATATTGCACAGTAGTTAAAAGTACCAGACTGGTACAACTGACCTTCTGGGTGTTCAATAACCATATTTGGAAGCCTATAATGATGTGGTCAGAAGTATTAAAACAGGAAAACATTTCCCCCTTGCTCTCCAAGGTCAACTAAGTCCCAGGGAACTATGGGACATCTTTTGAAATGTCCTGTAACTGTGGGGAGTCTCCTGTTCTCTTGTTCAGGGAGACCATGGAGACTGTGCCTGGTGAACTCTGACCAGTGTCCAGTCGACAAAGAGGAGCACCAGTGAAGAGAACATTTTTCTTCAGGCCTCCAAGTGCCTAGATCAAACAAGATCATTAATTGCCCCAACTCTATAATGGCAAGTAGGATTACTTCTTTGGAGTAATAGGAGGTGGGGATGATTAAAAAAAAAAAATGACTGCGGCGGGTGGCACCTTTAATCAGCATTGGAGGCAGAGCAAGCGATCTCTGTGAGTTCAAGCCAGCCTGTCTACAGAGCAAGATCCAGGAAAGCGCAAAGTAACAGAGAAACCTGTTCGAAAAAAAAAAAAAAAAAAAAAAAAAAAAAAAAGACTAAACAGTCTAGAGTAAGAAGACTCCAGAGAAAAATAACCAGTTTCTCTTTTGGCTAAAACCAAAATGTGTCTGTCCTTGGGCTTCTTGGTAGCCTCATCTTTTTAGAGACCAGAAAGCCAAAAGTGTATTGGGGTCCTTGCTCTCTGATCTGGTTCCTATATGGTTCTAGGGTTAACTTTCCTGACAGGCGGATAATAAAATAACAATGGAGGTCTGTTAAGAGAAAACACTTTCCAGTCAAGAGAAGAGAATCTCTGACCAGGATGGAAAACTTCATATTACAGTGGAGCAAGGTCAATTGCTCAGTCAAAGGACCATCTTTAGGAAGGCAGGATCATTTTAAACAATACTTAAGCCATCACTTACATAACAATAATTTATTTATGTTACTAGCGAATTCAAATGGTCAATATATGCTGACTAAACTTGAAAAATGCATAATAAAGAGGCAGGAAATGTGAGGAAAAAACCTTTTCTATCCAAAGGTAGTCAGCCTGACAAGGGCTCTGTGTTTCCTGAGCCCCCCACATCACCCCTGTGCACTGACTAGTCAACTGTGTCTGACTGTAACATTGAGCTCCCACCAAGGGGTGCAACGCAATCACCTCCTATGGCGGGGATAAAAAAAACAAAGGCCATTTTGACCCAGTGTGTTCTCAGTCCAGTCTGGGTTCTAGCATACCTTTTCCCAAAAGGAAATCACCTTGTCGAATTATTTTATTTTATGTGTTCCTTTGTGCAACAGTGAGAGTATTCTTTTCCTAACACAAGGGGCACTCTAAGACTGAGCTACATTCTCAGCCATTTTAAAGGTTTGTTTTTGACAGTTTCTCAACAAGCTGCTCAAGCTGACCTTGAACTCTCCATAGCCCAAACTGACCTTGAACTTGTGATCATCCTCATTCTCTCAGGCCACTGAAATTATAGGCCTGTACTACCAAGCCTGGGTTCCACCAGCTTTTAACTTCACAGCATTTGGTCCACCATTGGTTATTTCAACACTATTTCTATTTTAACATTCTCAAGTTTCTTCACTGTCATTTATTTATCTAGTTCTCCAACAACAGACTATTAGAGCGTCTCCAATTTTCTGCTATTAAAAACAATGAGAGAACCAGAGAGGTAGCTCAGTAGGGAAAGCCATTTGCAACAAAGCCTGAAGACCTGAGTTCAAATCCCCAGAATCTATATGAGGAAGTGAGACACCTGACTCCCAAATGTTGTCCTATGACTTCCACACGCCCATCATGGCACACATGCATGCAAATGTACACACACATCAAATAATAATAATAATAATAATAATAATAATAATAATAATAATCTAGACTGGAGAGATGACTCAGCAGTTGAGCACATTGGCTGCTCTTTCAGAGGTCCTGAGTTCAATTCCCAGCAACCACATGGTGGTTCACAACCGTCTATAGTGGGATCTGATGCCCTCTTCTGTCATAAAGGTGGACATGCAGATAGAGTATTTATACATAAAATACGCAAGTCTTTCAAAAAAGAAAGAAAAAGAAGAAGACAATGAAAGCCAGGCCAAAGAGCTGGCTCCGTAGGTAAAGCGCTTGCCACAAGCCTGCCTGGAACCCATGATGGAAAGACAGAACAGACTCTCAAAAGTTGTCCTCTGACCATCACACATACACTGTGGCATGTGCATGCCCACATAAATATCACATACACACAATAATAATAGCATTTAAATATAAAAAATTACAATGAAAGCCATGTGGGATGCCTCATGCCCGTGATCCAAGCCCTCAGCACGAAGACTTCTGCAAGTCTGAGGCCAGCCTGTGGCCCAAAGTGAGGTCATGTCTCCAAAGCCAAAGAGACAGTGCTGAAGATAGAGATCAGTGGGCAGAGTGTCTGTCTTAGCAGGCACAAAGCCCTGGGTTACACTCCTAGCCAGCTGTGCAGGCACATGCCTGTAATCCCAATATTTTGGAGGTAGAGGCTGGAGGATTGGAAGTTCAAAGTCATCCTTAATTACACATCAAATTTAAGGCCTGGCTGGGATATATGAGACTTTGTCTCAGAAAATTAAAAACAAAACAACAAAGTCCAGGTATCTATTATTCTAGTACTTGAAAAGTAGAGACAAAAGCATTGGGAATTCATGGACAGTCTTAGCTATACAGTGAGTTTGAGACTAGCCTTGACCACCTGAGAGCATGAATTAAAAAAAATAAAGCAAGAAGAGAGCTGGGAAGCTGTCAGGTAAAAATGCTCACTGCAAAAACTTGATGAGCAGAGCTCCATCCTGGAAGAAGGAGCCAAAGAGATGGCTCAGCAGATAAGAGCACTTATTGCTCTTGCAGAACACCCAGGTTGGTTTCTAGCATCCACATAATTCAGTAATATCTGGAACTCCAGTTCCAGTGGCTATGACACCCTCTTCTGAACTCCACGGGCTCCTGCACATATGTGGTGCACATACATAGCCTCAGGCACACACACACACACACACACACACACACACACACACACACACACAGGATAAAATAAATTTTAAAGAGAACTGACTTCACAGACTTGTCCTATGACCTCCACACATGTACAATATAACACACACACACACACACACACACACACACACCATACAATAGCAATAAGCAAAATATTTATTTATATGAATGTTCTGTCTGCATGTACACCTGAATGCCAGCAGAGGCCATCAGATCCCATTATATATTGTTACAAGCCACCATGTGGGTGCTGGGAATTGAACCCAGAACCTCTGAAAGAGCAGCCAATGCTCTTATCTGCTGAGCCATTTCTCTAGCTCCCAACAAAAATGTCAAAGTCTCCTTCTTGTGGTCTAGCAGAAGGTGCTATGCAAGTTGCCAAGGAAAAGAAACAATCAATAGTCCTAGCCAGTTGTTATGCCCATGAACCACAACAATGACCAGCATGGCAAGATATCACTAAAGGTGCAATGGCTGTCTTCATATCTTGGCAGTAAGCAACAGCTCTCTAAATTGGACTGAAGGCTTGCTCAACAGGAGAGAAATCATACTTGGTACTGGAAACCGAGCCAAACACCAGGGGCTCAGTTTCTACTACCTACAACGCCCACCACTTTACTAAACTAGCATAATTCCTAACTGCATTCCAAAACTAATTCTCAGGCCCACAGATAAGTATATCTCTCACTCCCCAGATCAATGGAGCTTCTCTTGGTGACAAATGGAGACCATTGCAGAAAACCACAACTGGCCATAATGCTTCGATCAACTGGTCATGGAGCACTCAGCCCCAGTGGCTAGATTTACAACACAACTCCTACACCCAAGGCTCTAGGGAAATGTCAGAAGAAGGATCAGAAAGATTACAAGAGCCAGAGGGCCAGGAAGTCTGTGGTGAGATTGTATCTCCTAGAAATGACAGGGAAGCCACACTCAGGATACCTCAACAATACGGCTGCTTAAGTGAGACCTGGACAATGACAAAACCAATAGACAAGCTAACTGGGAAGAGGGAAATCTCATGGGACCCTCCCCCCCACGCCTAGACAAAGGACTACAAGTAACTAGTCACTGGGATGAGCCCTTTAATTGGTTATCCAATACAAAGCGGTGGGCCCTGAAATTGTATACACAAACAACACAAAATGGACTCAGCAGGTTGTATTTGTATATTTATGCATCTATATTATGTGTTTGTAGCAACGACAGCCAAAGAGAAGAAGGCCATCTGTTTGATGGGGGTGGGGTGGGGCATGGGAGGGGTTGGAGGAAGGGAACATGGAAGAGGTTGGAGGGGAGAAAGAGAAAATGGAAGTGATATAATTATATTTTAATAAAATAAATAATAACCAACTTTTTTAAAAAAAAAAAAAAGAAGAAGAAAAGCAATAAAAGAAGGAAATGGAGGAGAAGATAAACATCCTAGGACAAATCTCTTCCTCTTCCTGGGCAATCAGTTTTACAACCTATCTTTCTAAAAGCGGCACTTCTAAGTCCGAGGGGTCCATATGTAAGAGTTTAATGGAATGGCTAACCTACTCTTCTGTAGAGACTTTCTGTATCTAACATGTGACACTCTCTCCTGTGCATATCAGGAAACTGTTGTCATTTGTCTTCTGCTCTAAAAAAGCTCCCTTCCCTGCCAGTCCCCATTCCAGACGAAAGGGACCTCTGAAATCCTTCAGTTTCGCTTCTGAAGCAGCAATCTGTCCTCGCCCATGAGTGTGCAGTAGCTCCCGTGCCTGAAGTTCACTTGAATACAATGCTTGTCCTCTCTGTGCCTTAGCCTGTTCATCCGAGCACTCGGAGGAAAAGAGGACCTAACTCAGCTCACCATGGTTACCATAGCTCAGCTTTCACTGGACCACAGTGACACAGACTGAGCTGTCTCATCTCAATGAATGTGGACTCATTGGTGGAGTTGAGTGGCTACAAGAAACTATTTCTCCTAAAAAGCTCAAAACCATTTGACAACTGGCTCTTGAAAAACAAGTAACACATAAGAAAGATGCCGCTGTAGCCAAGGCCAAGTCATAGGTATAATAATACATGTTAATGCTAACACTTCATGTGCTTCGGGGCTGACTCTAAACTCCTCCGCACCATCACATTAGTTCTCACCATCTTTTTGGTCACATGCTTTGTTTTATTTGTTTTGTTGACAGCGTCTCAGGTAGCCCACGCAGGCTTTGAATTCTGTATGTCAGAATCTAATGGTCCCAGTGTCACAAAGAGACAGACAAACACAGCCAGAGTAAGTCAGAGACAATTTACTTCTTGCACAGTGGCATACAATGACCCAAACCAGGTGAACAACCACACTGGGGCAGGAAGTTCCCTCAGTTTTTATGCTAAAGTAGGTGGGGACTGTGTCTAATTCTAGTGGTAGGAGCTTGACTTCAAGATTCGGTGTGATTCATAATTGTCGTGAAGGGGAGGGTGTGATGGAGTCAAATCTCAGGAATGTCTGGCATCCAGAGCTTGGGCAAACAGGCTCGTACACAGAGGTTCACAGGATGGGGAGGTTTGGAGGATCCTGGCCCTTGCTGAGCTAGCCTTCTCAGAGAGAAGATTGTTCTTCACACACGCATATATGAGAGGATAAACTTCAACTTCTGACCCTTCTGCCTCTACTTCCTTCATGCTGGGATTACAGGCACATGCCTTCATGCATGACTAGTCCTCACAATCCAAAGAAGTAGCCACTATTTATATAGCCTTCTCTTGGGATTCACACCCCAGGCCAGCCCTCCCACCTGGA
Source organism: Peromyscus leucopus (assembly GCF_004664715.2). NCBI lineage: Eukaryota > Metazoa > Chordata > Mammalia > Rodentia > Cricetidae > Peromyscus > Peromyscus leucopus. The sequence goes on from NC_051086.1 coordinate 42,359,879, forward strand.
GACTAGGTAGGCCCGGGCCATAGCTGACTGACTTTGGACTTCAGAGTGCCATGCTCATCTCTGAAGAACGCCTATCTTTGTCCTCCTCCCTCCAGGAGCACTTGGGGGTTTTCTGAGATCCGCAGCACAGAAGGGGAAGGAGAAAGGTGAGGCTCTGAACTCTGTGGAGGGGCTGTGCCTACGCTGATGCTTCTGGTTCAGACTCCACATGACCCAAAAGAGTCCTACCCATCTGTTACGTGGCTGTTTCCTCCTGGATCACAACCTTCCATCTCGGAGGCAAACTTCTCAAGGCATAGGATGTAAAGGGAGAGTGAAACAGGATATTCTAGAATGGGATGTTGTGGTGGCGCATGCATTTAATCCCAGCACTCGGGAGGCAGAGGCAGGTGGATCTCTGTGAGTTCGAGGCCAGTCTGGGCTACAGAGAGAGTTCCAGGAACGGTGCAAAGCTACACAGAAAAACCCTGTCTTGAAAACCAAAAATCAAAAACAAAAAAAAAAAAAAAAAAAAAAAGGTGAAACAAGATAATCGATTTGAAAGTGAGTGAAACACTCCATCCTACACAGAAGTTCCATTAAAACAGAAAACTAACCATTTAAAACAGCTTCTGGAAGTTCCTGAAACTGACCATATGCACTAGGCCCCTCCTACCCCAAGACTCTATAAGCAAGCGACTCTCAGACAAGCAAAGAAGACTATGAGACAAGCTGAGCAACCTGGAAGAAGCAGAGACCAGCCAGACTGCTTAGAAGGAACAAAGACCAGCTGAACTGCCTGGAAGAGATTCAGACCGACTGAGCCACCTGGAAAGGACATCGTTTGAGCTGCCTGTGCAGGGCGCTCCAGGTTTCCAGATTTTGTGAGCTGCCACTTATACTGGGGTGGGCTTTGGTGATGAAACTGCCATTGAATCATTTCTAGTCCTGTAAATGACCCATATTCGTGTAAGTAACGTCAACAAAACTTATGAGTTCACCAAGTTGGACTTCAGTATATCCTAACTTTGATCTGTCATGGGCTCCCTGTCTGGGGTGAGTAGATGGCTGTGTACATTTCCCCAAGAAAAGTTTGTCACACAACACCCTCAATTCCAAGGCCCACAGAACCTATCACCTTGGAATCTGGCACCTCACAAACAAGGAGCAGCAGTGAAACCATGGTTCAGACAGTGCACAGTGCTCAACACGGGGGATGATGGTCTCAATAGTCCATGGCCAGTGGAGGCTTCCTGCTCTCCTTGACCTCAAAGCCTTTTCCTTTTCCACCTCTGTCATCCAGTGATTGGAATCCTCTGGGATAATTTAATCCCCAGAGGAACCTTTACTCATGCTAACTGAATAAAAACATCCGGAAATGGGGCTCTGGAATAGGGACTATTAAAAATACCCTGGCCTTCAAAAACCAAGGCTCTGTCCACTGTTCCCAGAGATGCCTAAAGATAAGGACTATTGGATACTTTTATTTAAAAAGTCAGAATCTGGGAAGCTTTTGCTCCAAAAATATGAGGAACTGGGTTCAACCCCAGAACCCACGCAAAGCATTGTGTGGTGCCAGTCAGTTAAAATCCCAGTGTGCCTGAAATGAGTTGGGAGGTGGAGCAAGAAGAACCCCAGGATGAGCCAAGTAATGTACACAGCTCTAAACAGCAAAGAGACCCTGCCTCAAATAACTTGAAAGGTAAGGACCAGCACTCAAAGTTGTCCTTTGACCTTTGCATATGAGGGCTTGTGTATACATGTATATGGTACACATCACACACACACATAAATAAATAAATAAATAAATAAATAAATAAATAAATAAAGTGCATGCCAGAATACTATGATCAGTTATTAGCAAAGAAAAGAAGAAAGTCCACTCCTCATATGTGCATAGCTATGTGGGAACTTCTCCAGGGGTCATCCTCATGAGCTTGGATAAATTTCAGTATAGCCACACAATGGGCAACAAGGAAGCAATGTAAAAAAAAAAAATGACTGACACATTATGATGGTTAATCTTCATTGTCAATTTAATTGGATTAATAAATGCCTAGGGCATCAGTTAGCAACACCTTTGGGTGTGACTATGAGGGTGTTTCCAGAGAAGATTAACTGTAAGAACTGGTCCTGAGTATGGGGAGTGGAAGAAGTCCTGAGTGAATACTGTTGTTGACTCAATAGTGGCCATGTGTTGTTAACTCAAAAACTGCCATGTCAAGGACCACAATACTTCAGACTCATAGAAATGTCAAAGCCTTCCCTGGGCAAGGCTCAGAGGAATGGCAAAGCTTTCCCTTGGTCAAAAAAAAAAAAAAAAAGCTAAAGAATTGACCTTTTTCCAAAAGCAATATATGCAGAAAGTATGACCACAGCTTCCTTCTCCCCGATGTTACAGGCCGAAACCACTCCCCTAGAGAGACTTCTTACTGAGATGAACTAACACTGACTCTCCTCCTTTAGCTGTATACAATAAGCCCACCTCCTTGTTCAGCTGTATGTAATGAAGCCATGATTTAGATGTATAAAATAAACTGAGTTTCCAGGCTGCTGCTAGTGTTTTTCCATCACAGCAATCCACCAGAGCCCAGATTTCTGTGCATGTGTCTTTGAGTCTGTCCTTTCTTCAGTCTCCTAGTCTTCATCCATCATGCTAGTCTGGGCAAATCCAAAGGCATGCAGGTTACACAGGATTGGTCACCAAGGGTGGGCAGCATCATCCTATGTGCTGGGTCCTGAATTGAATAATAAGAGAAAAAGAAGAGGTCTGGCATTCCCCAATCTTCCTGTCTACAGAGACGTGAACAAGGCAGCCTCACTCACACGCCTGCTTCTAAGGGCACCAGCAGTGCCTGCTGCCATGCCTCGCCTGCCATGATAGATTGTAGCCACAAACTGTGAATTAAAAACCAAACCAAACAAAAAACTATTCCTCTCTGAAGTTGCCTCTTGTAGGGCATTTGATCATAAGCCACTCAGTCTCTGTGTGGACATATGGATTTCACAGACATAACGTTAAGTGAGAAAAGCCAGGTACAGTGAGCAGACTCACTCATACCAAGTTCAAGGACAGGCAAGAAGGTAGAGAACAAAATAGTGGTTACCTCTATGTGAGTGTGTGTGAATTTGTGTAAATTCTGCTACTTCCCTAGAGGCTTTCACAGCAAGACTCAACTGCCTTTGGGTCTCACCTGAGAGGCTTTTCTTGCTTGCCCGCTGGCTTGCTTGTTAGGGGCAATGTATAATATATTCTACATTACACTGAAAGCAATGGAGAATCATCTTTCTCATTTGGTTTGGCTCTTGAGACAGGGTCTCACTATGCAGCCCTGGCTGTCCTGGAACTCGATCTGTAGAATGGGCTAGCCTTGAGATCACAGAGATCAGCCTGCCTCTGCCTTTCCAGCACTGGGATTAACAGTGTGCACTACTACACCTGGCCTGAATCACTTTGTTTTGAGAGAGGGTCTTGTTTTATAGCCCCAGACAGCCTGGTACTCTCTATGAAGCCCAGGCTGGCCTCAAACTCACAGCAATCCTGTTTCAGTCCCTCAAGTTTACCACAATACTTATCTAAAATACTATGCATGCTTTGTAAGTGTTCTGCCACTGAGCTAAATCCTCAATGAATACAGCCCAATGAATGTTTGTATTCTAGTCCTCCGAAAAGGGAACCCAAAGCTATGAGACTCAAATCTGGCTGAGTGGGTTTTATAATCAGATATGGGAAATAGTTGAGCATGACGAAATAATATGTTCTCACCTATTCAGTTGTGGCTAGGAGTTGGCTGGGTACCCACTCTCTGCTAGGCCCTGAATTAGGTGGGGGAAATGCAGTAGTAACCCTGCCCCAGCTCTGCCCTAGAGATGATGAGGCTGGTGGAATTTTAATTCACTTCAATGTTGTCTAGTTTCATTCCTTGCATCTGAACCCATCTTCTGTACCCTCTGGTCTTTCATAATCGTTTCCTGATGGATCCTATTTCTAAACTTCTGCTTGCCACTCATTTCCCACACCAAAGGTCCCTATGTAAGTGCCTAGTCAAAAGATCCATAATTGCACTGGAATATGGTTCAGTGGTGGAGCACTTACATGGCATGTTTAAGGCCCTGGGTACCACCCAGTTTGGTACTCTCCACTGTCCAGGCAACTGTGGTGCCAGCCTGAAGAACTGAACTCTCACTTACAAAGTACTTATTTACTTACCACCATAGGCAAGGTCCTAGTGTGCCCTGAGCCCAGTGGGCCTCTTCGTTCAGATAGTCATGAGATAATAGTACCCACCAGCAGCAGCAGCATACCTGCCTTCTCCCCTTCCTAATGCTTCCTCCATCAGGACAGTTTGACTCTGCAGCACCACCCTGGTGAAAGCCAGACTTCTGTTTGTTTACACAGGCTGGGCTGGAGGTCCTGAGCTCATCTTCCTGCTGTGGTGGTCTGAAATGTCTTTCCTTCTCCTTCTCCAGGTTGAGTCTTACTGTCCGAGATATTGCCTTTTCCAGGAGCCCCCACCCCGAGGCTACCTATGGAGTCAGGCGTTTCCCAGGCAGAGCCCCACAGCTTCCAAGCGGAAGGTGTCTGTTTGCCTCTTGTTTCCATGAGTCTCCATTTGCTTGAGCTCAGACTCTTGTCAGGCTACCAGCCTCAGGATCCCTAAATCGCTCTTCTTCATATCCACAGCTGTGACTTCAGTGGTGTGTGGCAGGCCTAGACAGAATATGCTCAGCATTTTCTTCCTTCCTTCCCTCCCTCCCTCGCTCCTCCCCTCCCCTTCCCCTCCCTCCCTTCCTTCCTTTGGTTTTGTTTTTCTTTTTTTTTTATCTAAAATATTTTTTTAATATTTTATTAAGAATTTTTTTCATTCATTTTGCACACTAATCAAAGATCCTCCACTTCCCTCCTCCTGCCTCCCCAGCCCCAGCCCCCACCACCCACTCCTGTCCACAAGAAGGCAAGGCCTCCCATGTGAAGGCACATCCAGTAGAGGCAAGTCCAAGCCCTTTCCCCTGCCTCAAGGCTGCACAAGGTGTCCCATCATAGGTAGTGGGCTCCAAAAAGCCACCTTATGCACCAGGGATGGATTCTGATTCTACCACCAGCCCCCCTGCCCTGCAACAAGCAGATCAAGCTACACAATTGTCTTATCATCCAGAGGGCCTAGTCCAGTCCCATGCAGGCTCCACAGCCATTGATCCAACTTTCATTAGCTCCCACTAGTTTGGCTTGGTCGTCTCTGCAGGTTTCCCCATGATGATCCTGATGCACTTGCTCATAGAATCCCTCTTTCTCCTACTGGACTCCTGGAGCTCTGCCTGGTATTTGGCCATGGATCTCTGCATCTGCCTCCATCAGTCATTGGAGAAAAGCTCTGTGATGACAGTTAGAGTATTCACCGATCTGATCACTGGGGCAAGCCAGCTCAGTTCAGGCACCCTCTCCATTATTTCTAGTAGTCTAAGCTGGGGTCATCCTTGGGGATTCTTCCCTAGCAACGGGTTTCTCTCTATCACCATGATATCTCCCCCCATCATGGTATCTCTCTCATTGCTTTCCCACTCCATCCCTGTTCCAGCTCAACCATCTGATTCCCTTATGTTCTCATCCCTCATTCCCTACCCTTCATTGCCCACCCCTCACCCCCAGTTCACTCATGGAGATCTCATCTATTTCCTGTTCTCAGGGCTATCTATGCATCCCTCTTTGGGTCTTCCTTGTTAGCTAGCTTCTATGGAGTTGTGGGTTGTTGTCTGGTTATCCTTTGCTTTACTTCTAGTATCTGCTTAGGAGTGGTTACATACCATATTTGTCCTTCTGAGTCTGGGTTACCTCACTCTGGATGATATTTTCTAGTTCCATCCATTTGCCTGCAAATTTCATGATGTCATTGTTTTTCTCTGCTGAGTAGTACTCCATTGTGTATATGTACCACATTTTAAAAAATCCGTTCTTCAGTTGAGAGGCATCTAGGTTGTTTCCAGGTTCTGCCTATTACAAATAATGCTGCTATGAACATAGTTGAGCATGTGTCCCTGTGGTATGATTGAGCATTCCTTGGATATATGCCCAAGAGTGGTATAGCTGGGTCTTGATTGATTCCCAATTTTCTGAGAAACTACCACACTGATTTCCAAAGTAGCTATACAAGTTCACTCTCCCACCAACAGTGGAGGAGTGTTCCCCTTGCTCCACATCCTCTCCAACATAAGCTGTCTGCAGTGCTTTTGATCTTAGCCATTCTGAAAGGTGTAAGATGGTATCTCTGAGTTGTTTTGATTTGCATTTCCCTGATAACTAAGGATGCTGAACAATTCCTTAAATGTTTTTTGGCCATTTTAAATTCTTCCTTTGAGAATTTTGTTTAGCTCTATAACCCATTTTTTAATTGGATTGTTCATTATTATGATGTCTAGATTCTTGAGTTCTTTATATATTTTGGAGATCAGCCCTTTGTCAGATGTGGGATTGGTGAAAATTTTTTCCTATTCTTTAGGCTGTCGTTTTGTCTTATTTACTGTGTCCTTTGCCTTACAGAAGCTTCTCAGTTTCAGGAGGTCCCATTTATTAATCTTTGCTCTCAGTGTCTGTGCTACTAGTGTTATATTTAGGAAGTGGTCTCCTGTGCCAATACGTTCAAGACTGCTTCCTACTTTCTTTTCTATCAGATTCATTGTAACTGGTTTTATATTGAGGTCTTTGATCCACTTGGACTTAAGTTTTGTGCATGGCAATAGATATGGATCTATTTGTAATCTTCTACATGTTGACGTACAGTTATGCCAGCACCATTTGTTGAAGATGCTTTCTTTTTTCCATTGTACAGTTTTGGCTTCCTTGTCAAAAATCAGGTGTTCATAGGTGTGTGGGTTAATGTCAGGGTCTTCAATTTGATTCCATTGGTCCACATGTCAGTTTTTATGCAAATACCAAGCTTTTTTTTTTTTTTTTATTACTATAGCTCTATAGTAGAGCTTGATGTCAGGGATGGTGATGCCTCCAGAGGTGGCTTTGTTGTACAGGATTCTTTTAGCTATCCTGGGTCTTTTGTTTTTCCAAATGAAGTTGAGTATTGTTCTTTCCAGGTCTGTGAAGAATTGTGTTGGGATTTTGATGGGGATTGCATTGAATCTGTAGGTTGCTTTTGGTAAGATTGTCACTTTTACTATGTTAATCCTACCTATCCATGAGAGATCTTTCCATTTTCTGATATCTTCTTCAATTTCTTACTTCAGGGACTTAAAGTTCTTATTGTACAGGTCTTTCACTTGCTTAGTTAGAGTTACCCCAAGGTATTTTATATTATTTGTGGCTATTGTAAAGGGTGATGTTTCTCTGATTTCTTTCTTAGTCTGTTAGTCATTTGTATATAGGAGGGCTATTGTTTTTTTTTTTTTTTTTTTAGTTAATCTTGTATCCTGCCACATTGCTGAAGGTGTTTATCAGCTGTAGGAGTTCCCTGGTAGAATTTTTGGAGTCACTTATGTATTCTATCTTATCATCTGCAAATAGTGAAAGTTTGACTTCTTCCTTTCCAATTTCTTTCTTTTTTTTTTTTTAAGATTTATTTATTTATTTTGTATACAGCATGTATGACTACAGGTCAGAAGAGGACACCAGATCTCATTACAGATGGTTGTGAGCCACCATATGGTTGCTGGGAATTGAACTCAGGACCTCTGGAAGAGTAGTCAGTGCTCTTAAGCTCTGAGCCATCTCTCCAGCCCCTTCCTTTCCAATTTCTATCCCCTTGATCTCCTTTTGTTGTCTTATTGCTCTAGCTAGAACTTCAAGTACTATATTGAATAAATATGGGGAGAGCAGACAGCCTTGTCTTGTTCCTGATTTTAGTGGAATCGCTTTGAGTTTCTCTCCATTTAATTTGATGTTGGCTGTTGGCTTGCTGTAAATTGCCTTTATTATGTTTAGGTATGTTCCTTGTATTCCTGATCTTTCCAAGGCCTTTATCAGGGTTTCTCTGTGTAGCCCTGGTTACTCTGTGGACCAAGCTGGCCCCAAACTCACAAAGATCTTCCTACTTCTGACTCCTGAGTGCTGGGATTAAAGGTGTGTGCCACCACCCCCCGGCCAGTATTTTTTTAATAAGGTAGTCTTGATTGGTCCCGAGATATGGGTAGAACTTTAAAATATTTTTTGAAGAGCTTTAATTACATTTTAAATTCATTTGTGTGTGTGTGTGTGTTTGTGTGTGTGTGTGTGTGTATGTGTGTGTGTGTACATATAAGTGCAGCACACTGTGCACTCATAAGGAGGTCAGAGGACAACTTGTCAGAGGTTGCTCACTCCTCCACCGTGTGGCTTCAGGGGACTGATCTCAATTCTCAGGCTTGGCACTAAAAGCCTTTACACACTGTGCCACCTCGCTGGCCTAAGTCTTCCTTTTTAAACAAGTTGTACACGTACATAAAACAAAACCCAAAAGGAGCAAAAAGGTTTTATAATGAAAATTAAAAGTAGGTCACTTCCCAATAACCTAGTTCTTCTCCCCAGAGGCCACCATTGGTATCACTTTCTGAGTATTCTGTGCAGACAAGAACTATCAGTCTGCCTTCACTCATTCCCCTTTGTTTTTGGAAAAATTTAAAAGAACAAGAAGGTTGCAAGAATAATGCAGCAAACACCCTCTGCCAAATTTCACCAATTAACGATTGGCCATAATATGTGAAATATTTTGCAAGCATTATTATCGCTTAATGCTTGCAAACCCACACATTCATGTCAGTTTTGTACATGAGGTCAATGAGGCACCAGCCAGGGTAAAGGACTTGCCCACAGCTGGATCAGAGCTGGGCTTTCCCCTCAGGCGGTAGGAAGACTTTGATCTGAGTTCCTTCATTCCTGATACTTTGTGCAGGAAAGCATTTCTTTCTCAAAATGGGAAATACACCTCCCGGGGTAGTCACCAGATGATCAGTGGAAAAGTACACAGCTCTGAAGGCATCTCTTCTACTAAAGCCTCCTCATAACCTGAGCTCAGCGGCTCTCAATGCTGCTACCATCTGCTCCAATATCACCTTCACCGTGAAAAAATGAGTTAGCTTAGATTCTGCTAAAAACTCAGGCTGATTCCGAACTGTCAGCCCGTTGAGCCAGGAATCTCAGGCCTAAGCGATCCCTCCCTCACGTTGTTCCTCCCTCTCTCCCCACTCCTCCTTAGACATGTCTCACTATGGTCCAGGCTGACCTCAAACTCTCCATCCTCCTAGGTCTGCCTCCAGAGTCCTGGGACCACATACTCCTTTCTTGTTCCTCCTCCCCCACCTCTACCTGCATACTTGGGACCATTTCCGCAGGCTCCCTGCTTAGATCCCTCCCATTGCTGCTGGAAGCACTCTGTCTCCTAAGGAGCAGGGGTTGTCCCCTCCACCCTGCTCCCCTCCGCCCATTCTGCACTCCCCTGCTCTTTCCTTTCCTAGTGGCCTTTTGCCTGGAAGTCTGGGCAACAGTGGCCTACAGTAATAGTTCGGCCGCTTCCTGGCAAAGTGACCTTGCACAAGCTATTCCCAGCGTCTGAGCCTTTGTTTCAGCAAGCACCTAATGAAGGTGCCTAACTCCGTATCTTGCAGAACTGGGCTCACTCATCTCCCATCTTAGAATTGATAGCTCCTTAAGGCTGCTGACATCTAATCATGTCGGAAACACTATGTATTATTACTTAACTGTTCCACGCACCTCAGTTTCCTCACGTAAAACAGGAATGATCATGGAAAGATTGAGGAACTTTAATGAGCTGAAACATGGGGAGCACTTGAAACAGTTCCTAGCCCTAATAGTGCTCTCTGGGTCGACCGAAGACCCGGCACAAAGTAGGGGTGCAGGCTGGGCGCGGCAGAAGGCCGCAGGGAAGAGGCTACGAGGGAGGCAGGGGCCCTCGGGGAGACCGCGGAGATCCGCGGCTCCCTTCCGGGAGCAGCCCAGCCCAGCGCCGCAGCTGTCAGGCCGCGGGCGTCGGCGCCAGTCCACCAAACCTGAAAGTTCCATCCCAGCGCCTCCACCTTCCCAGCCTGGACAAGTTACCTTGCGCCCGCTGCTCCCGGTCCCGCCCCCGCCATCCATTGGCCGACGGGTTTCTTTGTTAGCAGGAGCGTGCGGGCGCCATTGGCCCGCGGGCTGCCGGTTGCGGCGCCCCGCCCCGCCCCGCCCCGAGTGCGCGCGGCGCCGCGCTCGGTTCGTTCGCGGTGGCGGCGGGCGCCCGGTGAGCGCGACGGCTGGACTTGCCGGCCGGCGCCTTGGGGGCGGCCGCGGTGGAGGCAGCGGCCCGAGGCCGCGTCCGTCCATGGACCCGCAGCGGCCCGGCGGCGGGGCGGGGCGCGAGGCGGCGCGCGCGCTCTGAGGCCGCGGCGAGCAGGCGGGGCGCGGCGTGAGCGGGGAGGCCTTTCCGGGCCTGCGGCGGCCAGCGCAAAATGCGGCGGCGGCCGCGCTGAGTCCCGACCTCCGGGAGCGCGCTGGGCCGAAGTGGCCCGCGCCGCGGCCGCCCAGGCGACATGTCGGCGGCCAAGGAAAACCCGTGCAGGAAATTTCAGGCCAACATCTTCAACAAGAGCAAGTGTCAGAACTGCTTCAAGCCCCGCGAGTCGCATCTGCTCAACGACGAGGACCTGACGCAGGTGAGCTGCCGCGGGGTGCGGAGCTGGGAGTCCTGCCTGCGAGTCGGGCGAGGAGCCCGGAGCCTGCGAAGGCCAAGAGAAAATAAAAATGGAGCAGGGAGAAAAAAAAAAAATGCGTGAGAGTTGGGGGATGGGGTTGGAATGGGGGCGGGAAGAGTATCGATAGAGCCGGGACAAAGGGAAAATCCTCAAGTATGCCGAAAAATAACATCCTTTCCCGTTCCCATAGCTCTGCCGTGTGATTCATGCTTTTTGGGTGACTCAAAAAATGTCTGGTTTCCCTGGATAGGAACAAAGTGGGGCTTGCTTGCCGCTTGTCAGGACTCTCCTACCCACCCCCAGACTCTTGTCTTGGGGCTGGACTCAGACTTGGCCACCAGACTGTCCCAGGAATTGGCTTGTGTGCGTGGGCCACCAGCTTCCATCTTGTGGAACAGAGCCTGCTCTCCTTCTAAGTCACTGTCACCGTCAGGGCTCGGAGAGAGGTGGGGTATTTCTAAGTGGGGATGGGTGGGTCTTGCTCTTGAACTGATGGTAGGGACGGTTTTTGTTGAGGGGGGTCCCTGTTTCTGCTCTCTGGCTGGGGAGTCCAAGAAGACTTGTGTGCATTCTGGGGAAAGTCGATTACCTCCTCTTTATGTCTTTATCTGTTGGTCGGGATTTTGGATCGGATTAGTAGCTCTTCCTACCCCGCGTCAAAGTCACAGACAGGAAAAACAGTTCTAGGCCTCCACCCCCGAGTAATAAATGTCGGAGATGGGAAATTTGTGTTGATACAAGGTCCCTCGTTTGGGCCACAGGCCCTATTGGCCCTTGGGAACTGGGTGCTCTCAGGCTTCTGGTGTTGAAAATTCCTGGCCTTATTTGCACCACTTTGGGAAGGACCTGTGCATCCTGCTTACCTTTCCCCCTGCTCCTCTTTAGTTACCTCTCAACATCTGATTGTCCCCTGCTTGCTGAATGCCAGTGGAGTTTCCCCATGCATTCCAGTCCAGTGCCACCTGGTACTAGCCACTCCTTTTTGGAAAGGGCTGTTTAGACTGAAAACATTGCTTTGAAGTTCCCTGATTTGGCTGTTTTTAATGCCTTTCTGGGCAAGCAAGGTTTGACTTGTTTTATGGGGCAAACCAGAACTGGGTGGTAGGGCAGGGGTTATGGCATCTTTCTCTGAGGTCAGATTTCCAATAGCCAGGAAGTAATCAGGAAGCTTAACTAGATTCTCCAGGTCTCAGTCATTGATTTGTGAGGACACCCAGGGCCTTAGCGACCTGTCTACTTGGGAAGGGCAAAACTCCTGAAGAGAGAGAAATCGTGGTTTCCTCTTCTCATTTGAACTCTGTTCTGGGAAGCAGTTTATGGGATTTATGAGGTGACTGCTTCTAGTCTTGGCTGTGACTTTCTGAGGTCTGACCTTGAACGAATCTTTTTACCTCTGTGTGTTTTAATTTCCTTATCTGTAAACTGGTAATAGTGATTACTGGCTTACTTCTCCCACGGTGCTATTAGGAAAAGCAAAAAATGTATTTTATTGAGCTTTTCCTCTTATAATTTAACAAACCGAAAAACCACCCATAGAACAGTCAACTTTGATTTAAGTTTCTGGACTTGGCAAAAGGCTGTTTTGAGAGAGGTTTGTAAGTTTCCAGGTTATTTGGAGCAACCACAAAACTGGTAATTAGATATTTATGCTACACAGGGGCTTTTACTGATTCTTAAGTTTAGATCAATGAGTGGAATTTAAATGTTTGAGTCTAAAATATTAAAACAAAAATAAGTTGATTATTAATTAAACTCAAGGGATGAGGCAGATTGAAAGTATTGGACTCTTTAGCTGTTTTCAAAGTGGAATTGTAGGTTTTGAAGCAGGCCTGAGACCTCCAGGGCACAATTTGAATAGTAGTTCCTAAAATAATGAGTAGGGTTATTTGTGTGGGGAGAGATTAGCCCAGTCTTCTACCTCCTGGGATCTTTCAGGAAGAAACTGCTCTTGAAAGGCGAGCAGGGAGACTGGAGGTTCTTGCCAACAGCATTTGTCGCTGCTCTCTGTTTCCGGTTCTCCCAGAGCCCTTTTCTCTCCTTATGGCTCCATTGGAAAACCTCAGCCAATCGGTTCCTGTCAGCCTCCCCCAATCCCCTGCTTCCTGCTGCCCTTCCCACCCAGAGCTTATTTTAGACTGTCCAAACTGGAAGATACATCATCAGAGCCACCCCCTCTGTAATAGTTGAGGATGTGAGTCTAGGGAGGCGGGAACAGCTTCTGCTCTCAAGGATGTCATCTTCCCAGGAGCACACATTCCTTTGAGCCTTCTGATTTAAGCTTTATTTCCTCAGCTGTTGGTTTTGTTTATTTGTTTTCCCCTAGAGAGGTAGGGAACTTCTTCCAGGCCCGCATATGTTGTGGCATCAGACCTGGGAAGTACTTGGAGGTCAGTTAAACTGGTCACTTCCTTTCATTGCAGAAAGCCTAACACTCAGAGGGAAAGATTTGCAGGAGCATAGCATGGATTCCTAAGTGCCTTCTTTGTCCCCTTCTCTAGGGGTCTACAGCAGCCACCTCGTGGGCACATCAGGACAGTTAAGTCTCAGAAAGTGCCTCAACAGTGTTGTTTGGGGCCAAGGAGTCCTGCTTTCCCTGCCCTGGAATTCAGACTGATCTGGGATACGTTAAGCACAGTTCTTGTGTTGTCTGTCACTCGGATGGAGCTGTGCTTGCTCAGCCCCTATTCCCAGGATGACATTTTTCTTCAATCCTCTTGTGCATTTCCCTGCATATAGAAGGACGGAAGTATCATTTGAACCTTTAAAATTTTTAACATTTGTTTATTGTGTGGTGTGGGCATCCACTTGCCACAGGGCACCACTTGTGAGTCAGTTCTTGTATCATGGTTCTGGGGATCAGACTCAGGTCATTAGGCTTGGCAACAAGTGTCTACCTGCTGAGCCATCTCAGCCGCCCTCAGCCAACCTTTGGAAGCCTGAGCTTTGTGCTTGTGTTCTCCAGCGTGCTTCTTTCTGCTTGACAACGTCTAGAGCTCCTTTTCATGTTGTTACTTCTAAAAACATAAAATTGTTTTCCATATGGGCCCATTTGGAATGCACTATAATTTAACCCATTCCCTCAGTGATGAGTAGTCAAGGCCACTGGTGAGTTTTGCTGTTCTAAATAGTGGATAGAGGGCTGGCAAGATGGCTCAGGAGGTTGGGTGCTTGCTATGCAGGCCAGGCCTGAGAACCTGAGTTCTTTCTCCCGAACCCATGTAAAGGTAGAAGAAGAAATCAAGTCCACAGAGTCGTTTTCTGACTTTCATGTGTGTGCTGTGGAGAGAGAGAGAGAGAGAGAGAGAGAGAGAGAGAGAGAGAGAGAAGAGAGAGAGAGAGAACCCCATACATACATTTATGTATGCATACAACACATTAATTTTTAACAAATAAATGTCCTCTTAAAAGATTTATTTTTATTAAATTGAATCATATGTAGGAACCTGTGTGTGTGTGTGTTTGTGTGTGTGTGTGTGTACGTACGTATGTGTGCCTGAGTATGTGGATGTGGACATGGAAGCCAAAGGTGTTGATTCCCCTGAAGCTGGTGTTACAGCAGACATTTGTCAACTGCCTGATGTGGGTGCTGGGAACTGAACTCTGGTCCTCTGGAAGACCAACAAATGCCCTTAACCACTGAGCCACCTCTCCAACCCAGTTACTGTGTCTGTCTAGCTAAAAGCTATAGTGCTTTTGGTTGGGTGTGTGCGTGCAGGAATGCGAATATTTCTCTGGGGCAGATACCTAAAAATAGAATGGTTGGGTTAACATCAAGTTCACTAAATTTCCAAAACAATGTCATAACATTTTCAGAAATGGATATTACTGAATGATTTTATTTTTTAATGAGTTCCCTATTGCTATGCAAGTTAAACCCCCCTTTTAAAATTTTATTTTTATTATTTTTAATCATGTGTGTGTCTGTGTGTGAATATGTGCATGTGAGTACAAGTTTGATGGAATCTTACATAGCCCAGGCCGTCCTTGAACTTGCTTTGGAGCTATGGCATGCCTTGTGCTGATCCTCCTGTTTCCACCTCCACAATATTGGGATTAAAAACAGGTCTATAACACCATGATGGCTCTTTTTTGTAATATTTAATAAGTTATTTTTATTTTTCCTGTGAATTGTTTGTATTGCATTGTTTGCTCATTTTTCCATTAAGCCCCCTTCCCCTGATGATTTGTAATTTTTTTGTATATGCTTTTGGTAAGGGTATACAAACTTTGTATAGAGGTCCTAATAATAAATATTTTAGCCTTTGTGGCCATATAGACTCTGAAAATTATGTAACTGTTATCATGATACATAATGAACTATAGATAATACTGTGCACAATGTATGTGGTTGTGTTCCAGTAAAACTTTATTAGCAAAAACAGGCAGCTGGCATGATTGACCTGGGAGTTATAGTTTGCTCCCCCTCCCCCAAATATGGTGAATATTTCCAAGTGTCACTGGTCTCTGTGTGTGGCTATTTTTTATATAGTAGTTTAAAATGAATGCAGTTGGTACTAGGGCTGCAGCGCATGCTAGAACACGCGCTTAGCATGCTTAGAGTCCCTGGGTTTCATCCCCAGAACCGATATAATAAAGTACAATGACTACACTTATTTAGTGTGTGTGTGTGTGTGTGTGTGTGTGTGTGTAGATCAGCGATTTCTCCTTCCACTTCCACTATGCAGGTCCTAGAGAACCAGTTTAGATAGCAGACTCATTGACAAGCACATTACTCACAGGGTCATCTCTTCTTTAATATCATGTGTAAGAAGATCTTCTCTCCAATAGTCTCCAATATTATTAGTTGCTTTACAGTTATTTTTATGTTTAGCTTTTTAAATTTATCAGATTTGTTCTTAGGAAAATCACAAAACCAAGCCGGGCGGTGGTGGCGCACGCCTTTAATCCCAGCACTCGGGAGGCAGAAGCAGGCGGATCTCTGTGAGTTCGAGGCCAGCCTGGGCTACCAAGTGAGTCCCAGGAAAGGCGCAAAGCTACACAGAGAAACCCTGTCTCGAAAAACCAAAAAAAAAAAAAGAAAAGAAAAGAAAATCACAAACCAAAGGCAGAGGATCTAGAAGAGGCCTGGGGTTAGTCCAGGTAGATGGCTAGGAAGATCATCTATCCACAGCAATATTAAGAGACTAGAGAGAAGGAGGTTGAGCAGATTTCCTGGTGGAGAAAGCCAGGATGTATTGAAGTACCCATCCATCCACCTCCCCCAAAACCCACAGTTATATTTATTTTATGTGTGAGAGAGTTTTGCCTGCGTGTGTGCGTGCGTGCGTGTACTTTTGCATGCCTGGTGCCTGGAGAGGCCAGAAGAGGAGATCAGATCCCATGGAACTAGAGTTCCAGGTGGTTGTGGGTGCTGGGAACCAAACTTAGGTCCTCTGCAAGTATAGGACTTCTTAACCCCCAAGCCATCTCTCCAGACCCAATTATCTTTAAAACAGACAGAGAAACCAATTTGCAGTGGGTTTAGGGGTGGAAATTCTGAGGTAAATTGACCTTGTGAGGGTGGATATCCATGTGGCTCCTGAGGTGGAGCCGTTCACCTCAGCCAGAAGTGAACGCTGGAGCGAAGTGAAGGGTTTGCTGAAGTTACAAACGTCAGTGGTTTACTTAGGAGAGAGTGAGCACAGAGAGACACCCTCCATCCTCACAGGCAGGTAGCAGTGGAAGCCCTGACGGAAGTAGGGAGGTCTCAGAGAAGGCTGCTCACTCTGAGATGGAGGTCTCTCCTGGAGCTCCTAGTCCTCCTGATCTGATTGTGTCTTCATTGTGCTCCGACTGTCCTATTACCATGGCTTCAAAGGGTTAGAGGTTGGGGAGCTCTGATACCTGGGGCCAAGGGTTTCTGTAGAGCATTGCATCAGGGCTCCACTTGTTCCTCTTATTTTCTTAGAAGTTTCAGGGTACAGAATTTGTCTGACAATGTTTATCTCAGGAACAATGGAGAAATGTCTTGCTCATCTTTTTTTAGACTATTGATAACTCTGTGTATCTGTTCTGTTTGTCAGGGGATGTGTCTGAAGTCCCAGATACATAAAATCCCCTTACAAATGACCAAGGACATGAGAAGATTCAGTATCATTAGTCATCAGGGAAATGCAAATCAAAATTACAGTGAGGTTCCACTTTATACTCATGGGGATGATTATAATTCTAAAAAAAAAAAACCCAATTTAATGAAAGTAGGTGAAGATCTGGAGAAATTGCAATCCTTGGACATTGCTGGTGGGGATGGTATCAACCGCTGTGGAAAACATTTGGACAATTTCTCAAAAAGGTAGATGTAGATTTACTGTGAATTACAGCAGTTGCAGAAAATTTGAGAATAGGTGTACTCTAATACTTGTATGTAAATATTCATGGCAGCACTACTCACAGCGGCCAAAAGATGACAACAGTCTGAGGGTCCATTGGGCAGCGGGTGACAGCTTGTGAATCCATACAGTGAGTTATCCTTTTATCTAACAAGGAGCAGAGTCCTAAGCCATGCTGTGACATAGATGTACCAGGAGAGCATGATGCCAAGTGAAAGGCTCTCACAGAAGAGATCACACAGTGTAGGAGTGTGTTCACATGAGTGTCCAGAGGAAGTGCATCAGTAGAAACAGAAGGCAGATTGGTGGCTGCCAGCGGCTGGGGGAAGGATGGTGGGGAGTGACAGCTAATGGGCTTGAGATTCTAGTTGGGGGGTGGGGAGGATGAAATGTTTTGGAACTGGATGGGAGTACTTGTTGCACAATATTGTGTAATATACTAAATGCTACTGAAATTTTCACTTAATATGGCTAATTCTATATTATGTGAATTTTACCTCAATAAAAAAGGAAAAAAGAACTGGGTAGTGGTGGTGCACGCCTTTAATCCCAGTACTTAGGAGACAGAGGCAGACGGATCTCTGTGAGCAAGTTCCAGGACAGGTTCCAGAGCTACACAGAGAAACCCTGTCTTGAGAAAACAAAAAACAATAAACAAAAAAGAAAGAAAGAAAAAAGAAGAAAAGAATATACAAGGATCATATCCACACCTGCTCTCTGCTCCTTATGTCGTTTGCACTATCTGATGGTTTCTGGAATCCGGACTAGAGATTGGGTTTTTTTTTTCTTATAGGGCCAGATAGCAAATATTTTAGGTTGTGTAGGCCAACTGGCAAAGTCAAGACATTTTTAGAATTACTTATCTAATCATTTCAATAATGTAAAAGGGAGTTAGGCCTCGCATATTGCAATATAAGCTAGCAAGTTCCAAGCACAACTTTGAAGTAAGAAAAAAATCAGAAATTAAAAAAAAAAAAATTTAAATGCATTATGAGAAAAAGTTATTACTTGCTGCGTGCGTGCGTGCGTGCGTGCATGCATGCATACATACATGCTCGTGCAGGCTGTCAGATAACTTTACGAGTTGCTTCTCTCCTTCCACTTTTATGTGGGCTCCCAGAGTCCGATTCAGGTGGTCAGACTTTGGCTACAAGAATTCTTTACCCACTGAGCCATCACACTAGCCATCCCAGTTATAGTTTCTTTAATCTGATAGATCAAAAACACTATCATTTTTACCATGGAAAGAAGTTTAAATGTGTGAGTTCACCTTCTGGTGGGATTCAGTTCATACAACCACCTTTCTGGTGTCTTAGCCATGCATGGCTGCTTCCCAGAGACTCTGGCATGGCATGTGGGAAGGAAGGCCTTATCTCTCTCTCCTCAATGTCACCTGAGAAGGCTCTGGGCTAGAGGGTCTTGTACTAGTCTTCTCTTACCTGCTACTCCTGGCTGTGCCCTCTTTCTCTTGCCCTTGGTGTCTTTCTGCCAACTTTGGGGTTGTTTTGTCTATGAACGTCACATCTTCTTCAGTAATTAATTCCTTTTGATGTATTCAGAAGCTCTCTGTGGGTTCTGACCTCACCCTTGTAGAGGCAAGGTTTGGTGACAGAAGGAAGAAGGGTTTTGGCCAGGGTCCAGATTGCCTGCAAATGGCCTTCTGGGAAGCCAGTGAGTTCTGAAGCAGGCATGAGTGCGGCTGCTCTCTGTGCCACATACACCTTTACAAGCCATTTGGCTGAGACCCCCTGTCTCATGCAGCTTCTTTGATCTTGTGTTCTCCGGTGTTTGTCACCTGTCTCCTCGCTTGCTTCCCTGGGCTGAGATTTTCTTCAGAGTTATTTTTCCCTTGCAGACCCAGACCCGTGTTCTCTTAGGCACAGTGTGCAAGACGACCCAGAAAGGTGAACTGGGCCTTTGTTCTATGAAGTGGGCACCTGCCTTCTGTTTACTGAGAGGGCATGCTATGCTGTTGGATCCATGGGGTCCCTGAGTACCCTCTGCATGGTCATTAATATTCCAGAGGATGCTGATGGCCTTTTTCTGTGTGTAGAAGCCTTGCTTGAGCCGTCTTGTGACTGCCAGGACCCTGTGCCGTTAACTGAAATCAAGACCTTTGACTTGAATATGTCTGTTATTTATTTATCTGTTTGCTCTCATGTTCGTTTGTTTGAGATAGGGTCTCACTGTGTAGCTCTGATTGTCCTAGACTCACTCTGTAGACTAGGCTGACCTTGAACTCACAGAGATCATCTGCCTCTGCCTCCTGAGTGCTGGGATTGAAGTGTGGACTACCTCACCAGTCTAAATGGTTATCTTTAAGTGGTTCCCAAGCTGCTTAATTTTATTTTATTTTTAATTTTTTATTTGTGTGTGTGTGTGTGTGTGTGTGTGTGTGTGTGTGTGTGTGTACATGAATCCACACAGTGATTTGGAACAGTCAGCCTCAGAAAACAGGTCTTTCTTTATCCTGGGAACTTGGTTCTCTGGGCTGCCCTTTTTCCATCTACATGACATGGTTGGCACAGTTGGATAGTTTCAGGCTTTTCAGTAAGACCCGTATTCTTTCACCAAAGCAAGGCTCTGTGTGGTATGGCTAGGGTTCTGGCTGACAGAGGCCCTTACTTAGGTCCTCTGAGGGCCTGAGGGGGTTTGAAAACTGCCCCAGATTTTGTGCCTGTTCTAGTTTCAGCGCTTGAAGCTGTTTCTCAGCTGCCGTGGGTTGGACCTGCCACTACCCTGCTCATCCATTCCCACAGTGTCATTATGTCCTTCTGGGGAAGGCGGGGAGAGCCAGTGGGTTGATTTGCTGGCATTTTGTCTCTAGAGACTGGAACTGGAATCTTCCAAACCACTCACTGGTTTTCTGAGTCAAGGTCAACCTAGTTCACATGAAACCGCAGTTGGTTTTTTGCCTGGGGCTCTTCTCGCTTGGTCCTCCTGGGTTTGGCTTAGGGATAGCACACCACCCAGTGAGTGAAGCTTGTAGTGGGTCTACATATTTGGCTCTGCACCTCCTTCATCCCTACCCTGGCCTGAACATGTTGAATCACCTGTCAGCATCATGATTCCAGAAGTCCCCAGAGACTAGGGGCCAGCTTGACTGCTGGCAGAATGGCTCCCGGGCAGAGAAAGGGACTGCTCACGGTTGATCCCCATTGATCTGTAACTGGTGCTGTAACTCTTGTACCAGTCCGTCATGGGCTGGTACAGGAGGGCTCAGTTCAGGAGGGCCACCGTGACATGAGGTTGACATTTATCTTTGGCTAAGGCAGGGCTGTTGTCAGGCCTTGGTGTGTTAGGGAAGAAGTTGCAGTGCCGAGAAGAGGGGCTGTCCCGTCCCTGCCCTCCTGGCCTTCACTGAGCAAATGGATTGTCTTTGCTTCATAGACGGAGCAGCCGAGAGCTGTGAGTTGTGTGCTGAGGTCACAGGAAGGCTAGTATGGGCTTCTCCAGAGTTCTGTTGGGCCTCCTTGCCCTTGGTAAGTTAACCTGTGATCAGAGAGATTCCCTGGTTCGGGGATATTCACAGGGTGTGCGTGTGCGTGTGCGTGTGTGTGTGTGCGCGCGCGCGTGTGTTCACTTTCTGCAGCTGTGAGGAGCTGCAGGGAACCTCCTGTCCCCCAGAAAGGCTGCTAGCCTGTGGTAACAGCCACACCTTTGGCATATTGCTGAACAGGAGTCACTGTTTTTTTCTCCTGAAAAAATAATTCAGAATTGGGAAATAACCATGTCCTTGATCTTCTCAGGCACTGGTTTTAACAGACAAACTGGCTCCTTGATACACTTTGTGCTTATGGTTTTTTACCTCCTCATTCTTCCCCTGACTGAAGGGGCTGTGTGAAATGGGAACAGCTGCTGAGAGCCCCAGTGGAGTAGAGAAAGGGGGTCATTTTCAAGGTCCCCTGGTTTACACTCAGAGCCTCATTGTGAGGAGTAGGGGAGACACTGGGGCATGGGAGCCTTGGGACCCTGTGGGGGTCAAGATAGCTGCCTGCTTTCCACTTGAGGATGTGCTGTGACCTAGAAATCTGACAGCTGCACTTTTCCATTTTAGTGTGCCACAGAAGACGGTTGGAATAGCAGAGAGCAAGTTTTCAGCTCAGGTCACATCCAGCATTCTCCTATAGATTGAGCAAGCTTCTTAGGGTTAAGTGTCTGTGCCCTCATCTGAAACTTCAGGTGATTGTAATACCCTTCTTGGAAGTCTAGAGAACAATAAGGTGCATGTACAGCCCCCAGTAACTCCAGGGATATGGGAGGGGCTGAGTTCATAAACACCAGGTAGAATGGGCACTCAGGAAACAGGATGTTTTGCAAGCACTGAGCATGCAGTACAGAGTGAGCATGTGGGGCATCGGCCCTGCCCTGGCATGTGCTCACTTAGCACACTGTCCTGTCTGTTAACTGTGTAAGCCAGTTTGTCCTTAAATTCATTATCCTCCTGCCTCAGTAGCTTGAGTCTCAAGATTACCAGTGTATGCTGCTGTATAGGGAATTGGGTCAGTGCCCTCGAGCTAAACAGGGTGGGGTATTTTGCTGGATAGTTTTATGTCGACTTGACACAAGGTAAAGTCATCTCAATTAAAAAAAAAAAAGCCTCTATAAGATCGGGTTGTAGGCAGGCCTGTAAGACAATTTCTTAATTAGTGATTGGTGGAGAAGGGCCCAGCCCATTGTGGTTGGAGCCATACCTAGGCTGGTGGTCCTGGGTTCTATAAGAAAGCAGGTTGAGGCCAGGCATTGGTACACACCTTTAATTTCAGCACTCAGGAGGCAGAGCCAGGTGAATCTCTGTGAGTTTGAGGCCAGCCTGGTCTATAGAGCAAGATCCAGGACAGGCACCAAATCTACACAGAGAAACCCTGTCTTAAGAAACCCTGTCTCAAAAACTAATAAATAAATTAATTTATTAATTAATTTAAAAAAAGAAGAAAGAAAGAAAGTAGATTAACCAGCCATGGAGAGCAAGCCAGTAAGCAGCTTCCCTCCATGGCCTCTGCATCAACTCGTGTCTCCAGCTTCCTATCCTGTTGGATTTCCTTCCTGTCCTGTCCTGATTTCCTTCAGTGATGAACAGTGATATGGAAGTGTAAGCCGAATAAACCCTTTGCTCCCCAACTTGTTTTTTTGGTCATGGTGTTTCATCACAGCAGTAGCAGATTCAGGCTGAAGGGTCTGTCTTGGGCTCCACATTGAAGCAGCAAATGAGAAAATGAGCACAGATGAGGAATGCGTACCGTTGTAACCTTTCAGGGGAGCTGGCCCTCAAGCCTGTTCTGTCTCTCCTAGCCAATTTGAACCCCTGGACCCTGCTGTTGTCCTGCTGTAGCTGCTTTGTACCTCCAGTGCCATCTCACATTGGCCCAGAGAGATCAACAGGCTCTGCTCAGTCTTGTTTGTGTGTGTAGGTTTGGTTTCTGGAAGATGGCAGTATGAAGATTGAACTGGTTTGAAGGCTTTAGAGGACAGGAAGTGAAAGGGCCAGGTGTCATCAGCTGAGATCTCCACCTCAGGCTGTCTGAGTCCTCTTCACACAGAAAATGGGTACCACAGGTAGGAGATGCGGGAGGACCTAGGCTCATGTCAGCCATGTCCCAATGTCAGCTACACAGTTGCCTTTTAGATGTCAGGTGAATGCTAAGGTGGGTAGAGGACAGCCAGAGCCAGAGCCAGGCCAGTTCAAAATTGCCAGCTGGTCAAGAAATCTGGCCAGGGTGGGTTATAGCCCCTGATCTCCAGCATTGAATTGGCCCCTCTGCTACCAATCACACTGTCCTCATCTCAGGGTTCTTCTAGATGCTTAGTCATATGGTATGGAAACTACTGAAGGCTTTTCTCATGGACACATGGCACCAGGACAAAGCCCTCTACTTCCCAGTCTCCATCTGCCTTCCTCTCTGGAAGTGAGTCTTCTTCTTTGTGAACCATGGTCTCCCATGGTGTACAAAGGGTTTCTTTGTTGTCCCAGGCCACTGTTACTCTTTCATATCCACAACAGTCTTATAGGTGAAGAGATAAGGGGCTGGGTGTGGAGAAGCCCTGTGACTTGTCAGGAAGAGCTGGGCGAAAGCATAGACCAGCTCCTGGCTTCCTGGATAGATGTGGATCAGCTGCCTGCCAAGTGGGCCAGCTAGAGGATCCAGTCTGGGCTGTCCTTGTTGAAGTGTGCTTTCTTGTGGACTGTCTTCCCATCATGCTCCCCCCCCCTTTTTTTTATGAAGAGGGACTCTGCATGGAACTGGTCATGACTTCTGTGCAAAGCTGCTGCCCAGAGGCTGTCCAGCATCTATCATTCTTCCCTCTGCCACAAACAGCATCATCTTCTAACAGTCCTTTAGCTGTGGGCAGCCTGTCAGGGAAGAGGCTTTTAATAACCCCACCCACCCTCTGGCAGGGGCTAGGCTTGCAGGGCCCTCTAGGCCAGTTGAAACAGAGGGGAGGAGGTAAAGCCCATATCTGTAGGCCTGCCTACTATGTGCCAGGGCTGTGGGATCTGTTGTTTTTGTTTACTTTTGTTCTTTAAGGTGTAATTCATATAACACAAAATTAACCACATTAAAGTGTATAATTCAGTTGCATTTAACACATTCACAGTGCTATGAAACCATGCTCTAGTTGAAACACCTCATAACTCTTCAGCCATCCTGCATCCCACTTCCTATTCCCAGGTGATCACTGCTGTGAATCTGCTTTCTTTTACTATGAGAATTTCACAAAAAATGGAATCATAGAACTTGTGACCTTTGATCTGGCTTCTTTCAATCAACTAATGTTCTCATATCTTGAGTACTATTTAGAATTTCATTTTTTTATGGCTGTGTATTATTCCAGGGTATGACTGCACTACATTTTGTTAGCAAGAGGGCTGGAGGGTACAGGATGGGAAAGCTGGACAGCTCAGGGATGAGGCTTACTGGAAGGTGAGGTGCCTGGGAGCTGTTGGAAGGAGCTCCTGGTGCTCAGAATTGGGTCTCAGAGGATCTTGGGTTTGTTGAAGCAGAAAGGCCTTCTCTGTCCTTTTTCCCTACAGGATTACAGTGTTTGTTTGTTTGTATATTACTTTTGGCACTTCATTCTTTTAAACAAAACATGGAACTTGAGCCTGGCTTGGTGGTCCTTGCTGGCAGCCTCATCACTAAGGAGGTTGAGGCTGGAGGATGATGAGTTCAAGGCCAGGGCAAATGGTACCTTAGTGCTTATAAAATACTTTGTCTCACGGGTTCTTAAAAGGATACTAGAACTGCTGGCCTAGCTCAAGGTGGTCTGTTTTCAAAAGACTCCATGTAGGCGGAATTTCTCTGTGTCTTGGCAGCCACTTCCCAAATAACCACTCAGAGGTTTAATATTAATTATAAATGCTTAGTCAATAGCTCAGGCTTGTTACTAGCTAACTCTTACATTTTAAATTAACCCATATTTCTTATCTACCTTCTGCCACATGGTTCATGGCTTGTTACCTCATTTTCTACATGTCCTGTTTCCTCTGCATCTTCTGGCATCTCCAGACTCTGCCCTTCTTCCTCCCAGCATTCTTAGTCTGGCCCTCCTACCTAAACTTATTCTGTTCAGCTATTGGACAATCAGCTTCTTTATTAAACCAGTCACAGTGTCATATATTCACACAGTGTAAAGGAACATTCCATACCTAGGAGTGATGAGCCTGCTGTGAAGAGTGCAGTTTGAAAAGACACAGGGCAGTAGCTAAGGGAGACAGGTTACTGAATGCAGGTTTGGCAGATGGGTGCCAGGGATGCAGAGCAGGAGTGACAGCAGATTTTGTTGACATTACCTTTTCTGGCCACCAGCATGCTCTGGATTGGTTCATGCTTTCAACTGCTCCAAAGCTCCTAGCGACTTAATGAAGTCCCTCCTAGGCCTTACCAACTAAAAGTACCATCATCTCCCAGTTACACCACTCTGACTTTGCCTTTGGGAACATTCAGGATCTAAACTACAGCAACCCCCAGTTATCCATCCTGGCATGTTTTATAAGCATTTCTACATCCTATCAGTCTGTGGTCTGCTTCAGTAAACTCTTGTGCTTTATGTTTCCACCTCCAGATTCAGAAAGGCTGCTTGTGGGGTTTTACCAAACATCTCCAGAGGGTGCCAATCACCAGAACACAGTCCAATCAAGAAGTGTTGGCTCTGTGCATTGGCAGGGGGTTCCAGAACAAATGCCTGTGTAGTGTGTATGTACTTTGATGCAGTCTTTTGGGCAATGTGTGATGATCACTCAAGAGGACCTTACTCTGCTTTGTGTTGTTTTTGTAACTCACTATCTATGGAATAATTGCATTGTCAGCATCTAAATGTTCTATTTCTTACCACATGTTGCCACATGCTACTCTCTGAGAACATAACATTTCCCGTGTCTTGCCATCATGGTTATATAGCAGCCCCACTGTAAGCTTGTCTGCCTGTGTGTTGTCTTCTTGGTACCGGATTCTGACCATTATCATTCTTGTGACCTGGGGGCATAGGATGGGAAAGTTGGAGGTTCAGACTGGCTTGCCAGTGTTCCAAGGCCTTATCAGCCATAATCCTAACATGCCTAGGGAGCAGTTCCGTATCTAGCCCAGTGTTACTGACCAGAGTATCCCTGGAGTCACCTACCCATGTGTTTGCTTTTCAGCCACTGGAGTCTCTGGACTAGATTGAGCTAGGTAAGGACTGGATTCCTATCTCTATAATGGCTGTGCTGTTGTTATAAGAGAAGGAGCTGAGCTGGTGGGGTTTGGGAGATAGGACCTCATAGGGAGCAGGTACTGCTACAGGTGAGTTCTTCCCATGCATCCTTCTGTGTGAGCCCAAAGTGCTAACTGTGTGGAGAGGAGCTGAGCAGGAGGGCAGTGCTGTCATTGCAGACCAGCCCGGCACATACTCTCAAAGTAGCTGACCACAGCAGTTGCAGGACTCACTGTTCTCCAGAGGTGTGCTGCCTTGAGGGGCTGACATGGGACGGTGAAACACGGTTACCTTTGGAAGGGCACCAAACCTGGAGGCCTTGGGAGTGGTGCTTTCATGGGTCCTTTGGTGGCTACCCCAGGAGTCAGACTTCCTCCTTCCATGCCCACTTGCTGTCTGAGGGAGAGGGTGAGTCCTAGGGAGCAGAAACCTGCTGGGAATCCTGTCACCGACTGTGCCCCCTCCATGCTCTTTGAGCCACACAGACTATGTGAAGCCAGAGCCAAACTTGTCTGTTCTGGGTGCCTTGAGGCTGGTTGTGATAGGGTAGCAGTGTCCAGAAGCCAGACCATGCCTGAAAAAGCATTTATTTAGTAGTTTAATTGTGCTTTGTGAAACAGATTAGAGTATTGGCTTCTACCCTTGCCCTACTCATTTGGTCTGGTTGGAGACATTTGATCTAGCTCACCCCAAATTGGCTCTAGAATGATGGTTAAGAGACTTGCCACCATGAAGGAAGAAGCCCTGCAAGGTGGAGCCTGAGAGCCTGTGACTGCCACAGACTGCCACTGGGCCAGCAGAATGCATAACTGTAGCTCGGGGCTGAGGGTCTTGAGGATTGACTTCAAAGACTTTTTTGACTACAACTATGGATTCTAGGACTGTAGCAGGTTCTTGCCAATGTTCTTGCATATAGATAAGATGGAGGAAGAAACTGTAGATTTGGTTTTGTGGAGTTTTTTTTTTTTTTTTTTTTTTTTTGGTTTTTCGAGACAGGGTTTCTCTGTGTAGCTTTGCGCCTTTTCCTGGAACTCACTTGGTAGCCCAGGCTGGCCTCGAACTCACAGAGATCCGCCTGCCTCTGCCTCCCGAGTGCTGGGATTAAAGGCATGCGCCACCACCGCCCGGCTGGTTTTGTGGAGTTTTAAATTCTTATCTAATTACATTTTAAATTTTGTTTATTCTGTTGAGACATGGTCTCATAATGTATCCCTGGCTAGTCTGCATCTCACTGTGTAGACTAGGCTAGCCTGGAACTCACAGAGATCTGACCACCTCTACATCCTGAGTGCTGGAATTAAAGACATGTGCTTCCATGCCCAGCAACCCTATTTTAATTAAACCTTTACACCAAGATCATTGTAGATAAATCCTGCTGCTGTAAGGTGACATGGTGATCTCAGTACCTTTACCCATTCCCCACCATGACACCCCACAGCACAGAGGGGTGAATGTATATGTCACAGCAGGTTGCTGAAGCTGGTGTAGGCAGGAGCATCACATCCCTCGCACCCACACCTTCATCTGCCACAACAATCCTGTCGGGTCCTTACCTAAGCAGTTCAGTTCTGGCTTCCTCTAGATCTCAGGGAGGTTTGAGAGGATCTCACGGCATGTCACCTGTGGGGTGGCTCTTCTACTTGTCTCGGTCTCCGGCAGCCCTGAGAGCTGTGTGTGGGGGTAGATCATGTGATTCCACTGCTGGCTGGTGGAGCACATGGCCCGTGGGGTTTGTTAGCTGTCTCTGCACCTGTAAGTCTTCTAGACTGCTGCCATCGTCCGTCGTGTGTAACTTTCGTGTCACCGCTTTCATTTCTTTGGAGTAAAGTACACAGGGATGTAGTTCTGGTGAAATGGTAGTTTCATATTTACCTTATAAGAAACCGCCACACCGATTCCCAGTGATGTTGTGTGAATGCCCGCCCGCTTACTTTATGTCTTTGTCAGCATTTAGAGACTTTGTATAAATGTACATGTATAGTTTAAATGAACAAAACTGTCTGGGCTGACACTACTTCCTCCAAGAGCCAAAAGCCCCAGCACTGGGCATGAGAAGCTGTGTTTTGAATTGTTGGTCAGGGCTGTCCAAGAGGCTCTCCAAACATTGCAGGCTGTTGCCCTTGACTGACCCCAGAGATGAAAAGTTTAGTCCCCATTGCTGCACTTCAGACACGGGGCCCAAGGGCCCCTGAGCTGGAACTGACCCGAATGCCTCCTCCCTGAGGACTAGCTTTCATGGTACCAGAAGACACCATGCAAGCTTCCAAAGGAGGGAGGCCACCACAGACCTACCCAAGTTGTGATGCCTGTGAACCACAGCAATGACCAGCATGGCACAATAATCCTCAAGGTTCAGTACTGGCAAGTGTAAATGTAATGACAAGCAAGTAGACTTCCTCCCACAGCAGCAAAGTTGGTTCAACATATGTCAATCAATAAATGTAATGCACCATATAAACAAATCTCAGGAAAGAAACCACGTGATTTCAGTTGACACTGAAAAGGCATTTGACAAAGTTCAACATGCCTTCATGATAGAAGTTCTAGAAACTTCACAAACAGATGAGACGTACTTCAAAATAATAAAGGCTGTATACAACAAACCTATAGACAACATTAGATTCCATGGAAATTGACCGAGGACATTTCTTCTAAAATCAGGGATGAGACAAGGATTTCTACTCTGTCCCCTCTCATTCCCAGTATTGAAACCCTAGCTATAGCCGTTAGAAAAGAGGAGAAAGACATAAAAGGGTAACATGGGAAGGGAAGGAGTCAAACCATCTCTGTTTGCAGATGATGTGATCCTTAACTTAAAGGACCCTATTGAGTCTACTAGAAAACTAAGTGACAGTATACAAAATCAGTATTTAAAAAACAGCTGTCTTCATTTATACTAATAGCCTACTCCAAGAAATAAATTAAGAAAAATATTCCTTTCAAAATAACTGCCCCCCAACCCAATTATTTAGGAATATCTTTAACCAAAGAAGAGAAAGATTTCCACTATGAAAATTGCCCAGCGTTTTAGACATACTTACCACCTTTCAGGAGCCCAGAGCATCAGGCCACTGTTTTTAAAGGCTTTGGAAGCTGAGCATGATAGTGCATACCTGTAACCTCAGCACTTGGGAGACTGAGGGTAGAAGATTTTGGGCTACATAGCCATTTCCTGATTTTGTTTTGTTTTGTTTGGTGTTTGTTTATTTTTTATTTATTTATTTTTTTTTTAAGGAAGAGACAAAGGCTAAAGGCTTAATTGTGCTTCTTGGTCTTGCAGCCCTTCAGAGCCCCACCTAAGAATAGCCTCTGGTTTGTACTGTTCTAAGTAGGGAAGTCACTGGGGTAGTGGTATCCCTTGGGTCTTCCGTGACAAAATCACAGGCATGTGTTAGTTTTGAAACATGTTATTGTTCTAATGATGGAGGCAAGTTACTAGATGCTGGCCTAGGTGGTCAGGACAGTCCTTGAGGAAGGGACATGGAATCCTAAGGTGTAGGTGGCTTCATACGGTGATAGGGTGTGCTGGGGATCTGGGAGGGACAGCAGCAGCCCCTCTAGCCTGGCTGTGGAGAAGGACAGCCATGGGGCTATGTGGGGAGCTGTGTGTGTAGAGGAGGTGTGTCTGGGTCTTTTTGTGCTCAGTAAGATTAACTGGAGGGCTAAAGGTAGTTCCCAGCAGCACTTGCAAGGGTTCTGTGGAGATAAGGGATGGCTGCTTCCTTTGTGTGTTTTGCTTCTGTAGATGGTTGTGCTTTGTACTGTGACATTGGCCTGTGTGGCTAGCCTTTCAGGTTCCTGGTATCATCCAGCTATTGGCACCAAATCATCCCTTGAGGAGTTGTGCCACCCCGTGCTCTATAGGGCCAGCTCAGTCTTGGGCATCCTGCTCTCTTACTCATCTGGCCCACATCAGCTCCTGCAAATCATAGTTATAGCCCTTGGGACCTTTGACCTTATCTCTGACTGGGGCAGAGTCACCTGAAAACTCACCCCCTGCAGTGTCCTGACTTCCTTAGAATGGGAAGAACTTTGTTTACTCACATGCTTGCAGTGTGGCATAGAAGCAATCGATTTTTCCAGTTCCAGACCTAGGTCTTGGTAAATGGCTATTTTGAGGCAATCTTGCTCTGTAGTTCAGCCTGATAATTGACTTTGAGAGAGAGCACACATACATGCAGGTATTTGCTTGCTGTGACATGTGTGTGGAGGACAGAGGACAACTATTTGAGGAGTTGTATCTCTCCTTCTATTATGGGATCAGGGGATTGAACACAGGTTGTCAGGGTTGCACATTTTTTTAATTTTAATTTTTTGTGACTATAATATAATTACAGTGTTTCTCCCTTCCCTTTCCTTAAAACCCTCCAGGGCTATAGGATGGTCTTTCTGCATGCTGTGAATGTGTTGCTTCCACTGGTTAATAAATAAAGCTGCACTGGGCTATGGCAGGGCAGGATGGAGCCAGGTGGGAAATCCAAGAGAGATAGAAGAGGAAGAAAGGCAGAGTCAGGGGGACACGATCCAGCTGCCGACGGAGCAACAAGATGCCAGCAGACCAGTAATGCCACGGCTATGTAACAATACATAGATTAATAAAAATGGGTTAATTTAAGATATAGTAGCTAGCTAACAATAAGCCTGAGCCATAGACCAAACAATTTGTAATTAATGTAAGCCTCTGTGTGTTTATTTGGGACCAAGTGACTGTGGGACAAAGGAAAACTTCTGTCTACACTCCCATATACCCCTCTTGCTTTCGTTCAATTTCATGGCCTCTTTTTTTTTCATTAATTGTTATTACATACATATATGTTTATATTTACATATTTATTCCTAAATATAACCTGCTTGGTCTTTGTGTTACTTGTATATTTGCTTTTGGGGGATAACTATTTGGTATTGGGGAAGACTATTTTTCTCACTCTCAGCATTCCAGTTGCCTGTGGTTCTTTGTGTAGAGTTGAAGCCTCATGGGCTTTTCCACTTCCCCTTTGCCATGTCCATTGTTACATGCTTGTTCACGTCATGCTTAGGCAGCCATGTTGGTAAGATTTTATGGGTATTGCTTTTGACATTACTGGCACAGTCTCACAGCAAATTCCCTGATCTGTTGAGTCTTTCTGCCTCTTCTTCCACAATGTTCCCTGAGCCTTACTTAGGTGCAAGAGTGTTTTATAGATGTATTCATTGGGACTGGGCTCAACAACTCTGCGTTTTGATTGATTGTGGGGTTTTTTGTTTGTGGTGGTGTTTGTTTGTGTTTTTTTTGTTTGTTTGTTTGTTTTTGTAGTGGTCTCTGTTGTTACAAAGAGATGTTTCCTTGATGCAGGGTGAGAACTCCCCTTATCTGTGGGCATCAGGTCAAAGGTTTAAATTGTAGTTAGGTATTATGTTGCTTTTGTAAAGGAGTGGCTGTAGGTCTTCTTCTAGCATACATGACTTCACTAAGTCTGAGTGGTTAGCTAGGTTTCCAGAACCAGGCATGGTTTCCTTCTTGTTGAGTGTATCTTA
The DNA here is from genome assembly GCF_004664715.2 of Peromyscus leucopus. Classification (NCBI taxonomy): domain Eukaryota; kingdom Metazoa; phylum Chordata; class Mammalia; order Rodentia; family Cricetidae; genus Peromyscus; species Peromyscus leucopus. Next base: position 42,391,057 of record NC_051086.1, read on the forward strand.
AGTTACCACCAAGGTATGCTCGCCACTACTGCACTCAGGTAATGGTGCCATGCTGGTAGTTGATGTGGTTCCTAGGCATCATAGCTGGGTAGGACTGTTGGGTGCCTCCCTTCTATGGAAACTTTCATGGCACCTTTTGGTACCATGAAAGAGGGTTGTTCATGTCTCATATTGGGGTTTTGGTTAGGTGGTCTTTGGCTCTTGGAGGTAGTACTTTCAGATGAGAAAAGTTTGTTAACATTATATGTCTGTTTATACACAGAATTATGTGTATTATAGTTTTTTTGAGGTAACTAGTAGTATGATTGCTCGTGACTTTCAGACATCCTTGTTTTTTTAATCCACCTCCCTCCTCTATTAACTTCCCTCCCCTCTCCCTGAAGAGCCCCCCTTTTCCATATCAGATCAGTGTATCCCATTCTCCCCCTTTGCTCTTCTCTGTATTTACCTCCCTCTCCCTCCCTAAAGCACTCCCACATCCATCTCCCACATCAGATCACTCAAACTCTGCTGTTTCCCTCTCTGTTGTTCCTGAACCCCTTTCTTGGCAGTGGTTCCATTTTACTTTCCCAGTTTCTAAAGATTTGAAGCTAGGAGTCCCTATGAGAGAGAACATAAAGCATGTGATCTCTTCTGGTTCTATCCATTTACCTGCAAAGTTCATGTTTTCATTTTTCTTTACAGCTGGATGGTGTATATGTACCACATTTCCATTATCCATTCATCAGATGAAGGACATTTCCTTTGTTTCATATCCTAGCTGTTATGAATAGGGCAGTAATGAATATTCTATGGAGTAGGATGTTGAGTCCTTCGGGCATATATGCCAAGGAGTGGTATGGTAGGGTTATATGGTAGATTTACTTTCAGCTTTTTGAGAATTCACCACACTGATTTCCATAGTGGCTTGGTGCAGTCCCACCAATGGTGAGCGAATGAGGGTTCCCTTTTCTACCCATCCTCTCCAGCACTTGTTATTGATTGTCCCTTTGATCATTGCTAACCTGACTAGAGTAAGATGAAATCTCAAAGTTGTTTTGATTTGCATTTTCCTAATTGCTAGGGAAGGTAAACATTTTTTTGAGGTATTTGTTAACCAATTTTTTTCTTCTGAGAACTGTGTTAAGGTCTCTAGCCTGCCTTCCTTCCCTCCCTCCCTCCCTCCCTCCCTCCCTCCCTCCCTCCCTCCCTCCCCCCCCTCCGTCCTTCCCTCCTCCTTCCTTTCATTCATTCATTCATTCATTCATGCATGCATGTATGTTGGTGTTTTGTTTGTTTGTTTGTTTGCTTTTTTGAAATGGTTTTTCCACGTAGCCTTGGCTGTCCTGGAACCCACTTTGTAGACCAGGCTGACCTCAAACTCAGAGATCTGCCTACCTCTACCTTCTGAGTGTGGAGATTAAAGGTGTGCGCCACCACGCCTGGCCCATTTTTCTAATGAGTCATTTGTGGTTGTTTGTTTGACTCTTTGTTTTCTTTCTTTCTTTTTTTGAGTTCTTTATATATTCTGGATATTAATTCTCTGTCAGATTTATAGCTGGCAAAGACTCTTTATTCCGTGGATTTCCTCTTCACCCTGTTGATTGTTCTTTTAGTTTTGCAGAAGCTTTTAGTCTTATGAAATTCCCCTTGTCAATTGTTGGCTTTAATTCTTGAATTAACAGAGTTCTATTCAGAAAGTCCTTTGCTACACCTGTATCATTAGAGTACTGCCTATGTTATCCTTAGAGTACTGCCTGTGTTTCCTTCTAGCTATTTCGGTGATTTAAGAGTTAGTTTTTGTTCAAGGTCTAATCCAATTTTCCCAGAAGCATTTGTTGAAGATGTTTTCTCTTCTCCGGCTTATGTTTTTGATGTCTTTGTCAAATATTAAGTGGCTGAAGTTACATGTACTCAAGTTTGCATCTTTAATTTTTTGTTTCCCTTATTGGTCTATATGACTGTGTTTGTACCAGTACCATGTTCTTTTTATTACTGTGGCTCTGTAATATACCTTAAAATCTTGAATGCCAATTCTTCCAGCTTTGTTCTTTTTGCTCTGGGTTGCTTTGGCTATCTGGGGTCTTCTGTGGTTCCATATGGATTTTAGGATAGTTTTTTCTATTTCTGTAAAGAATGAATTGGGGATTCTGATTGAGCTTGCATTGAATTGGAGAATAGTTTATGGTAAAATTGTCATTTTCATGATGTTATCTCTGTTATTCCATGAGCATGGGATGTCTTTCCATTTTCTAGTGTTTTTATCTCTTCAGAATTTTAAAGTTTTATTTGTAGAGGTCTTTGATTTCCTTGGCTAGGTTTATTCCTAGATATTTTATTTTCTTTGAGGCTATTGTGAATGGGTATGTGCCCATGATCTCCTTCTCTGTATGTTTGTTGTGGTGCATAGAAAAGCTCTTGGTTTGTGCATGGTGATTCTGTATCTTCCACATTGCTGAATTTCTTTATCACTTCTAGAAGATTTCTGGTAGAATTTTTGAGATCTCTAATATATAGTATCATATCATCTAAAAATAGGGATAGTCTGACTTCCTCTTTCCTCGTCTTTAATTTCCTTTTGCCTTATTGCACCAGCTAGCACTCCAAGCACAATGCTGAAAAGGAGTGGGGATGGTGGACCTCCTGTCTCTTTCCTGACTTCAGTGGGATTTCTTCAAGCTTTTCTTCATTTAGGATGATGTTGGCTGTGGTTATAGTTTTTATTGTGTTGCAGTATGTTCCCTGTAGCCCTACATTCTCTAGGATTTTTATGAAAGCATGTTGGATTTTGTCAAAGGCTTTTTCTACATCTATTGAGATGAGCATGTGAATTTTGTCTTTAAAACCCATTTATGACAGCTTGGTACTGGTATAAAAACCGACATACGGACCAATGGAATCGAATTGAAGACCCTGACATTAATCCATGCACATATGAACACCTGGTTTTTGACAAAGGAGCCAAAACTATACAATGGAACAAAGAAAGTATCTTCAACAAATGGTGCTGGCATAACTGGATGTCAATATGTAAAAGATTACAAATAGATCCATATCTGTCACCATGCACAAAACTCAAGTCCAAGTGGATCAAAGACCTAAACATAAATCCAGTTACACTAAACTTAATAGAAAAGAAAATAGGAAGCACTCTTGAACGCATTGGCACTGGAGACCATTTCCTAAATAAAACACCGACAGCACAGACCCTGAGCACAACCATTAATAAATGGGACCTCTCAAAACTGAGAAGCTTTTGCAGGGCAAAAGACACAGTCAATAAGACAAAAAGACAGCCAACAGATTGGGAAAAGATCTTCACCAACCCCACATCTGACAGAGGATTGATCTCCACAGTATATAAAGAACTCAAGAAACTAGACATCAAAGCACTGAACAGTCCAATTAAAAAATGGGCTAAAGAGCTAAACAGAGAATTCACAAAACAAGAACTACAAATGGCTGAAAGACATTTAAAGAAATGCTCAACATCCTTAATCATCAGAGAAATGCAAATCAAAACGACTCTGAGATACCACCTTACACCTGTTAGAATGGCTAAGATCAAAAACACCAATGACAACCAATGTTGGAGAGGATGTGGAGCAAAGGGAACACTCCTCCACTGTTGGTGGGAATGTAAACTTGTACAACCACTGTGGAAATCAATATGGCGGTTTCTCAGAAAATTAGGAATCGAACTACCTCAAGACCCAGCCATCCCACTCTTGGGCATATACCCAAAGAATGCTGATACATACCATAAAGATACATGCTCAGCTATGTTCATAGCAGCACTATTTGTAATAGCCAGAACCTGGAAACAACCTAGATGCCCATCAACGGAAGAATGGATGAAAAAAATGTGGTACATATACACAATGGAGTACTACTCAGCAGAGAAAAACAATGAAAGCATGAAATTTGCAGGCAAATGGATGGAACTAGAAAAAATCATCCTGAGTGAGGTAACCCAAACCCAGAAAGACAGTTATGGTATGTACTCACTCATTGGTGGATTCTAGATATAAAATGAACAATCAGACCACAACCCATAGAACCATAAAGGCTATATATATATAGCATGGAGGTCCCTAGGACGACTGTGGCATATAATAAATTTCAGTTTTACTCAATTATTGAAAAAAAAATAGCCAAATGAATGGAAACACATGAACTATGAACCAAAGGCTGAGGGGCTCCCATCTGGATCAGGCCCTCTGAATAGGTGAGACAGTTGATTGGCTTGATCAGTTTGGGAGGCATCTAGGCAGTGGGACCAAGTCCTGTGCTCATTGCATGAATTGGCTGTTTGAAACCAGGAACTTATGCAGGGACACTTGGCTTAGTCTGGGAGGAAGGGACTGGACCTCCCTGGACTGAGTCTACCAAGTTGATCACAGTCCTCGGGGGAGGACTTGTCCTGGAGGAGGTGGGAATGGAGGGTGGGCTGGGGGTAAGGGGAGGGCGTGGGAGGGGGGAGAATAGGGGAACCCATGGCTGATATGTAGAACTGAATGGTATTGTAAAATAAAAAATATATATCACAAAAAAAAAAACAAAAAACAAAAACCCATTTCTGTGATTTAATGTATCTGTTGACTTGTATATGTTCAACCATCCCTGGATTTCAAGGATAAAACTAACGTGGTCATGCTGGATAATCTTTTTGATGTATGTCTGTATTCTGTTTGAAAGAATTATTTAATGAGTTGTTTTTTTTTTTTAATTCATTGGGATAGAGGCCTGTAGGTTTTTTTTTTTTTTTTTTTTGTTATTTGTGTTATTTTTTTCCTGGTTTAGGCATTAGAGTGATAACTGGCTTTGTAGAAGGCATTTAGGAGTAGTGTTCCTTATGTTTCTTTTCTTTTTTGAATAACTAAGAAACATTAGCTGTAGATCTTTGAAAGTCTAATAGAATTCTGCTGTGATTCTATCTGTCCTTGGACTTATTCTCTTTTTTCTTTTAAGCAGGAAGGCTTTTATTACTATCTTATTGTCCTCATTTGTTGTGGGTCTGTTTAGGTTCCTGACTTCTTGGTTTAATTTTTGTATTCTGTTTGAATCTAGAAATCCTCTCATTTCTTTTAGGTTTTCCAGCTTAATATGGAGTACAGGTTTTTTAAAAACATTCCCTTGCCGGGCGGTGGTGGCACACACCTTTAATCCCAGCAGAGCCAGGCGGATCTCTGTGAGTTCCAGGCCAGCCTGGTCTACAGAGCGAGATCCAGGAAAGGCGCAAAGCTACACAGAGAAACCCTGTCTTGAAAAACAAACAAACAAACAAAAAAAATTATTCCATTATAACATTATGGGTTTCTTCAGTGTCTGTCATGTTTCCCTGTTCATTTCTGATTATATTAATTTGGGTCCTTTCTTTCCTTTTGGTTAGTTGGGCCAAGGGTCTGTCAATCTTGTTTATCTTCTTCAAGAACCAGATCTTAGAGTCATTGTTTCTTTGTATTGTTTTGTTTCTATTTCATTGACTTCTGGTTTTTTTTTTTCTTACCATCACTTGTGTTTGAATTTGGTTTGTTTTTCTTTATCCAACTTTTGAGTTGCATTCTTTCTGATTTTTTTAAGGTAGGCACTTAGATTTATAAATTTCCCTCATAGGACTGCTTTCAATATGTCCCAGAGGTTTTGTTATATTGTGTTCACATTTTCATTTAATTCTAGGGAATTTTTTTTTATTTCTTTCTCGATTTCTTCTTTGACATATTCATCATTCAGTGGTGAGTTGTTTAATCTAAATTTGTGTATTTACTGGAGATTTGTTTGCTGTTGATTTTAATTTGCATTGTATTGTGGCGAGATAGCATACAAGGAGTGATTCCAGTCTTTTTTATTCATAAAGATTTGTGTCCCAGGATGTGGTCTATTTTAGAAAAGCTTCCATGTGCTGCTGTGTATTTGGTGTTTGGGTGGAATATTCTGTAGATATCCATTAGTTACATTTGATACATCTATTAATTCTAATGTTTTGTCCAGATGACCCATCTATTCGAGAAATATATTGAAATGGAGTACTCATTATTAATGAATGTTAATCTGTGTCTCTAAACTCAGTAGTAGATTTTTTTTTTTTTTTTTTTTTGGTTTTTCGAGACAGGGTTTCTCTGCGTAGTTTTGCGCCTTTCCTGGAGCTCACTTGGTAGCCCAGGCTGGCCTCGAACTCACAGCGATCCGCCTGGCTCTGCCTCCCGAGTGCTGGGATTAAAGGTGTGTGCCACCACCGCCCGGCCCTCAGTAGTAGATTTTTAATGAAATTGGGTGCCTCAGAGTTTGATACATGTTTAAGATAGTAAAAGTCATCTTGGTTAGCTATTATTCTCTTGGTTAGAGTGAAGTGTCCCTCTTTGTCTCTTCTGATTAGTTGTAGTTTGAAGTCTGTTTTCTCAGATATTAGTGTAATGATGTATGCTTGCTTCCTGTCCCAATGGGTTAGAGTGCTCTTAATCATCTTTTCACTTTTTTAAAAAGCTGAGATGTGTTTGTGTTTTCTTGGTCATCGAGCAGAAGAATGACCTTCAGCTTTTTCTTGGGGGGGGGGTTCGAGACAGGGTTTCTCTGTGTAGCATTTGGAGCCTGTCCTAGAACTCATTCTGTAGACCAGGCTGGCCTCGAACTCACAGAGATTCACCTGCCTCTGCCTCCCGAGTGCTGGGATTAAAGTGTGCACCACCACCACCCAGCACCTTCAGCTCTTTTCTCCTTAATTTCATTGAGTTGTTTCTTTGTGTCTTCTTCAGACTCCTTGAATTCTCTCAAGTTTATGATTGTTCTTTCAAATTCTATATCCTGGAGTTCATCTAGGTAATTCTCATTGGTGAACATTTCTATAGGACTTGTAGGTTTTAGAGAGAGGACACTGGCCTGATTTTTCATATTGTTAGTATTTTTATGATGAGATCTGTGCATATGGACTTCTTTTATTAGAGTTCTGAGTCTGTTATGGACAGAACAGGTTTGGGGCAGACAAGATATATGGGTAGTTTGGGCCTAAAGACTGGATATGTCTTGGATGGAATGAAGCCAAGCAGACAGAGGTTACTGGGCTGGTATATACGATGTGCTTCCTGGTCCCAGCCTGGAGTGTGGTGCTAGATCTGGCTGGGTGGAAAGGTAGGAAGGATATGGTGTGGGAGCATCTTGGGTTTGGAGGATAGGTGGGGAGGGTCCTGGCTGAAGCCTAGAGGTCCTTTTTGGTACAGGCAGGGGAGGCCAGACTAGGCTGGTGTACTACATGATGGGCCAGGCTAGATCTGGCAGGCTGTAGAAAAGATATGTTTGGGGATATCAAGGAAACTCACCAGTCAAGACCCTGGGGAGGTCTGGATATCAAGTGGGGTGATTGCAAGTGGTACAGGAGGGACCTGTGGGTGGTTACAGGTAGGGCAAGTCCTGGGGGAAACCGAGAGGTTGACTTTGGCTTGGGAGAGGGTGGTTAGATTAGGTAGAGGCATGGCATGTCTGACCCAGTGGAAACCTGGAGCTTGGGTTCTGGACAGTCAGTGGGTACCTAGACTAGACTGGCACACTGATTGTGGACCTGGGCTAGATCTGGTAGATTATAGTGAAGGCATAGATAAAAGGTTGGGGAAGGGGAGGGGGATGGGGATGACACTTGCTGGGCTAGATCCTAGAGGAGGATGTGAGAATTCTCTTTGTATGCTTTTAAAAATGGCTTTATTGAGATAAAATGAATGTAATTGAAATGTTTAAAGTGCACAACTCGGTGATTTTGATTATTTCTAGAGACGGAGTTGTCAGTATAGTTACCCTGCACCCTTCCCTGTCCCCCAGCTGCTCTCTGCACCTTGAGTTTTGCTGGTGTGTTTCAGTCACCAGCTTCCCTGCCAGCTCTCTCTGGAGCCATGGTTCTTACTCTGGGCCTCTGCTTCCCTGGCTGCCTACTGGAAACCTTTTCCTAGAGATACCAGGATCTGGGACTGTGGCCTGGAAAGTACTAGGTCTCTAGTGTGCAGTACAAGGCCATGCAAAGAAGGCTTGGGCAGAAGTTTGCTGAGTGAATAATGATGCCTGTGAGGACTTGAGCCAGGGTGGCCTGGGTTTTGAGGCTATTTACACCAATTGCTAAGGTCCCCATTGTCCCCTTTGGGGAAGGTCATATAGCTATACCTAATATAATGTCACCCTAAAGCCCTGCAGCCATAAACCAAAAAGATGCCACACAATCAAACTGGGTAGCCTGTTGGTCAGACCTCAGGGGTAAGGGATAAGAAGGTCACTTAAGAGGGAGGCCAGGATACACATGGTTCAGGAGTTGTCTCACTCCAGCTCTGATTTTCCTGTGCTGTGGACGGTCCTTTGACAGTGTGCACTCATCATGTTTACGGGGAGAGGGATATGTTCAGCTGGCCGGGCACTGCTAGTGTCCCTAGAGCTCTTGGACCCTCTGCTAGCACTCCTGCATTTCAAAGCAAGGTTCTGCCAGTCTTCCAGCAGTCTGCCCCTATCCCAGCTCACATCTCTCTACCCACTTTCCTCAGGGGAAAAGTCATTGCTGGTTTTTTTCAGGGGTGGGGGTTGTTTAGAACTCTTATAAAGAAGCCAAGAAATGGGAGGATTCTTGGCTTTTCATGGAGGCTGTATGACCCTCCAGCAAGCAGATTGCCCTCTCTTGAGTCACAGATTCCACAGCTAAAGGTCATGGCATGATGGGGCCTCCCAGTTTGCAGAAGGTTGAATAAGAAATATATTAAGTGTCTCCCTTCCCCATGGCGTATTCAGAGATCATTGTGTGGATGCAGCAAGAGGGTTTGGATTTTCTTGTCACTGCCCCCCAAATGGCAGAAGGTACTTTGGCTCAGTTGTTCCTTTGCCAACCTCTTCTCCCCAACTGGATATAGTTGTCTAGAGCCATAGTGTATCACTTTCCTGTGAGTACATTGTACTACTTTTGTCAGAGTTTTGGGTGGGAGATGCTTTGGGCAGGAAAAGTATAACTATGTCTAACATTGCTGAGGTTTTATAGGCTAGACATCATGCTTGGTGTTTTTTCCTTATGTAGTTTTATTGAGGTATAATTCACTTGCCATAAAATTCACCCCTTTAAATTGTAGAGTTCTCTAGCTTTAGCATATTCATAGTACTCTGCAGCAATCTCCAGTGTCTCATCCCAGAACATTTTCATGACTTTCCAAAGAAACCCCATGCCTTTTCCCCTTGCTCCTGGGTATACATTCAATCTGCCTTCTGTTCTGTGGATTTGCCTGTTCCACATAGTTCACGTGAATGGGATTCTATAGTATGTAGGCCTTTGTGTCTGGCTGCTTTCAATGATATTTGGTGATACAATGATACAGTGCTCTTGAGGTTCACATGCCTTTTGTGTGCATCAGAACCTCTGTCTGTGTCATGCTGTGCAGTCGTTGTGTGGGTGGGCATTTCGGTTGCAACACCTTTGGATAATTGGGAGCAGTGCTCTCAGAGGGCTGCAGCGCAGCAGGCTTCCTTTCTGTGCTTCTCTCACGTGTTTCTTACCCAGCAGTGGAATTGCTGGGGCTCACAGGAGCTCTGTGTTCAGCCTTTTCCAAACCGCCAGGCCGTTCTCAACTGCATCAGTTTGCCTCGTTGTACTAGTTTATTTTGTTGAGACAGTCTCACTCTGCAGCCCAGGCTGACTTGGAACTCATGGTGATTCCCTTGCCTCAGCCTCCCTGGTGCTGAGATTACAGGCATGAACCACCTCACTTGACTTCTGTGTTGTATTTTACCTACATTATCATAGAAACTTCATGAGGTGGAGTTAGAACTGTGGGTATCCTGCCTTTCACCAGCTCAGTGGCAAGTTGAAGCCCAGAGGTCTCCTTCCTTGCCCTTGGCTGCACCTAGGCACTGATGAATCTTCGGCCAGTGTCAGATCTCTACCAGGTCCTGTTTTACATCTTCAGGATGGGGTCTTGAGACTGTGGCATTTACACTATTCCTGGTGCTCAGTCAGGCCCACGTATTGACTAAAATGTCACCCTTTTCCATCTTGGTGTGTTTGTCAGGAACTTGAGAGAGGCAGCCTTGTGTCTTTAGAGTTCTTTTGGTTTGTGGGTTTTCAGATGCCCCCTGGGTTCTGTGTTCCCCAAAGCATACTGTGGGAATCCTGTAACCTTTTAAATCAGGCACCTGTTCTCAGCCTGTGCCCCCTGGGTTCTGTGTTCCCCAAAGCATACTGAGTGACATCCTCTTCGTCAGCTTGCCTTGCTCTCTTATCCTCTGGTCCTGTGCTGCTGATGACCTTGCATCCTTTTTCTCTTGTAGGCTAAACCCATTTATGGTGGCTGGCTGCTCCTGGCTCCAGATGGCACTGACTTTGACAACCCAGTGCATCGCTCTCGGGTAAGGATACCTGAGAAAATTCTTAGTTTCATTTGAGAACAAATTGGTGAAATTAGGGAGAGAAACAGGAAGTAAATACTGGAACCTGAGTGACAAAGTCAGCAAGGAGCCAACATTTTGTGAACTCCGAAGTCTCAGAAAGTTCTGCTCACATAGATACAGAGTCCTTGTTTAAAAATGTGCCATTCTTGTATGGTGTCACCTAGTGTGGGTCATCTGAATTCTTTGAAAACAGTCAAATGGAAAGGCAAAAAAGCAGCTAAGTACATCTTTGCAGCATGTTAATCTAGTTCCTAGGTCCTTCAGAGCCTAGGCAGTTCGCTCCTGAACCAGGGGCTTATTTTAGCCCTATGAGTCCTAATAAAGGGCCAAGGCTTGGACACCTGTGCTCTCTAAGCCTTACACTGTCCTGCCTCCTGGGTATAGGTCTCTTCTGGAGCAAAAAGATAGATAAAGCTGCATTTTGCTGACCAGAGGCTTGCTCATTTCCTGGGCAATCCACTGGGGATTCAGCTCCAGAGCATCTTTTCCATACACTTTCTCCTAGTTGTATTTACATAGTTGCCCTGGCTTTGCTCATCCCTCCTCACCTAGGTGGGGCTTCAAGAGTACATGCTCTGGCCCACAGAACTAGTGGCATTATATTTCTAGTCCTTGGGCTTCCTTCTAGAATGGATTCTGATTTCAAAGATAGCACATAGGAACCTTGGAAATGTTTTTGGAAAACAGGTGACAGTAGCCTATTTTGGAACTCCAGCCTGGAAGCAGCCCTAGCAGGTCCTCTCTGCATAGCCCCACAAGTCCTGTTCTTACCCCATGGGTAGCCAGTGGTTCCAGCTAGAATGCAGTACCCAGGGAACCAAGTGCCTTTCCTGTCTTCTACTAAAACTTCAAAGCTGCCACTTTTGGCTCCTATTGAGAAAGTCATTGTTTTAAAATTTATTTTTCTGGCCTAGAGCAAAGAAACATATATTATAGTTAATTCTATGGCTTTAGTGCTAGTCAAAACTTACATGTTATTAGACTTTATAAAATGTTGAGAATAGAACCTTGAGTCCTTCTGAGATCAACCCGAGGGGTTGGGGTGGAAGCCATGCCTGCCTGTGAGTCATTATTTAGACTCACAGCCTCATGGGTAGGCAAGACCCTTCACACAGAAAGATGGTGTGTTTGTCATTTTCATTCCAGCTCTCAATGGCTGATCGCCGTAACACCCCTGGAGGCCTGGCCTTTGTTGGGTTCTTCTCTGTTTGACTTTTGTTAGCTTGTTCCACCACTGTTGAATTCCTCAGCTTTGGTTGTCTGCTTCCTGACCCTTGGAAATCACAAGACCAACCCATTTTATATCATTTCCCAGACTCTCTTGGAAGGGATGCTCTTAGTGTCCCTACATCCTCAGGTTATTCCAGATCATATAAGATCATTCATCCAATAAATCAACAAACATTCTATGAAAAAGCTCTGCTGGCTGCAATAGAAACATAGAAAAGTGACCACATAACAGTTTCTACTCCCAAGGAAAGCTCCCGCTTTAAAAACTTCGTGGGGTCTATGGCAGCACTAGTCATTCGCGATTAGGCTTGTCTCCTGACCCCACCTGGCTCATGAATCACTGTACTTATATCTCTGGTTTCTTTCCTTCGCCATCTACCCCAGAAGTGGAAGCCTCGGAGCCAGCATTCCTTAGATTCTGTGTGTCAGATATTGGGGTTCTGCCAGCTGAGACCCAGGGCCAGGATACCTGACCCCCAGCTCTGTGCTCTGTTGCAGAAATGGCAGCGAAGATTCTTCATCCTGTATGAACATGGCCTCTTGCGCTACGCCCTGGATGAAATGGTAAGTGTCTTCAGCATTCCCTGATCCTGGCCCTGCTCTTCCCCACCAGGCTCCTCAGCTGTGGCACTGCTGGCCATCTCATGTGTGAGTGCAGCCTTACTTAGGCTTCTATTTGGGAGCCTGGAATGTTTTAAAGGACTTGTAGTACTAAATAGAAAATACTCTATAAACCCAGATCTTGTGCTTAAGACTTTTTAGCAGTTGTTGGTAAGAGGCAGCTGTGAAGAAGGAAGTCATTTGTTCAAGGTTGGTGAAAGTGAGGGTCAAGTCCAGGGGGTCAGCAGGGGTTTGCACAGGTGGTGGCCTGTCTTCCCGGGACTGTCCCACTAGATCTTGGTGTAGATTCCTTTTTAGCTGGCACCGGAGGTCAACTAGTCCTGTGACGAGAGCAGATGGTCTTCTTTCTTCTCTTCCACTACCTGGTTTTCTGCCTACAGCGTGGGTGGACCAAGTGCTTGCTGCTCTTGCTTCAAGGGCCAAAACCCCAGCCCAGCCAAGTAGAACAGAATGGCTGCCTCTGTTTCTACCCGTGTCACCTCTCTTTTCTCTAGGGAAGTTTCTTTCTCCTAAATGAAGCTTGGGATGCTCTGCAGTGCCTGTGAAGACCAGGGCCACCTGGGAAAGTCCAGTCATGCTGTTTCAGATAGAGTGGCCCACTTGGTGTGCTCAGAGCAGGTTTCTTAACTGTGCTAGGAGACTTTGGAGCATGAGATAACTGTCTCCAGGGACTTTGCAGAGGGTCAGGACTGGAAGGTGATGGTTAGCACTCACGTGTGCCGAGCAGCCCCTTCTCCACCGATGCTTTCTGATGTGGCATTTCACTCCTTTTATTCTAAGATTGTTTATTAGTGGGCATGATATTGTCCCTATAGCTCTCCTCTCCCACAATAACTGTCACCTCATTGGTTGCTTAAGATTTTTTCCCCATCATTCCTTCTGATGAACCTAAGAGTGACCACAAGGGGTTTTGCTGAAGAGCCGTCTGTGAGCCAGAGTAATTTGAGTGAGCACTGACGGTGACCCAGCTAGAAACAGGAACAGGTAGACATGCATGATGCTCTTCTCCCAGTTCAGGAGACACAGAGGGCAAACTCCTCCTCTCTTGCTATCCTCCTGTCTTAGCTGCCAATGGGCAGCAGCTCTGGGATAGGAGTTAGTCTCCCATAAGCCCCATTCTTAAGTTCTGTAACTAGTTAATAGTATTGGAACCTCTAGAGGTTATGTTCTTGTTGGGCTCAGGCCATGAACATCTGAAAATCAGCACAGGGATTCTTGATTTAGGTCCAGCTGAAGTCTAGAAGAGTTCATTATAGTGTTGATTCAGTCCCATCAGCACAAAGAGAATGACTGCTGTCACCCTCAACAGCCGCTTCTCAGTAGATGAGATCGTCGAGCCTGGTGTGCTGACACCTTGTGGTCCACAGTGTCTCCCAGCAACCTGGATATAATAGTCTGATCTCTGTTGCTGCAGTGAAGACCATGATCAAAAACAACTCGGGAAAGAAAGGGTTTATTTGACAGCAGGTTCTGATCATAGTCCATCATTGAGGGAAGCCAAACAAGGAACTTAAGCAGGGCAGGAACCTGGAGACAGGAACTGAAGCAGAGATCCCAGTTTGTGCTTTTGTACACCCAGGACCACCTGCCCAGGGTGCCATTGCCCACAATGGGCTGGGCCCTTCTGCATTAATCATTAATCCAGAAAATGCCCTCTGCCGACTTGCCTACAGGTCAGTTGGATGGACGAATTTTTTAAATTGTGGTTCCCTCTTCTCAGATAACTCTAACTTGTGTCAAATTGAAAAAAATAAAATAAAATGGCCAGCATACAGGATGTGGGCTAAGGCAGAAATGACTCTGTGTCAGGACTGTGAGAAACGAAAGAAGAAAAGAGAGGACATTGGGGGGACATCCAGTTCTAATAGTTTTTGTGCACAGGCCATTTTCTGGCACATGGCCGTGGATCTGGAAAGACTAATCATGTAGTCAGTTGGTGTTTTTCTGCCTGGACCAGGCTAGTGCACATAGCTACTTCTGAGAGTGAAGTGGCAAAACCAGCAGCGGCAGTCATGTTGAAATGTCTTCTAAAGTATCACTTTGGGCTTGTAAGCTTTGCCATGTTGCCTCAGGAAGTTCCCATAAAAGCTACAAAGGAGGGGCCATCACAGTGAAGACAAGGCAGCAGGAGTCAGTCAGGGTAGGGGCCAGGAAGGAAGAGACCATTTCAGTAGAAGTCAGGAAGGAAGTGGCATGGGGCTCTTGCTAGGACTGAGGGTGAGGGGAGCTTACCCATGCCCTCTGGTCTGCATCATGTTAGGGTTTACCCTTTGTGATCATTCCCTGGGCAAGAAGACCATCTCCTCTGCCCATTCGGGTGGGCAGGGTTTTAGGACCTGGACTAGAGGTCTGTGCTTGCTGTCATGTGGCTGGGTCCAGCACAGTCTTCCCGTGTTCTTTCTGATTGCCTGTAAGAGCCATGGTCCTCAGTAGGATTAGTGTGCCTCAAGGCTATGTGGCCGTTGTGTGGTTTGATTGAGACCACTAAAGCTGTGATGCTATTGGTATATACTGGTGGGAGGCAAGGATGCATAAGACATCTCCACAACAAAGAAGAATCAGCTTAAAGTTTCTGTAGAGCCCAGGCTAAGAGACTGAATGATTTGGCCAGTGGCTTACTTACTTTTTTTTTTTTACTTAAAATGTTTAATTTGCTATTAATTAGCACAGGACACAGGACTCACCTACCTGATTCCTGGAGTGGGATAATTGATGATAGGCTAGGGTTATCTTATAACCTTTCTTTATCTTGAGGGGTTTCTGTGGTACCTGTACCTCTGCTGCCTGTGTGTGCTACTCACTCAGGGAACACACCATATTTCCTATGGCATTCTTGGATTATTGTGCTTATGAAGTGTCCCCATCTGGGTTCTTATATCTAAAAACATCATTTTTGAGTGCCTGTGACTGCCTCTGAGCCTCCTGTCCTGCCTGACTAAACTGCAGCTCTCACTGGTAGCCTGCCCTTCCCAGCTGACTGGGTGCACCATTAAGTTGTAGCATTTTATGGCTATTTTCCTCCCTTAACACTTAGTCACAATCTGTTTCAAATTGTCATTTCCCTGTTCTACAATTATACTACTTCCCCCCCCCCCTTCTTTTAAATGCTTTCTTACCAGCCAAACTTACGGTTTTCCACTGTGATTGGGGTTTTGATAATTCTTGGTTTCTTTCCATGTTGTCTGGGTGGGGTTCAGGGGACCAGGCATAGCAAGATGTGTGGACTTGGGGCTCACCAGCTGTGGTGAACTAGAGAGAAGATGGGCTGGGGTGGTCCCAGAAGTGTTAGGAATGGGGTGAATTTGAATGGCTCTATGCAAAAAGGAAAGTGATGATGTACAGAAAACTGAGAAACAGTGAAGAAGAGAGGTCTCTTGGCCCTTGGTTGGGCTGGGAAGCAACAGGTGAATGTCTGATGGTTGCAGTGTGCCCTCAGGAGGTGGCTAGTGGTACTAGCTCTGGGTGCTTTAGGACTCTGGCTGGCTAAATAGGACAGTACAGGTCCTTGGTCTGACTGTTGCCTTTTCAGGCAGAGCTAAAATGACACTCACTTTTGGGAATCTCTCTTTTCCTTTTTGAGCAAGTTTCTGTCTCCATACTCTCAAGTAGTGTGTGTGGAGGTAAGGGGCATGATGACCCGCAGACATAGTGGAGCCTCAAGAGAGGTCCCGAGGAACTTGGAACCCCCCACTGCTGCCTAGCCTTTGCTTTTGCTCCATCTGGATGTTACAGGCCGAAGGGCGGCTTGCATCTGGCAAGAAGTTCTGGGCCCCATAGCGGGCCTGTTCTCTTCCTTTGCCCACATACAAGTAAGGCAAACAGATGGTCAAATGCTTTGTTGAGTTTGTTTTGTTTTTATTTGTGGTAAAATATGCATAACATAAAACTCACTACCCTAAGCATATAACACAAAGCACATAAAGTGGCAGTGGGTACTCACACATGAGCCATCGCCATCCAAGTGCATGAGAGCTCTGTCATCTTCTCAACAGAAACTATCCCATTAAGACCCCACCTCACCCCTTAGCCCCATTTTCTTGCTTCTGTCTCAGCTTGATTCCATCAGGAGCCTCATACAAGTTGGTGTCCCTTACCAGAAATGTTTGAGATGGTGGAGTTTAGTATTTTGGAATTTTTTACATTTAGGGGTATTTGCATTGATATTATGTGATGTCTTGGGGATGAGACACAATTCTAAATAGAAAAATCATTTATGTTTCAGCTATACCGTATATACGTAGCCTGAAGACAATTTTATACCGTGTTTTTCTTGCATATAAATTTTACTCTACCCCATCATGAAGTTAGTGTGGAATTTCCTACAAGTCAGAGCTTGATTTTATTTTGGATCATTTCAGATTTCAGACTTCATGTAAATGGACTCTTAGCTGCTTGTATCTAGGATATTGCACTCTATGGGTTCTCAACACACCTTGTTACAATATGTTACAGCATGTGGCAGGATTCCCTTTCCTTTTCACTGTGGTAGGTCCACAGTTCTTGAATCCCATCTGCTCTAAGATGACCTGTACCTCTGCATGAAGGTCATTGGCTTGTGATGCCTGTCCTGAAGCCAGGTACAGTGACAAGGGCTACAGCTTCCCAGTCCTGAGAATCCCTGAGAGAGCCCAGCGTACAGGAGCTTTGGGACTCTTGGATCATGCTGACTTCCAGCGTCCTTGATGTAGCAGGTGAAGAAGCCCTTGCAGCTTTGGGACATGTGCCTTTTTAGGCTTGTCTGGCCATTTGTGAGTTTGTGAGTCTTGTCAGATACAGTAGCCCAGCATGGTTCACTGTGGATGTCTGTGTCTTGTGTGTAGAGTGATGGTCTTGTGGGCTTCCTCAGCAGACTGTCTCAGATTGGCTTGGCTGCTTTAGAGGTGTTTCTTGTAGGATATTCTAGGTCACTTTGACTTTGGGACATGTGTATACATTTTTCTGGGCACATTTCTGCTACTATTGTGTCAAAGCTACAAGCAGTACTTGCTGGAGTGTCCAGGCCCTTCAAAAGCCAAGGAAGGGCATCAGCAATCCTGCTGTTATTAGGAACTGGCAGCTAAGGTGTCATTTTCTTTATAGCTGACCTAGACCTTGATTATTCTCAAAGCTATGACTGCCCTGCATTAGAACCCTATACAGGGTGAGCTGAGAATCCCTTTTGTAACCACCCTTGATTTATTTATTTATTTATTTATTTATTTATTTATTTATTTATTTATTTATTTATTTATTTATTTTAAGGGAATGTGACATTTGAGAATACTGTTTTGAGCTCTGGCAGTTTTCTTCCTGCTTAGAGCTTTGTGCAGACTACCTGCACAGGTGAGCAAAGGGTCTACTTCTGCCTTGGCTTGGCCCCCAGCTGTGTTTCAGTCTATAGTGACTTGAATAGCTCTGGGGAACATCACTGCTAGAGGATGGACATGAAACACTCAGAAAACCCCTCTGTGACAGACACTCAGGCTGTGGGCACTCAGGTAAACCAATAATTGAACTCTTCGTGGTAAAACCATGATGAAAATACTGTGAGAGGCAGTAGATAGTTAGGGAGGCAGACCAGTCTCCTAGGAGGAAAAGAGAAGGAACTCTTTGACCGCCTGTGCTTGCTGCAGATTGTAAGGGAGGAGCCTGCTGCTTTGTCTCCAGCTTGGTTCTTTGTGTACATTTTGTAATGTGGCCCCCACAGTGATGTTGGCTGTGGATCAAGATCAGAACAGTCTCCTGAGGGTGATAGCCAGAGAGTTTCTAACCATTACCTAACATGTTATACTCAAGGAAGCCCAGTGGGAGGCGTATGACTGAGACTGCGCCCTGGGGGCTGAATCACAGGTATGGGATGAGACAGGATTCCTAAGCATCATCCTTGAACTTCTCTTTGGGTGTAGAGGGAGTGCTGACTGTTCTCATACAGGGCCAGTGTAGAACAGTTTGAAGCTTGTTTGCTGCTGTGGTTTGGATAGGCATCCTTCTAGAAGTCTAAATAGAAAGACTTAGTTTCTAGGGTGGCAATGATAAAGAGATGCAGGCCAAGGATCTTTCAAAGGTGGGGCCAGCGGGCAGTCTTTAGGTCATTAGAATATGGCTCCCAAATGGATTGTAGGGCTCTGATTTCTGTGGAGATGTAACCACTGGCTCTAACACATTCCTACCATGATGTACCATCCTCACCAGAGGCCTATACCAGTAAACCTTTAAAACTGTGAGTCTAAGCAAATTTTTCTTACTAAGTAGCTGGCCAGAAAGATGGCTCAGTAAATAAAGAGCTACACACACACACACACACACACACACACACACACACACACACACACACACACACACACACACCTGATGGCCTGAGTTCAGATCTCAGAGAAAAGCCAGACATGATGGTATGTGTCTGTAATTCGAGCATTCCTATGTTGAGATGGAACCAGTGAGCTTGGAATATGCAATGCAATGGGGAAAAAGAGACCCTGCTTCAAACAAGCTGAAGGCAGAGTCCTTTGACTTCCACACTTGCACACACATTCACACACACACACACACACACACACACACACACACACACACACACACATTAAATAAACAAGTAGCTTATATCAAGAATTTTGTTGCAGTATAACGAAGCTCTCTGGTACATGTACATCCACTGTGGGAGCCTTAAATGAACACCCCTAAGCCTTAAAGAGGGAGGAAAGTAGAGAAGAGTGGGCAGGCATGGCCAGCTTTAAGGGTTCAAGTCAGCTTATGTAGATTGGCCACTAGTGCTGAAAGGAGACAGGTCACCATATTCTCTCCTTCCTATGCCCCTTATCCGTAGGATGCTTGCTGAAGCATGGAGAACTCTTTGCACTTCTAGGTATTCCCTACAGGGCAACAAGTACTTTGATGCAAGGGCAGAAAACAGCAGTTAACTGTCCATCTAAGTCAGGGTCATAATTAGATCCCCAGTTGCCCATTTCTTCTTTATAGTTCCTGCAGTTCCTTCAAAGGGAAACTGCTGGGCTCCGTGGTGCTGTCTGCCCAGCCCTTTGCTGCCCTTCCAGTTGTATTAGTAATACAGCTGTCATAGTAGTATGCAGTTGATGGAGACAGTGGGAGCATCAGTTTTATGTCTCTGTTAGGTTTTGCTGGGGAACATGGAGAAGATGCATTGTGGCTGACACGTGGCCACTGCCTGTAGAGCATGGGTGAACTTTCCCATAGCAGCCAGGCCAGCATGATTAGCAGTTGGCTCCCTCCTGAACAGAGAGGAGTGCTAGAAAAGCTAGCAGCTCGGAGTTAACTGGCTAGGAACCTTGACTAAGCAACAGGTGGGAAACAACTGTTGAAAGAGTAATTTTTGTAGAAAACACAAAAGCACATAGGCTCGAAGAAACCAAGCCAAGTGGCTAACGCCAGTGTAGTCAAGAATGAGCTTGTGATACCATCAGGCAAGATGGGGCAGTGTGAAGGCTGCCAAGTCTTCTGGGATAGCTTTCATTCCCTTTCCTCCTTAGGTCTCCAAACTGGACCCCCCACTCGGGTGTCCCTTTCCATTGACTTCAACCCACTTGACCATGCCCTTCACTTTGGGCCTTCTGTGAAATAAATGGTGCTGTCCATCAACATAACCATATAAACCTGCTCACTAAGGGGGCTGGCTGGCTGGAAGCTTAGGAAGCCAATGTTAGTCTTCCTGTTTTCCCCACTTCTAAGCCACTACCATAGGGGCCTTTTCTTAGCCATAAATGCAGAGGAAGGCAAAGGGGATATCTTTATGATAAGGAAGCTCTCAGGGGCCCGGCAGTGGTGGCGCACGCCTTTGATCCCAGCACTCAGAAGGCAGAGCCAGGAGGATCTCTGAGTTCGAGGCCAGCCTGGTCTACAGAGAGACCCAGGACAGGCACCAAAACTACACAGAGAAACCCTGTCTTGGGGGGAAAAAAAAAAAAAAGAAAGAAAGAAAGGAAGGAAAGAAAAGAAAGAAAGCTAGGTAGCTCAGCTCTCAGGATCCAGGAAGTAGGTGCATTTGAAGACTCAGAGATACAGCAATGAGGGAAATCTCAAAGGTAAGTCTCTGCATTGTGCTATGTGCTCATCTATATGGAAATGTATTGAGTGGCCCATATAGGGTAGATATCAAATGTGTACACAGAATGGTGGGTATGCACTTTTACAGTTGCCATAAGTGTAATGGCCTAAAACAGTATGGATTTAATTTATTTCAGTACCAGATTTTAAGAATCAGGTCAAGGTGTAGGTGCTAGTTTCTCTTAGAGGCTCTGCTTTCTGCAGACCTCAGTTCCCCTGTCTGCTGTTGTCAGCTTATGGTCCTTCCTTCCATCCCTATAGCTTTTTATTTGTATTGCATGTCCATCTTCTTTTCTCCTATGTCATTCGTCTCGGGCCTCCCTCACCCAGGACCTTTAGGATTGCATTGAGGGATTTGCTCTTGTATGTGCAAGGATTGTCTCTGGAGTGTGTGAGCCCTGTCTATTCATCCTTCCATAAAGAAGCTCTTAACTGACTGTGGGCACATATCATGGAGCAGAGGTACAGCATGTGTACCTTTGGAGGCAATTAACTCAGTCAACTTCATAGGATATCATCAGAGGGAGCTGCTTCGGAGATAGAACTTTATGCCTCGAACAGTTTCCAGAGAGATGTTGCTGATCAGACCAAGAGCTGTATTGGCCTTGTCTGAAAGATAGCAGAAATGGCTGTCTTCTTCCTGCAGATCTGACACTATTGTGTGAGTGGAGGGCATAGCTCTCAGTGAACTGTGGGAACTCTGTGGGAGATGCCCTTGCTGTCACAGATGGAAAGAGAAGGGGGCCACCAACCCTGCCTGTGGGCAGTATCTGATTGTCTTATGTAGGAAGGACCTGGAAAGCCAGCCCCTTCAGGTGGGTTAATTAAAAACATCCTTACAGCTCAGCTTAGCCTGTGGGAGACCCCTTAGTGGGAGATACATCAGTGTCTCTGCTGCATTCATCAGACCAACTGCGAGGAGAAGCAAGTAGGGCAAGAACAGGCCCCTTGTTGTCCTTTAGAGTCTGTCATCCTAGTGATGATCCTAGTGCTTCCTCCGTCCGTCCCTCCCTCCCTCCTTTACTTCCTTCCCTCCTTCCTTCCACGTGCACATGTGGCTTGGAACTTGCTCTGCTGTGCAGACCAGGCTGGCCTCCAACTCTGCCTCTAACCCCGAGTGCTGGAATTAAAGGTGTGTGCCACCACACCTGGTGGACTCTGTGTCTTGTCCCTAGCACTTCTCTCTGGAGCAGCTCCTGTCTTCCCTGCTTTGCCCATCTTGGACCTAAGCATGCCTCACTCCTGCCTTTGTTCTGCACTTCTTGTTTGCTGGTGTCCTGTTTCCTGGATGTGGTTCTTTCAAATGATTTTGAGTCATTTTAAAGACTTACCTATCCCTCATCTAACTTGCCCTGTTTCTGCCTTCCCAGCCCCTTTCCATTGGCTTTGGCCTGAGGTTTTCTCAAATGAATAGCAGCCTGCCACATTAACTTCCTGATAGGTGTGACAGACATCTATTCACCTTAAATAGAGCACCAACAACAGACCAAAGCATGATTCCACTAAATCCAGCTTGGCAAACCAATGAGTTTATCATGCTGACTTAGGGAGCACTGATGAGGGGTTACTTACAGGAGCATGGATGACCTCCCCCCGCCCAAACACCAGCAGTCCTACCCATAATCCCCTGTTACATTAATCTTCTATTTCTTGTGTGCTCTAGTTTCTCTCATGATCACTTGAAGCTAGCGGAAGCCAGGAGGGAGTGCTGGCTAGACTCTCAGGAGAAGATGCTTTGACCTTCCCCTCTATCTTCTAGGGAGTGTTGGTAGTCCTATTGCTGTTATCAAAGAACCAGCTACCTCTGCATTGTTCTTAATTAGTTATCATGGTTACTAGACCTAGAATCTCTGTTCTAAGATGTACATAGGGTTAACATGTTACATCTGGAGGAAAAAGGCATACAATGACACAACCCTTACACTCCATGCGTACAGGTTGCACACTGATCATTCTCCTATAGTACCTGCCTGAGGAGAATTGTGAGCACTGACTTTTGAAAGGTCCTGAATGTCCTCAGAGATAAGCACCTCACATCCGTTCTCTAGAGAATGATATTCTCAAGAGATCTTTCAGACTTTTGTCAGTTCCAGGCCAGCTAAGGCTACATTCTGAGACCCTGCCTCAAAAATAAATAAATAAATAATGAGGGAGGAAGGAGGAATAAAGAGAGAAGGAACGGGGAGACACACAGAAAGACAGACAAGACAGACAGACCAACTGACCATGAGTACTAAGCCTGCACTTTTTTCCTGAGCAGGTCAGTGTTCCCAAACTGAGCCCTCTCAGCTCCAGTGTGAGCATGACTGTGGGCAGCAAAAGGACTTGGGGTGGGGTTTTGACTTTTAGGGTGCAGGCTTTCTCTGAACTGTGTATGCTGTTCCCACATAGAGTCTTTTGGAGAGTAACCCTCTTGGTGTGTCTGCCTAGGACCTTCAGAGCATTGGCTTCCTAACGTTTTGTGGCAGCATGAGCCTGCTTCCTCCTGGCTGTCCAGGATCTTCTATCCCACTTCTACTTCCCACTCTGTTCTAAAATCTTAACTGATTATCTGATGTCTGCTGTTGTCTTCCTTGTTTGTCCTTTAGAGTGGATACCATCATGACCATTTTTAGAAAGCTTTCAGTAGGAAATTAACAAAGCCTTTACATCAGCTCTGAGTAACTGGAGGCGCTCAGTGTGTGCCAGGAACAGTCTGCATGCTGTTGGTGCATGCTGGTCTCCTACTGTGGGCGAGCCATCATTGACTGCTCTGCTGCTGTCTGTGCCATACTGCAATCCCAGTTGGCTTTGGTGCTGTGAGGCTCATGTTATTGCTGTGGGTCTGTATAGCTAGCTGTGGTTTGGGTAGGGTATATGTTAGTATGTGTGACTACAAATGCACCACTGCAGCCCCAGTGACCTCTGCACCTTTTACACCCTGAATTAAATGCACCTGTTCGTTACTTGCCCTTTTCATCAACAGTTGAAATTGCAAGCCCTCCTGGTTAGAAGCCCAGGGGTTACTTGCTGTTGGAGGAAGCATTTTATCTCATCTCTGATGAATGAGCCCTTTACTAAAGGGCCCATTTACCTACTTGGGACCAACAATAATACCCTTGTGGTGGCCTGGACAGGTTCTGATACTGATACTCCAATAACTTTGAGAAGGCCTGCCCTCATTCCAGGGCCATGGAGCCCTGGTGTCTTTTCTTCTCACCTGTTTTTCTGAGGGCTCTGTCTTATTGCCATCAGACTATTCCTTCATATGGTCAGTCGGTGCTGCTTTGCTGTGCGCCTTGAAGCTGAAAGTTTGGACAATAAAGATGGAAAACAGTCCTTGTTTTCCTCCTGGATACTCAAGTCTAGCCAGAAAAACAGTCAGCTGCCCTGAGATGTGTGAGCTGTGAGAGGTGGGCAGGAAGACACATCTGCCCTCTTTACCTGCATGTGGCCGGAGCCAGCCACACAGTCAGCTAGTAAGGTCTGCAGCCTCCCAGGTAGGAAAGGATGAAGAATAGTCTGGGCTGTGAACATGGAGGCTTCTCAGCAGGGCCAGTGTCCCATGTGGAAGGTGGCACTACCCAGAAATAGGGCTTCCCCTGGTGACAGAAGTAAAATCAGTCCATGGTGAAAGTTTTGGTAAGCAGAATACAAAAGTTGCTTGGTAACTGGAGGTACCAATCAGTTCAAAGATTTATGTAAACTTTTAGGGTATGTGTAGTTGTGTACTTTTCCTGAGGCTAAAAAGTAAGATTTGTAAAGTATATAACATTGTTACTTTTAAAGAAAAATATTCTTTTCAACAGTTTCCTGTTTCATCCTTCTAAATACTATCTTTATTCACTATTCCATGTTTTCAGGGTTTTTTTTGTTATTGTTTTGTTTTGTTTTTGTTTTTTATTTGTTGTTGTTGTTTTCAAGACAGGGTTTCTCTGTGTAGCTTTGGTGCCTGTCCTGGATCTCACTCTGTAGACCAGGCTGGCCTCAAACTCACAGAGATCCGCTTGGCTCTGCTTCCCGAGTGCTGGACTAAAGGGTTCGGTGTATTTTTTAAACACTGTAGGTCACAGAGACCGTTCTTGGAAGTAGGGTTGCTGTGTGGAGATGAACATTCTTGAGCTCCAGTAGCACTGCATGTATCAGCTGACTGGCTGGGTCTCTCTGGCGGTTCCCTTTTTCATTTCTCCCTGTCCTATCCCTAACTCATATTTCACTACCCCAAGCTATAGTGAGAGGCTTTTTGAGTGAGGCCTCCAAAAGATATTCAGTACAGTGTTTGTGATCTTTAAGAATTGAGATATTAGAAGCCTGAAGATAACTGAAAAATCTTATTTTAGATCTGGCTTCTCTCCCACTGTCAGAACCAGCAGCAATGGATCTCAGCAGGCATTCATTCACCCCTGCCCCTTGCCTCTTCTCAGTGCTCTGAGGCTGAAAAGGGGGAGCTGGGTGCAGATACACAGGCTAGTCACCCTCTCTCAGGTAAAGGGAAATGAAGTAGGCCAGCACAAAGTGACATGAGAGCACCACTCCATCTCTTATCCAGAACCTTCCCCGTCCCATCTGCCTTCAGCCTCTGACTCTCCACCACCCATTTGCCTTTGGAATTGGGATGGAAACAAAACTGTTTCAGGCCACAGAAGGTCCCTGCTTACTTAATTCCCATGTCTCTAAAAATATCTGGGAGCTTCTGCTGGCCCAGTCTCCTCCCCCTATGCTGCTGCTCTCCCCCCACCCAAGACTTAGGGGAAGAAACAAGATCTCCTTCTCATTGTTCTTCCCAAGCTCAGAAAGGAATAAATAAGAACACCGAGTTTCCAAAGTTGAAAGGGAAAAAACTGCCTTTGTTAGGGCTGGAGGGCCGCCACAGTGTCTGAAACCATCCCTGCTGGGGACAAGTCCACACGCTGTCGTCCCTTCTCCTTCTCTAGGAGAGGAGTGGAGGGGTCAGGAGCCCAAGCTCTTCCTTCTTAGATATGTGGGATGGTGAAGGGAGCACCGGCCTGTGCCCGGCCAGGCTGCCTAGAAGAGCTGTCTGTGGGAATGGCATGGCGCCCAGCCCCGGACCACGCCTGGTCAGCACAGGCCAAAGGGGGCTGTGGGAAGCGTCCAACCTCAAGGCTGCTTGTGGCCCTGGGTGCTTTCTCAGGCATTTCTGGATTGGGACAGAGCCTCAGACACCACCCTTCCCAACCCCCATCTCCTAGCATTGGACTCCTGCCTAATTGAGGCTTTATTTATCTCTGTTTCCCAGCTCTTTCTGAGACAGACAAGTGGGTGAGGTCCACAGATTCTCCAGAAGCACAGCGGAAGAAGGGCCCAGGGGAGGAAGAGAGGAAGAAAGCACAGGGTCTACTCCTTCTCCTCAGAGGGGCTGCACAGGGAGGAGCCAGAGGAAGAACAGGGCTGCGGAGCTTCCCAGTGAGGTGGCTGTGCAGCGTTTCTTCTCATCGGCATCCGTTCAGAGTCTAAAAATAGCCAGGCTAGAAGCACAGCACTGCACATGGGAGCTCCAGAGAGTCGTGTTCAGTGTTCAGCTGCTAGCTGAAAGCTACTGGCTGCTCTCCCTTTTCCTTGCAGGCCAGGCCTATACCCCAGGACCCAGCAGAGACTGGGGGTGAAGAGGAATGTAAGACATACCCAGATGCACTCAGCAAACTGCCATATGTTTCTTTAGAAACAAAACATGGTTTCCTTTCCTCTGTTTTTGCTTTTTTTATTATTATTATTTTTAATTTTTAATATTCCTACTTAGCATTTGCAAAGCGAAGCAAACCTACCCCTAAAATGTAGGGCATTTAAAGAGAAAAAAGACAAACTATTGGATTTGGGGTAGTTGTGTATAGGAGGGCAGAAGCACAAAAAACAAAACAAAAAACCTGTTTTTATCATTTTGCCCAATTATAAAGTCAAGATATTTATCATGCACATTTTTAAGACACACAAAAAAGATCAGTTCTCCAGAAAGTCTGCTGCTGTGGTTCAGTTTTTCAGAGTCAACTCAAAAGGAAGATCCTTGTAGGTGTCACAATAGTAGAGGTCAGTGTAGAAACTTAACCTTAGGGTAGTGTGCCCTCCCTGGGTGCTTCTTGGTAGCTGTGGGTTGGTTCTTCCTGTGCACTTAAGGGTCCTGGGCAAAGGGCCAGCAAGTGGATACAGATATGGGTGACCGTAAAAGCCTGCATCTCCCATTCCAGAAGGATTCAGACTTGAGATCTAAATTGCCCAGAGTGCCTTACTGGCATCTTCAACCTCCAAAGCCAATTTGGCTGGAGGAAGAAGTCTTGGAAACCACAAGATAACTGGGACAGGAGAATGGTCTTCTTGTTTACTCCAAGCTGGGCTTTCTCTACTTGTGGAGTCAACCAAAACAAAGTTGAATTAGTTTGCCTGCAGGCAGTTGTGAGAAAACACATGGATTGATGTGTAGGAGCTAAATTCCAGTTCTACTTTCTGTCAGCTCAACCCAGGAGCCTTTATGACTCACTAAACCTGCCCTTTCTCGTCTGTACTGAGAAGACCATAAGGATAGCAGCGGCTTAGTGTGGACAGGAAACCAGAATGTAGCAGAACCCTGTTTCCTGTCTTTGAGCATTCTTCTGAAGAGACAGGGAGAAGACAAAGAAACCATCAGGCTGTCCTGCTTTCTATGCTTGCTTGGCCATTAGACCAAAAAAAAGCCTCTGTCCCTTGCAAGGTGCTTTCTTCCCTCGCCTAGAGTCCAAGGACTCCTGCTCACTGGTGAGGAAGTAGTTTAAGGTTTCGGTAATGTTACATCTAACTAAAAATACTGTTCATTTATTTAAAGGATAAAAACCTTGAGAAACATTTGACAGTGCTGTGGACAACAGAAAGGACTCCGATTATGCATATAGTTCCCTATTAGTTTATATTATTTCTTGAGAGAGAGTTCTGAATATAGGATTTGAAAGATCAAAGGCTAAAGAGACTGCTTTTAGCTTCTAGAACATGACTACTGGAGCTCGTGGTAGTTCAACTCCCCTTTTAGGCCATGTAGCCCTGCAGTTGACCCTGGAATATGCACTTGTTCCAAAGGACTCTATTTTTATTTCATTGTGTTTAGACCTGTGGGCCACATTGGGGTGGATACCTAGTTCCCTTTGTGGTAGGCTATTCTGGACCAGCAGCTGGATATAACTCTTCATCCAGCCTTCATAAGTCCAGCTGGTCACTCCTTGTTTCAGCTTCCTTTCTGACTTCTTTTTGTGGCCATTTCCATCTTCTGTGTGTCTGAATTGATACTGTCCACACTTGATACTGTGTACTGAGCAAATGTAGTTGGAGTGATACAAGTCAGTAACTCAGCTCTGTTCATAGGCTAGGAGGCCATCATGTTACCTCCAGATACGCCCTGAACACCTTTTCCACCCCTCAGGTTTCATCTTCCTGGAGGGGGTGTGATTGAGCAGATCATGGGCTATGAGTTGGTCATTTACTTCAGGTAGCTGTGGTGTAAATCACACTCTTGCCTGGGGTCTTTAAGGGTGGACTGGATACACTTTTGAAAGAAATCTGGGATAAAATTGCTGGCAAGTATAATGCTAGGGAGGAGGCCACTCTGTGCTTGCCTCACTGGTCTTACTAATGTGGTGCTGGGAAGAAGGTCCTAATTGTTGCCTCACTCATCTCACCTGTGTGGTACAAAGGAGACCACACTTGGTGTCTTGCTGGTCTCACTAGCTTGTATACCTGATAGCTTGTCACTTGGCCCTACCTACCCTGAGCCCTGGCCACAGAAGGAAGTCCTGCCCCCTAAACACTGTTTAGAAAGATGCTCAGGCTGTGGTGTGGTCTCTCATGGGTATTTGGGTGCTCTGCCTGTGGTTAGTGGGAGCCTGTAAGCTGCCTCATTGGAGACTCACCAGGGTTTATTGCCCATCTTACTTCTTGCTTTCATTCTCAGTCTAGCCTTCTCTTTTTTTTCATAGAAAAGGTTGAAGTTTGTGCTGTACCACAACAAATCAGTTTTTTCAGGAGACAGGTCATTGCTGTCCTTCTTCATCTCCTTCATATCTCTGTCCTTTAATGGATCTCACTGTCCCACTCCATTCTATCTGTCGCGTTGTTTTTAACCACCTGTGTATGGCAAGCATTCTCACAGGTCTGTGAAAGGAATACCGAGGACTTTGACTTCTTGAATAGAAAGGAGGCTCCTTTTTGTAATTTATTGAGAAGTCTCTAAGCATCTGCTGAGTTTCAGCACCTAGCAAGTAGGAGGACCTTCTATCCCCAAGAAGTAGATGACTCTGTGGGGAAAAAGGATACTTTCCTATAGAAGAAAAGCCTTACAACCATTGTATTAGTTACATGAAATAGTATACAAGTAACTGCCATTGTGGTCAATTTAAAAACATTTCATCATTACAAAGAAAACCCTGTGCCTTTAGTAGTCAACTCCTTGTTCTCCCTTGGTCTCAGCTTTTTTTTTTTTTTTTTTCTTTCTTCTTTTTTTAAAGTCTGGCTGGCCTGAAGCTCAATCTGTAGACCACGTTGGCCTACCTCATAGAGCTCTATCTGCTTCTGTCTTCCAAATGCAGCAGTTAGAGGCATGTGTTACCATGCCTAACTAAAACTTATTTTTAATGCTGAAAAACAGTCCATTGTGTAGATGTCCCATATTTTGCTTATCTAGTCATCTGTTGATGGATATCTGTGATCCCACCCTCAGGCACCTATAAATCAGGCTATTGTGAGTAGTCACATTACAGACTTGTGTGTGGACATGTTTTTCTATTTTATTGAATGTGTGTCTAATAGTGGTGCTGCTGGGTCATAGGGTCATGGTATTTGAAGGAGCCACTACACTTTCCCACAGTGGCTACCTTAGTTCTCATTCTGACCAGCAAAGTATGAGGGGCTTGTCTAGGCATATTCTTGTTGAATGTGTTCGGCCTGTGTTAGTTGGCTCTCACTGTAGTTCTCATTTACGTTTTCCTGGTGACTGAGCAGGCTTTTTAACCTCTGTAATCCTGTTTCTTCTTGAAGAAACCTAGCATGCTACTGCAGACTGTATTATTTATCTATCTATCTATCTATTTATTTATTTGTCTGATAGTCATACGTTTGTTGTGTTATAGACATTCACATCAAGTTCATGTCAGTCTTTCTGACTAGGCCTCGGTATACTCCTCTTATAGATGAGAAACTGAGGTCCAGAGAGCAGAGGGACAGCCCGTACAGCCATGGTTATCTGTGCCTGGCATGTTACACATGAGCAGCACTTTCTGGGTGTACATTGTAAAACACATCAGGTGTGGTACCACACAGGTGGCCATGAAGTTTTGCTGAGCTGAATCTTTGCCCACATAAGCAGCAGCATTTCCCTAAGCTTAGCCTGGGACCCACATGGCACTTGGTAGTTTTCCCTTAAGGGAAACTTGCTCAGTTTGGGTTGCTCTTGGCTCTGAGAGGGGATACTGTGGCACATGGAAACCACAGCAACCTTGTTGTGTCAAGAGTGTCTCCCCTCTATAGGTGTGGGCACCTGCTCCTGAGCAAGGACTACTCAGGGAGCGAAAAGCAGGGGAGGACAATCCCTTGTTTGTAGCTGTGTTGGAGGCTCAGGCGTGAGAGACTCAATTTCTGGTCATTTGAAACTCCACAAGGAAAAACACTGAATGTGGGGTTGCCCTAGGCACACAGTGCGGACTCTGGCCTGGGCAGGACTTCCTTTCAGTTCACTTTAGTGTTTAATCTTTAAAACAGTCATTCTCATAGCATATATGACCCCTGAGGCCTTTTAGAAATGTTTGTTTTAAAAACAAAACAAAAAGAATTCTAACATACACAAGTCAAGCTGTGGTGGCACACGCCTTTAATCCCAGAACTGGGGAGGCAGAGGCAGAGGCAGATGGATCTTTGTGAATTCGAGGCCAGCCTGATCTACAAAGCGAGTTCTAGGACAGCCAGGGCTGTTATACAGAGAAACTTTGTCTTGAAAAACAACAAATTCTAGATTTTTTTTTCACTTATTTTTACAGTGCTGGGGATTAAACCCAGGACCTTACATATACTCGGCAGAGCCACATACCCAGCCAGTCCTTTTACTTTTTAAAAGTTTTGTGACAGTTTCACTGTATAACCTAGACTGGCCTTTAACTCACAGTCCTACCTCGGCCTCCCACACCTGAATGACAGATGTGTACAACTGTTCCTAGCCTAGAAACATTTACTGAACTGATAGATTGAAAAAAGTATGCTCATGATTAGGCACTAAGTGACATTTCTAGCAGAGCAGGCCTCTAGCCAGTACAAAGCTGGAAGCCTCCAGATGGTTTATCTAGGTGGGACAGTATCCTAGTGTCATGTTCCTCAACCCCTGCCAGTCTGGATACAGTGTAAGGTACCCATCATTCCATGTTCACTGAGCAAGTAAGTGGGTGAGAGGATGTGAGTTTCCTATCAGGTTTCCCTAGTATGTGTTATTCCATGGGCAAAGGACAGCGTTAACAGAGCATAGCCTGGCTGTGTTCTGGTGGACTTGCTATCCAGGCCCTGGCCATCCTCATCTCCTTACTGTGTCCTCTTTCTGTCTTTGACCAGGTTAGGCCTGAAAGGCCTGTTATTCCTGATGTATTTTGAGCTTGATCTTGAGTTCCTCACTTTCTAGTTACTTTGAAATTTGGGCAATTTTCAAAGGGTATTTGAATGCCTTTGGGCTTTTAGCTTATATAGCTCCAGCTAAGCCTTCTCCGAGGTGGCCCACTAATGTCAAAGGTCAGCCTGTGGCCCATGGTCTTTAGTGATTGGCAGGGAAGAGTTTTTGTGAGCTAGGAGGTGTACTGGTCTACAAATGATCTATGTCAGCCAGCTTCTTGCACCAAGCAGAGCCTAAGGCTCCAGCCCCATTGCTCAGCGCCTAGTCTTCAGTTAGGTATCCTTGTTACTGAGAGGCTGCCAGAGGTACACTATTTCCAGACTTTGTCCCTGTCATCACACACAATTCTGGCCACATCACTTCTGTCACACGTCTCTGAAAGGGGCTGCTGTCTTATCGGTGGGACAGTTGCCTGGCACGCTTGTTGTCTCTTTCTGTTTCTCTGGTTCTTCACTAAGTGGTGTCATGCCTGCTTCAAGAAAGATACCATACCTGTACGCCTTCTTCCCCAGTTCCTCGGGTTCAAGCTTCACTTGTTGTTGTTGTGGCTGGCAGGTGGTTTAGGGGTGCCGGTCCAAGCCCTCTGTGAAGCCATTTCATCATCCACAACCTGTCAGCTCTGCACAGCTGTGTTCTGTCTCAAATTCTCAACCCATGTTCGCTTTTGTCAGGTCATCTTGGGCCCAGCCAAAAGCTGTGAGTGACTCCAGACAGCTGGGAGCCTGCTGTGGTAGCAAGGAGAGGCCTGTGGGAGGCCAGCTCCCACCTTTTAAAAGAGCTCCTATGAGGAGGAGAGAGGGACACGAAACTGTTAGATAGAAAGATAGCGAAGAGGAAAAAGACAGAAACACAGGATAGCTTTGGGAGGACCTGGATCAAAACCCAGCGGTCCCTTCTGCTTCTTCAAAAGGGCTTTTTATAACAATGCCAAGGGGCGGGGCAAAAGACCTCCCCCCTTACAAGATCAAAGCACACCACACAGCCAAGTGTAGACTCTTCCAAACACCTGATAACCATGCCTGTGGTCAAATCATCCCCTTATGCAGCCCTGCTGGGTAAAACAAGCTCTGATTCTCAGACCCTGATTAAGTTCTCAATAGGAAACCTCTGTGAGTCTCTACAGAGGCCAGGGTCTCAAAAGTTCTGAGGCAGTGGCTCTAGCCTCAGCTGGGTGCCAGAAGCACCATAGGAGGCTTTCACCCTCCTGATGGCCCAGTCCTAACCTAGGAAATAGGAAGCAGTCTCTGATCATGAGGCTTCTGTTTTCAGTTTTGGCTGATTCTATCATTTAGCAAATGCTGAGACTTATGCATATAGCTTGATTTATTAAACTACCTTCTCCAGGCTTGGGTTGCCAGCCAGCCTCTGCCTCCCTCCAATCAGTTTTCCCTCCTACTTACCCCAATCTTGAGATAGCACAGCATGGTTTGAATCTAAAATGCCTCACCAAAGGCCAGGTGCTAAGTGCTTGGTTGATAGCATGGATTCACCTATTACTAAGTTCATAATTTGATAGTCTCTTGGAATTGATAGGAATTTTAAAGGTGTAGGATCTAGTTGAAGGGAGCAGGTCCTTTGCTCACCCCACACCCCAGTCACTCATTTCCTCTTTTCATGGCACCATGATGTTTTGCCTCACTTCAAGCAATTGAGCTAGCAAACCATATATTGAAACCCTTGAATTTGTGACCCATGAATCAAAATAAAAATTTCCTCCTCCAAGTATATTTTCTCAGGTATTTTGTCACAGTAATAGAAGAACTCACTAATTCGTTTCGCTTGTTAGTCTCCCGTTTTCGTTTTTCATCCAAATGTCTTTGGGAAGGTCTCAAAAACTCATACTAAAAGGTGTAAGTTTTTAGCCAGTGATACTCCCATGCCCCCTTTGAGCTCTTAGACATACAGGGACAGTGGCAGGCCCTTTGGTAATTCACTGGAGGAGATTCTGGATGGTGATATAACTAGAGATGTGCTTTGGAAATGAATAGCACCTGGAGGCTCTAAAGCAGGAGCAATCACGAGTGTGTTACCTGTGGAGAGTAGTTCTTTCTTACAGAGGTCCATCTCCATGCACATGGACTGGCCTGAACAGTTTTATAAGTAAATGGATAGTGGTTGGTGAGAAGTACTGTTGGAGCTGATGGGAAAAAAGCTAGGCCATACAGTAGTGGTGTAGTGTGCTTAGCCAGGCACAGACATCATCAGAGAGAAAGAAAGTAACAGATAGGATTGTGCTAGAATTCCAGCAGCATGTACATTTCCTTCATGGGCAGCTAAGAAGCCTAAAAGCCACGATACCCTATGAGCAATGAGAATACCTACCACTTGCCTGGCGGGTTTTAATGTCACTCTCCAGGAAAGGCCTCTGGCTTCTGGATAAGGGGCTGATCTAGAGCTAGGCAGAGGTTGTACTAGATCAACCTGGAGCACCTTGTCGTTTTGGAGTGAGGAAGTACTCGGATACCACACAGGAGCCACAGGAAAAGCTCCTGCAGCCAAAGCTAAATGTGAGCAACAAAATGAATAATTTAGCATTTGATTATAGTCCAGGTATAAGTTAAATATTGACAAGTCTGTGCAGATATAAGTTGATGATTGATAAAGAAATAAACAAATGGGGAAAAGAGGAAAGAAAAACTGTACAAAAGAATTTCAAATAATCCATGCAGATTCTCTCCTTTTGTAGGGAACATCATCACTCCTTCTCCTCATCAAGCAGAATATGTAGTATGTAGTGATTTTCTTCTGGATCTGGGCTATGGTTTATCACAAGACATACCGAGCAGGCACTGGGGATCAACACTAACATCAGTGAGAAGTCCTACACCCTGATCAGATAGAATGAAAGATGTGCTCTACCTCATTGGCTTTCCTTCTTA
This sequence comes from Peromyscus leucopus, assembly GCF_004664715.2. Lineage (NCBI taxonomy): Eukaryota > Metazoa > Chordata > Mammalia > Rodentia > Cricetidae > Peromyscus > Peromyscus leucopus. The sequence goes on from NC_051086.1 coordinate 42,424,819, forward strand.
AGATCCAGAACCACAGTCTAGCCATGAGAAAAACAGCCGGGCGGTGGTGGCGCACACCTTTAATCCCAGCACTTGGGAGGCAGAGGCCAGAGTTCGAGGCCAGCCTGGTCTACAGATCGAGATCCAGGACAGACTCAAAGCTACACAGAGAAACCCTGTCTCAAAAAAACAAAACAAAACAAACAAACAAACAAAAAAACCGAGAAAAACAAATATACCCAAATTGAGTTATATTCTCAAAATATATGGCTAGCACTTGCTGAAAAATAAGGAAAGTTTGAGAAACCATCACAGCCAAGAGAAGCCTAAGGTTCCATGACAATATAGTGTGCTATGGCCTTAGAACAGAAAAAGAACACCAAGAGAATACTCAGAAGACTCAAACAGCATGAGCTTCTATTGATTTGGTGTCAGTATTGGTTGACTATTCCTAACGATCACACCTGGTGAAAGATGTTGATAACAGAGCCACCTGGGTAATGAGTATGTAGAAATTCTGTATGATCATTACAACCTTTAAAAGTTTAAACATAGTAATAGAAAGAAAAAAAAGTACCAGAGACTCCGGGGAAAGAGGTTACCCTAGCCCCAGCTGCTAGCGTAGGCTAGAAAAAGAGGCTCCTTAGAGGACTGGCGGGGCCAGGACAGGGGCCTAGACTGCAGGAGGAGCAGCCTAGTGTGAAACCCACACACTAGGACCTCTTTTCTGCTTATGTCATGGGAGGCCTGGCTGTGGGTGGCTCAAGAGAAGCACAGGTGCCAGTGGGGCAGGGTGTGAGCTGCCATCCTTGTCGTCCTTGTCACATCAAAGCAGCACAGGACAGAGCTGCAGAATTGAGATGGATGAGGAGTCGTCTGCTAGTGTTGTGGAGTACGCTGGTTCTTGACTGCCTGCATGACCTACCTTCCTATCTTCCTGCTTCTCCAAGCTTAGGTGAGAGTCCTGCTGTGGCTGCTCGTTCTCTTCAGCTTTTGCTGCTTTCTCCTGACCCTGTTCTGCTTGCTTGGGAGGCTTATTCCAAGAACATGTAATAGACCAGACTGTCCCTCCCTCTCTTGTAACAGTCCTTATTGAGGCTTCACCTCTTCCATTCGTGGTCTGTCTGCATGATCTGCCTGACTCATCTCCCAGTTCAGCCTCAGGGAGTCAGAGCTTTTGTCGTCCAGTTTATTACTATGCTCCTGGCACGAGTTGCCAGCATCACCCTTGGCATACTGCTTTACTTCTCCCAGGGACTTTCTTTACCTATAGTGGAGATGATGCTACTTCACAGTTACAGAGATCCATGTTTATGGAAAGGGCCTTGGTGAACTTGCTCATCTGTCCTCTGCTCTCCTGCTCTTGGAGCCTACCTCTTCATAGGACTTCATAGACTAATCTAGCCCCTCTGTCACTTGCTGCATCCTGAAGACTCTTGGCCTCCTCACATCTGGCCTCTCTGCCTCCATGGCTCCTGTATTCATACCTTTCTCCTAACACTTAATTCAGCTGTGTGTGCCCTCTTCTCCTCTGCACTGTGCAACCTATGGCAGGTGCTGTGGTTCACTCCTTACTGTGGCTCCTGGCATTTTATCTAGTAGATCCTTTCAGAGTTAGTGACATGGAACAGGCCACTAGCTAGCTGCAAGTGACATTCAGACAGATAGCCATTCATTTAATCCATATACAAAGGCCAGCTCCTTAATACCATGTGAAAAGGCCAGCTCCTTAGTACCATGTGACAAGGGCCATCTTTGCAGTCAGAGGCTATGTTGTTCTGCTGGTGGGAAGGAGATGGGTTTCTTCAGGGTTGTGTAAGGACTTTGGCATCTCACCCCAAGAAATAGGGTGCATGCTGATCTCTGTGATCCAGGCTGTGTTGGAAGACTCAGGCCTCAGGTAGGGCAAATTTGTATGTGGTTTGACCTGGGATTACTACAGTCCAGAAACGGTGGTTCATATGTCAGCTGCTGCTGCTTGCCACTAGAAGTAAGAGTTGGTGGAAGGGCAAGGCCATGCCCAGTTGTGACAGCCTGTATTCTGAATCTACTGAAAAGGCTCTGCAAGGCCACCAACTAGAGCCAGAGTTGACCAGATTTCACATCGCTCTGTCCAGCTGTATCTGCAGAACTGCCACTTCCACATAAGGGTGTGATAGCAGCAAGGCACACTTCTTACCCTGTTTCTGCTCCAACTGTTTATTGTTGTTTTCCATCTTGGGACTCTGAATAGGTCTAGGCTGTGTCCATCCGTCCATCCGTCCAAATATGCATCACAAAAGTTAACACTTGAGCTGCTCTTACTTGCTAGTTCTGTGGCACTGAGTACACTCAGACTGCTGTGCAGCCATCACTACCATGTGCTCCAGACCTCTTTCCAAATGGAAACAGACACCATCAAATACTAACACACTATTTTTCTCCTGCAGCCCTTAGCCATTCCCATTCTACTTAAAGTGTCTATGAATCTGACTTACTAAGCCCCTCATTTAAGTATAATGACAGAGTGTCATTTTGTGACTAGCTGACTTTACTCAGGATTTAATCTGATTTTAACACCTATCAGAACTTTATCCCATTTCATGACTAAATACTCCAGTGTATGCATGGTCTACATCTTGATTTCCATCCATTCGTCAATGGGCAGTAGCCTTGCTTCTGCTTCTCTACTGCTGTAATAATGCTGTGGTAGACGTGGAGTGAAGTGCTTGCGTTATAGGCATGTTCCACCAGTGCCTGGTTTTGTGTGCTACTGTGGATGGGGCACAGGGCTTTGTTTATGTTAGTCAAGCGTTCACCACTGATCGATTTCTTTAGCCCTCTATGCTTAATTATTGAGGAATCTCCATAACTCTTTCCCATGGCAACTGCACCATTATATATTACTGTAAGTGGTGTGAGAAGGTTCCAGTTCTCTATCAGCATTTGTTGTTATCTGTCCATCCTCCCTTTATTCTGTTGTCATCCTAGTATGTTGGGATGTGGTGTCTTCTACTAGAGATTTTATTTGATTTCCTTGATGACTCGTGATGTTGAACGTATTTTCATGGGCTTATCAGGCACATGTCTTTAGAATAATGACTGTTCAAATGTGCCTGGTTCTTAACTGTTGTGTTCTTGCTCCTGGCTTTTAGTCCTTTGTGTATCCTGGATGTTTGACTTTGGCCGCTGTGTTGTTCACAAAGTGTTTCTTCCCTCTCTCACAGTTGCCCTTTCTATGGTTTTGGTTCTTTGGTTTGTTTAATTTTGATGGAGTCCAGTTTGTGGGTGGTGGTTGTTGTTGTTGTCTTTTTGCCTATGCTTTTGGTATCACATCTAAGAAATTGTCAAGTCCAAGCTGGAGCTTAACCTTTGGTCTTTTAAAAGGATGATTGGTTTTGCATTTCCCCTCTCCCTTTGGAGACAGGGTCTTGACATCTAGCCCAAGCCACCTGTGAACTCATGATCCTCCCATGTCTGGCGTAGTATGTTTTTAATGGTTGCTATTTGTTTTGACAGGTCTTGGTGACTTGGCCTTGAACTTTCTGTTACTTTGCTTTAACTCTGAGTGCTAGGATACAGGCCTATGCCACCACATCAAAGCCCCCGTTGCTCTTACGTAGTGGGGTGTTGTCACACATGATAACAGCAGGCACGTGGTTCTTAGGAAGGTGGTCAGGTGGGTGAAGGTGTCCGTTCTTCTAGCCTCAGCTTCAGGAGTAAAGTGGGCCTTGGCTGGGTGGGGCAGGCTTCCTAAGGGACCTAAAGTGTCTTGCTGCCTCATCAGCAACTCTAACCAGATTGGGCTGGCACAGCAAATGTGAGAAGGAACTTCTTGGGCTTGGCAATGTGTGACAAAGGTCCATGTTCTATTCTTTCATTCTTGCAAAATAAATTTAGGTAGTCTAACAATGCCCCCTGGAAGCCCTGGGTCATTTCTGTACCAACCTATAAAACCTTTGGACCTTTGCATATAAAGATGTCTCAGTGGGTAAAGGTGCCTGTCACCAGTCCTCACAGCCTGAGTTCAATCCCCAGGATCTACATTGTAGAAGGAGAGAATTGACTCTCTTTAAGTTGTTCTCTGACCTCCAAAATTGTACTGTGTCATGAGCACACCCACAGAAATGTGCAATGTATACACGTAACAAATATAATAAAAAAGTAACCAAATCACATTTTAAAGTAAAAATATTGATTTGTAATATTTCATTGTACATTGAATGTGTGCACTTGTATGTATATATGCCCATAACTAAGTAAAAGTGGTGTTTTCTATGGGTCTCAGGCAGGTGTTCTTGAAAGACCCATCCTGGGGCTTAGAGAGATGGCTCAGTGGTTAAAAATACTGGCTGTGCCAAGTGGTGCATGTGGTGGCGCACGCCTTTAATCCCAGCACTCAGGAGGCAGAGGCAGGCAGATCTCTGTGAGTTCAAGGCCAGCCTGGTCTACAGAGTGAGTTCCAAGACAGCCAAGGCTACACAGAGAAACCGTGTCTCAAAACAAAAACAAAAACAAAAAGTTAAGGCCAGTCATCTCAGCTGATTCAGGGATAAATAGGGACGTGCATATGCCCCTTTAGTAGAAGACATTCTTTGGGCACCTCCCTAGGAGTGGGATAACTGGATCATAAGGGAGTTAGTTCTGTTGTTAGTTTTTGAGAGGCCTCCACATTTCTGAAGTGGCTGCACTCACTTATACTCCCAACACTGGATAAGAAGAATTCCTCTTTCCTCATCCCCTCACCAGTACTTGTTGTCTTTGTCTTACTATCATTCTCACCAGAGTAAGATGAAGTCTCAGAATAGTTGTGATATACGTATACAATAGAATTTTATTGAGCAGTAAGGAAAATGAGATTATGAAATTTTCAGGAAAAAGGATGGAACCGAAAAACTTAAGTGAGGTAATCCCTGCTCAAAAAGGCAGATTCCCACAAGATTCCTTCCTATGTACAGATTCTCGGCTCTGGCTGTTCAATATGTGTGTTCATGTGGGAGAAGTGTGGGCAGAAGCCAGGGAACTAGAAAGGGCACATAGGACGAGGGGAAAACAATAGAGCAGAGGAGGAGGAGGAGTCCTAGGGGCAGACGGACACATTGCTGGTGGGGCAGGGAGAGGGCTGCCTGGGAACGAGAATCAACAAAATGAAATAGGTGGCAAAACCCTGATGGAAACCCACGATTTTGTAAACAGATTTAAAAATAAAAGGAAGAACAGTGGCCGGTGGTGGCTCACACTTTTAATCCCAGCACCCAGGAGGTAGAGGTAGCCTGGTCTACAGAGTGAGATCCAGGACAGGCACCAAAACTATACCCTGTCTCAAAAAAACAAAAAACAAACAAAAACAAATAAACAAACAAATAAATAAAAAGGAAGAGCCACAAGGGCTCAAATGGGATAAACCTGAGTTCGATCCCATGGTAGGAGAGAGCCAACTCCTGAAGCTTGTTCTCTGGCCTCCACACATGTGCTGTGGCCCGGGTGCGCGTGCGCGCACACACGTACTAAATCAATGTAAAAATTTTAAAAAGGAAAATAGCTTTCATCATAATAGCTTTATAAGGATTTCATTTATGTTACTCCCATTAAAAAGAAGACCAGTTAAAGAAGTTGACGTGGAGTGAAGAAGATGGTCCAGTGGATGGAGCACTTGCCCCCCAAGTGTGAGCGCTTGAGCTCAGATCCCCAGATCCACAGGAAACTGGGTGTGGTGGTACACATCGAGCACTCCAAGGATGAGGTGGGGAATGGGGGCATTGGAATCCTGGAAACTTGAGTGTCAGCTCTCCTGGTCAGGCGGTGGTGAACAGTAGAGACTGGTCTCAGCAAGGTGGCGGGGAAGGGCTGACACCATGCATGCTGTGGCACACCACACCCAGGCAGTTAGAGGGAGGTTTTCGTGTGTTTGTGTAGTTCAGACCCTTTCACAGCTGATAGTCAAGTGATTCGGCCACTTCAGGAAATAGTCTGTCACATTTGAAAGAGTGAAACATACAGTTTCCATTTGACCCAGCAGTTCTACATCTAGCTATCCACCTGAGAGCAGTGAAGATATGTGGCCATTCAAACATAGGAACATAAGTATCCACAGCAGTATTGTTCACAACAGTTCCAAGTGGAAAAAACCCATGAATCTATCAGTGGTAGAGTGAGAAAACAAAATGGGACGCGTCTACATGGTAGATTGCTATTCAGCCCGGACAAAAAAGGTACTGTGTTGAGCCTTCAGAGTGTGGTGAAGGAAGGAGCTTCCAGACACAAAAGACTACATGCCACTTGATTCCGTTTGTATAAAGTAGTGGATGAGTAACTCTTCAGAGGCAGAGAGTAGTTGGAGGGAGACAGAGGAAAATAATGGCTAATGGCCTGAGGTTTGTAGGAGTGAGTATTGTACAGTTCTATAAATGTTGAATAGCCATTGAACTATGTTCTGTAAACAGGTAAGTTGTGTGATATAAATTATGTCTCAGTAAAGCTGCATTAAAGAGAAATTAGCTATGAATGAGATAATTCAATTTTGGAAAATTTCTTCCCATCTCATTAGAAGCCCTGTGAGTGGATTGGGCTATAGAACCATAGTTACCACTTCCTTCTGTAGTATTTCCTGATTGTTCTTGTGTGTGTGAGACAGGATCCAGTAATGCTCCCCTTATGGTAAGTAGTGGGGCAGCAGGGGCATCAAAGATACTAGTTAGAAGTGAAATTGCTAATTTCCTCCTGTCCTGGCCTAGTGTGTGTTTTTCTGTTAGCCCTGGCTGGCCTGGTTGGCCTCAGACTTTCAGCAGTCCTCTGCCTCTGCCTGGATTACAGATGTGCAATTACAGATGTGCACTAACACACGTGCCTGCCTGGCTGCCTTTGCCTTCTGCTGACCATTTTGTAACCCTTTATAAAGGAAACAGAGCTGAGGCCTGGGAGTAGAGAGGTTGAAAGGTGAGACCATGGCTGCACTCAGTTGTAAGGCAGAGTCTTTGGCTCATGGTCAAGTGTCTGGTACAGGGTATTGCGGTGCAAGAGGGAAGAGTAGGGCTGTAGGGACCTGAGCAGTTTGGTGACACTGAATCCTTGAAAGGCCTGGTGGCCAGTATCTTGAGAAGGGAATAATGGAATTTTTGTTGATATATTTTATCATCTCCACTTAACTCACCTTTCTGCTTGATATATTTTCATATTTCATAATCTATTGACATAGGTCTGAAGTCCATAATGGCCATTGCTGTGTTGTTGTTTTGTTTTTTGAGACAGGGTTTCTCTGTGTAATAGCCCTGGCTGTTCTGGAACTCACTTGGTAGCCCAGGCTGGCCTCCAACTTACAAAGATCCACCTGCCTCTGCCTGCCCAGTGCTGGGATTAAAGGCGTGCGCCACCATGTCTGGCCTTGACTGTCAGTGTTCTGATCCCAAGGATTGGAATGGAGTTCCAGCAGTAGGGGAGAAGAGGCATCTTTTGCAGTCCCTTGCATCTGATCACTCTTGACTCTCTGCACAGTTTATATCATTCTGTCCTCCCAATACCCATAGCATTAGTTTTCTCTTCTGTCTCAGAGATAAGATGTTGCCTTGTCCAGGGATGAAGAATTCTTAGAGGACAGTTTACCCAAAGCAGGTTTATGAGGCATACTGGAGAGGGCCTGTGATTAAAACTTACGTAGACTAGAAGGGACTAACAAAGGAAAGAAGGGAAATTAGGATCTTGTCCTGGGTCCTGCAGAAAGTGACCAGACTCTGGGTCAGGGCAAGACTGGGTGTTAGACTACTGTCTCTGTCCACTGCTCCTCCAGAAGCCCTGCTTCTGGGTTGCAGGACTGCCTCTGCTGCAAAGCTGGGCTGGGCCTTCTTAATACACCCTTCCCCAGGGTATGTGCTCTGGAGCTCAGAGGCCCACCAGTTAGGGGGTCCGACTTTCAGCCATGGGGAAGAAAACTATCATGAGCCTTCTGTGGGTGAGAGCCCTCTATTCTGGTGCTGTGTCCCTGCCCCCTCCCCCCACACACACACCCCTGAGTCTGCAACAAGCAAGTTAGAAACCCTTAGATCATTCTGATGACCTTAACTGGAAAGGGCCTACAGAAGACCTGCCTAACAAGCACTTGACAGGTAAAACTCATGGGGTGGTAGTTCTGAGCTCAGTGTGGGTACCAGGTCTCATACCCTCCGACAAGGGTCCACCCTCATCCTCAGTCAGCAAGATGTTGGTAAAAATGGATTCATAGAGCTACAGAGGGAAGCAAGCCAACCGGAAGTATCCACCTGCTGCTCCAAACACTTAGTGCTAAGAAAGGAAGCCTATTAAGTAGTAGGCCTTGGGTGCCTGGGTGAGAAGTTGCTGTCTGCCCCAGAGCCTGCCCACCTGTGGCTTCTGGAGCAGACTGACGGTATTTCCCTGTAGAAGCTGGCAGCATAAAATAATAATAATTAAAAAAAACTGGCATGATATAATACACAGTACCCTGTCTGCCTTCCCAGAGTGTCTGTGTTTGCTGCGGGGTATTGGGAGGCTAACTGTCCAGGCCTTTTTTTAAGAAATCCTCTCATCCAGCCTTTCACTTCAATGGAAATCTCTCAAAGCTTTCCTTTTCTGATTTTGGTTTTCTGTTCTTAATTTTGGTGTCTTAACTGTGCCTGTGCGCGTGTGTTGATCCCTGCCTGTCAAGAAGTTTCTGCTCCTTAAAGCCCTGGCAGGTGTAGATGGGCCTTTGAGTGTGTCTCCCAGCCTCAGAGCTAGTGTTCAAGGATGTGGCTCTACCCTACCTGCTTCCTTCTGTCTTAAAAAACAAAAACAAAAACAAAACAAAAAAAAACAACTTGCTCTTGAATCTGCTGTCTCAGAGACTTTTCCTCACAGGCCCGAGACTAGGATCTTGGCTCCCTCTTCTCCCCTGCAGTCCTCACCGAGCTGTTCTATCTTGTGCCCTCCTCCAGGGCAAGCTAGGACACTATTCTCCAAGTAGGAGGTGAAATCCAGCTGGGTGTCCTCTAAAAATGTCCAGCTTGGCCTGCCCCTCTGTGGATGGTGGGTAGGACTTGGTGGTGTGAGGACGGAGGACTGAAGGAGAGGGCTGGGTACTGCTGGTGGCTGTGGGACCTGACACCCCTTTTGAATGACTTGTTTTGTACTTGCAGCCTACCACGCTCCCTCAGGGCACCATCAACATGAACCAGTGCACAGATGTGGTGGATGGGGAGGCCCGCACAGGGCAGAAGTTCTCCCTCTGCATTCTGACGCCTGACAAGGAACATTTTATCAGGGCAGAGACCAAGGAGATCATCAGTGGGTGAGTTGCCCAGAGCCACAGGAGGTCTGTTTGTTGACCCATTTCTGCAGACCCCAGGGCTGCTAGGTCTTCCTCAGAATTCTTCACTGGTTGGCGCCTCCCCTAACCCCACGCCTGTTCTCACCCTGTGCCTCATTGGTACTCAGCTACATAGTACTGCTTATGCCTTCCCCTCAGACAGAATAAGTCCTCTTGTTTCAGGCTGTGTGAGCCCTTTTGAGAAACATGTCCTGTGTAGCACTGAAAATTCCAGGTAATTCACATACATGTATTTCCTCAGTGATGAACCCCATTCATCGTATAAGGCTGAAGGGGACAGGTGTGTCAAGGCTTTGGAAGAAATCAATTTGGGGTTGAGGGGAACAGGCTGCAGCACAGGGTAGAGGACATGAAGCCCTCTGGTTTAAGCAAGTACAAGGCCACTGGGAGCATTGCCTTCCTCTAGCATCAGTTGTATCTCTAGTGAGGCTGTTTAGGAAGCCAGCCAGGACTGGCCAAGGGATATCCTTTGCTGGATGACTAAATTCCCCTTTTCCAGCTTCTGGGGACAGTATGGAGAAGGGCTTTGTGTGTCTTCCTGAGTTTAACCCAGAACATCAGATTTAAGGATTTCAAGGTCTTCTAATGAACCTATGGTCTATGTCAGGGAATCTGGGGGTTGGGAACAGGGGAGCAGTCAGGTGTGAGCCACCCTCCATACTCCTGACTGCACCTGGTGCTGCCTGGCCTGGTCCAGGACACCTGTCCCAAATGAGTCTTCTTGGGGAACCTCACCTCCCAGGCTTGGATCTAGGGAAGGCCTGAGTGGCATGTGGGATTGAAAAGGGAGTCTGAGGTCCTCAGGACAAGCTGGGAGTATCTGGAACTGGGTCACTGATGCCATGTGGTTCAGAGAGTTGATATTTAGCATCTGACTGACTGATCACTTTGACAACTACCCTGAGGTCCTGGCTCCACTCTGGGCCACCTCTCCTTGGTTACTCCTCTGTTGTCTCTTCTGTCAGCATGTACCACGGGGGGGCCTGCTAGGTTATTGGTTATTGATACCATGATAAACATGGTTATTGATGATCATTAACTGACCAAGATACCAGCAGCATGTGGCTTCAAAATCCTGTATGCAGGCTAGTACTCCCGGGGATCCACGGCTTATGTGGTACAGTGGTGTGGCCCTAGTTACAACAAGCCATCTGAAGCTCTTTCTCTCCACTCATTCCTGAAACCCCTCTTCTGACCCAAGCAGCCGCTTCTTTAGCCTTGCACACATGCTGGGACCTTTGAACCCACAGAAGTCAGGCATGGCACAGATGTTCCAGGAACAGGTGCTTTACCCTCACTTTCTGTCTCCTCTAATCTTGATGCCCTCTCCAAGGCTATTGTGGCTTTTCATCTGTGTATTCCAAGCCCCATTGGCCTACATGCTCTGGTTACATCAAAACCAGTTCCTAAGAAGATACTTTCACCCAACTGGATGGGGAGAGCAGGGACCCAGCATGGGCCCTTGTGTTTTGTGAAGTTTGGAGCCTTGTCTCTCTTGTGGTTCTTATAGTTACTGCTTGTCTAGACAGAAGGCTGGCTGCTGTACCCCATTTGGTCATGGCTGAGGCCAGATTTCAGAAGCAAGCCCTCTTATCCTTTATGTTACAGTCCTTCTGCAATTCTGAACATGCTCTCATCTAGCCGCTGGTCTCGGACATGAGATGTGCTCCAAGGGGTTAGGGGTACCCAGGGCTCTGGTTAGATAGTGGCAGTACCAGATCTGGGGTCCTAACCTTTGCCCACAGCTCTTTCTCTCTCCATGCTTTCTGTTGCTGGCCCAGAATGGCTTTCTAAAATGCAGGCTTTGATGAAGGAGCCTTGGCACCTGTGTGGCCTTGCCCAACCCTGGGGTACCTGGCATGTTCCTGTGTGAGTAGTGGTCTGATTGGTTAGCCTCTCACTCCTGAGGTGACCCACCATGGGAACTTTGCTGATATAACTCCCAGTTTTCTCCTTTAGGCCAGTGTCTGCCCCAATAGTCCTAATTATCTGCCATGGTCTGGCTGTGCACTTGTTAAATCCAAGTCTGGGAAGAGGTTTTAAAGTTGAGACTAGGTCCTGAGAATAGGGTCAGTAATGGGACAGTGATGTCCCTGCATTCCATAGTGCCTTTGGACCCTGCCTCTTTGTCAGAATAGAGAAATCTTCTTGCTCTGAGCTCATGGTGGCCGTGGAAGACTCATTGTCTAGCCTAGTCCTGATACAGCCTGTACTTTTCCTGGCTGCTGTACTCTCGTCTGGGGTAACCTGCTCAGTGTCTGACCGCTGGATAGCTATCTCCAGAAAGGGCACCTAAGGGCTTGAGGTCTCTACCACCCAGGAAGGCCTGGAGTCATGGATCCTGAAAGCCAGGGATTTACGTGGTGCTCTTTCTCCTCCCTTCTTCCCAGGTGGCTAGAGATGCTCATGGTGTATCCCAGAACCAACAAGCAGAACCAGAAGAAGAAACGGAAAGTAGAGCCACCCACCCCACAGGTAGGCGGGTTGGCATATCCTCTAGTGGAGCTGGGCCTGGGAAGAAGTGAGGGCAAGAGGGTGGGGAAAGGCCTGGCCAGAGCTCAGGTAGTCACAGCTTTCATGTCGCCGCCTCTTCCCTCCTGCCTGTACTCTAGGAGCCACAGGCCGCCACACATCATCCTCTTTGAATCACTGAGCAGAATAGCCTGCTAGAATGCCCTAGACTGTCTTCAGGAAGGTTCAGGCCAGCAGGCAAATTGCATTGTGTCCCTTCCCCTGCCTATCCTGTCAGCCTCTGGGAAGGGCAGAGAGATCTATTCTTCTGCCACAGCCAAAGGAAAGCAGTGGCCCTGCAGACAGCAGGCTAAGCAACAGGGAAGGTGAGCCCTGGAGGGCCCCTGCCTTGACTCACATGATCAGAGCTAGGTGGCTGAGAGAGCCTCACCAGGCCCAGTGCTTCCCTCCCTCCCTCCCTCCTCCTCCTACTAGCCAGTATTCTGGGCTCATTGGCGGAAGGGCTCTGCCCCTGTTCTCTCTGTGTTCACCACACCCTTGAGCTCTGGAAGGGTGAAATCACCATTCTGAATCTCCAGCAAAGGCCATTTGCTAGGGTGGTTACAGTACTTAGTGTTCATCTTTTCCCCTCTCTACCAAATGTTGCCCTCACCAGGGTTCTGGCCTACATTGGATAAATCAAGCTAGTCCTAAGAATGAGCAAGATAGTTCTTCTGGGTGTCAAAGCCAGAGTCCTGTGGAAGCAAAGAGAGGCAGCCCTGGGCCAGGCAGTCTTTGCTGGCTACTCTGGCTCCCTAGGCTGCAGAAGTGAGACAAGTAGAGGCTGCTGGTCTGGGTCCCCACATCCCTAGGACTGCTATGGACAGTTTCTCCTTCTAGGAGGGTGCAGCCCAGGCCTACCCTCCATTGACCAGCATCCATCCTGCATCTCATCCTTACCAAGGACGCCCAAAAGGCACCTAAGCCAGCCTTCCCTGGAGAGCAATGCCCCTAACTAGAAGTCATTAAAACATGTAATCAAAGAAATGAAAACATGCAATCAGTTCCCGGAAACTGAAAGTAGAGCTTTCTGCTAGGGAGCAGCAGTTAATGCTCAAATCCCCCAAGCCGCCTGGTTTGAGGGGAAAAAGTCCTGGCTGAATAACAGTGGTTAGGGTTACGCCTTGTTTCTATGGTGATGCCTTGGAAACACTGCAGCACCGAGCTTCTGCCTCCAAATAAGGTAACTCCCTATGTGCAGGAGACAGCCTGGGTCAGGCTAGAAATTTGGATGTGTCCCCTCCTCCATGACTTTGTCCCTTCCAGATGATGCTGCCCTGTGGCCAGGCTCCAACTCTCTAGCAAGTAGAAAGAGCCCTATGATCCCAGAACAGGGAAGTCCCCCTTCCCTAAGGATATGCCTCAGAACCAGGACACCAAGTTCCCAGCCTCTTCTACCAGTGTTAGGGCACTGCCTCTCCCCTTCCCCACAGCTGACCTCTGGTTGGTCTCAGGAGAGAGACAAGGACTGCATTTGGATTGAAGTCTCTGGTACACTCCACATACACATACATAGCCTGCTGCCAAAGACATTTATGTGGCCCTTATGGTTCTGTAGATGAGCATGAAGCTCTGTTTCCACCTCTCTCCCTCCACAGGCCTAGAAGAGTTTCAGTTTAGACCACTGAGGACTAGAAGCCTTGGTTCTGCCAGGTCCAGCTAAATTCAGCTTGATCCTGAAGAAACTTAGATGGAAGAGGTGATGGCCATCATACTGTGCTCCTAAAGAGAAGGCCTAGAGTAGAGGGAAATAGGAGTCCCCCAAGGAATGACGATAGCAAGAGTCCCCCAGCTCTCCCTATGTCTGTTGCCCACATGGACCTTGGGAGAGTGGCTCTCTTCTCTGCTAGCCCCCAGCCCCCAGCCCTTGACAGAGACCTGGGTGATACCCTTGCTCTGTATGTTGATATGTTGAGCACTCCCTGTCCTTCCCTAGGATTCTTGGTTTCTGTAGGGTCTCTGCTGCTCTGTATTTCTGTTCCATTTTCATGCCAAAGAGGTAGAGAATGGTACCTTACAAGAGGGAGCTTGCTCCCTTTTTCCTTGGCTCTAGAAGCCCTTCTGAGTGCCTATGATAGGAACCAGGGTTCATCACAGTGTTAACAGCATGAACATGGCAGCTGGCTGTCTAAGGATATGATGTAATGAGCCTCGGTGCCTGCACCCTGTGCTGACCCAGGCTAGCTCTGTGCAGTGTGAGCCTCTACTCCCCTTTGTGGCCACATCCACCCAAGTGAATGAAAAAATAAAGAAATAAAAAGGAAAGGACATGGCTCCTAGGTATGGCAGAGGAAAGGTTATTATAGATACGTGGGAGAGCACAGCCTGAGGCAGAGACATCTGGGAGAATCCAGAGTGGACAGAGCAGACTGAGTTGGGCCATGGCAGGGACAATGGCGACAAGGTGCAGCAGCTAAAGGTACAGAGGGGGCGGATAACCAAAATGGCTGGACTAGATAGGGAAGAGCCTCTGGGAGAAGGGCTACCCAGCCCCTGGCTGGAGAAGTTTAGTGTAGGGGTGGGGTGTGCCAGCCATGCCCTGTAACTGGTAGGGACTGAGGGGAGTGGGAGAACCTGGAAGCCAGGTCTCCTTTGATATATTAAATGGGTACCTCAGCCATTTGTCCCAGGGTTTGAGACCTAACAAAAGGATCTTGCCCAAGGATGGGGGACCTTTACCCATCCTCTGGAAGACAGAGCATTGTAATAAAGGAGGAAGAACAAGTTCCTTTGGGTTCAGAGGTGTGGGTCAGGCCTAATTCTCTGGCATGAGACCAGATGGCAGTGGGCGGTGGATATTTATATATCACCACCTCTTCATGGCAAGATAATAATTGACTGAAACCATCCTCTTGGCAGACCCCTCAGCAAAATGAGTGGTTGGGCATAGGACAAGAGTGGGTACTGCAGGATGGCTGGGGTTCCCATCCTGTCCTCGTCTGGGCTCAGCATCTAAAGAGTCCAACTCTCTGGTTACTAAGAAACTGGATTTCTGTGTCTACTGAGTTTAGCCTGCCCCACGAACCCTTTTTCCTCAGGGCCATATTGCTTCTGTGCCCTAGGAAAACTAGGGAATGACTTAGAGTACCAATAAGGAACAACTTGTACATGAGAACACGGTGTGCATGTGACAGGTGTGGGTGTGCAGGTTGGAGTGGGATGTTGTGTGTCTCACATGATTCCTGATGATATTCACAAAGTGTCACAGACTGAAGTGCTGAAACATAGATATTGTCTTTTCTCAGAATTCTGGAGACTAGGAAGTGCAAGGCTACGGTGCCAGCAGATGTGGTGTCTGATGAAGGCCCACTTCCTGGTCCTCTCTCACATGGTAGAAGGAGCAAAGGAGATGACCTGGGCCTCTTGTGTAGGGTACTGATTCCATTCATGAGGAATGACTTAACCACATCCGAAAGGCTCCACCTTCACAAATCATCATCAAGAGACAGGATTGTTTTGTTTTGTTTTGATTTTTGTTGTTGTTATTGTTTTGTTTTTCCAAGACAGGGTTTCTCTGTGTAGTCCTGGCTGTCCAGGAACTCTCTGTAGACCAGGCTGAGCTTTAACTCAAGAGATCCGCCTGCCTCTGCCTCCCGAGTGCCGGGATTAAAGGCGTGCACCACCGCCGCCGCCCAGCCACGGGATTGGATTTCTAATGTGAATGAACAACTAACTGTTGAGGCCTTAGCTTTTGTCTTATTTCAGTAGCTCTTTCACATCATCCCTGGTATTCCGTTTAGGCTTAAGAGTAGGTAAGCCCACAGGGTGCTGTGGACTCCACTGTCTGCATTGGCCCAAGTGTTCTCGATAACAGTGGGCCTAGCTCAGAAGAATAGCCTCCTCTTTTGCCTTGCCCTGCCTCCCTTTGTTTATGTCTCAAGTACCTGTGAGTACAGGAATGACAGACTGTGAATCACCTCCTATGGCTCACCCTTAATAACTGGGCTGCTATTCTAAGCACTGTCTGACAATATACAAAGAGAGCTTGGTGACATGGCTCTGGTAGAAACCAAGGACCTTCCCTCCGCAAGGTCCCTTGGACAAGGCATTATGGTGCCACAGAGAACAATCAGAAAAGAATGGCTTCCCATCCCCCAACACTGTTTTACTGGCCTTGTGTTCCTTGTAACACAGCAGCAGGACCTCTGAGCTAGCTTGGGTTACAATGCTCACATGCTGCTGCCCCTCATTGCTGTCTCTCCAGGAGCCTGGCCCTGCTAAGATGGCTGTCACGAGCAGCAGCGGTAGCGGTGGCGGCGGTGGCAGTGGTAGCAGCAGTAGCAGTATTCCCAGTGCTGAGAAAGTCCCTACCACCAAATCCACACTCTGGCAGGAGGAAATGAGAGCCAAAGAGCAGCCTGATGGGAACAGCCTCAGTCCAGTTCAGAGTCCCAGCCAAAGCCTGCCTCCTGCTGCTTGTACCCCACGGGAAACAGGGCTAGAAAGCAAAGAAGGTGAGTAGAAGCTGATCAGCCTGTGAACCTCCTTGTTGTGGTGAGCCATCTTGTACTGCTGGAGTGGGCTTCCTTCCAGTGGACAGGAATGACACTGGGGATGTGATACCCTAGGAGTCCTGGCACGGGCCCTGAACTTTCCTTCCCTCTGCATATCAGTTCTGGGCACCACTGGCCTGGTATAACTGGGTTCCTGGCCCGTGAGCTTCAGCTTGGCTTCTCTACCCCACCTATGAAGGGAAAAGGTATGACACCTGCTCTGCTGGCCTCAGGAAAACTTCAGACACTGCTCTGCCTCTGTGAGGAGGCCTCTGTTCCTGTACCGCAGTCCCGACTACATTAGCTCTTAGAACCCACTAGGTTAGGTGCCTCCTGTCTTTAGAGAGCCAGCAGTTAGGGCAGTACTGCCCCTCTCCTCATCATTATCATCTTGCTCAGACCCAGGCTAGAGAGAAGGGCCAGGGAGGAAGCCATTGACGTCACTGTGCCCTCTCCACTTAGTATGCTGTGATGCCCCAGCAGAGCTAACGCTTTCATCTCGGCCTCCCTCCATCCGAGTTCGTCAGCATACACACGAATGCACATTTAAAACCCTTGTGCTCCATCTCATGCTTACCAAAGCCCTCCTCCCTGCCTGAAAATGTACTGAGAGCCTGAAAGGTGTCTTGTTTGTTGGTTTCTTCCTGTGGTCTGGTAAGAAACCATTGGTTAGGATGGAGTCCCGCTTCCCCACCAGAACTGTATACAGAAGGTCTACTTGCGAGTCTGACTGCAAGTAACCAGACTGGAGGGGAGGGTGGGAGGAAAGGTGGGAAGAGAGGGTAGGGAGGAGAGGGTAGGAAGGAGAGGGTGGGAAGAGAGGCAACACAGATGGATGATCCGTTTCTGCCTACAGTGCCCTCCTTCCACCTCTACCCCAGTTCATAGCTGTGGATTGTGAAGGTGGAGGGTGTTGAGACAGCTCCTGGTTGATCCTGTGTGGGCTTTTGGAACCTTTTCATGACAGAACTAGCAGCAGTCTGAGCAAGCTTCCCTTCTCTTCCAGATGAAAGCACCATGAGTGGGGACCGTGTGGATGGTGGTCGGAAAGTACGGGTAGAGAGCGGCTACTTCTCCCTGGAGAAGGCCAAGCAGGACCTGAGGGCTGAGGAGCAGCTGCCCCCACCACTGTCCCCACCCAGCCCCAGCACCCCACACAGCAGGTATGGTTGTCCTGGATCGCCTTCACAGGAACTCGGCCACCCCCTTCATTCCCCAGGTCTTCCAGCCCTAAGCCGCATGGTCTACAGCATCTACCCTGACAGCCTCGGTGAGGCCAGCAGGCCACCCAACCACATGGACTCCAGCAGTGCTGGGGGGTGGGGATCAGAGATACTGGGGAGCACCTTTGCCTTTAAAGCCAGCAGGCAGTATGCCGCCCTGGCCGACGTCCCTAAGGCCATCCGGATCAGCCATCGAGAAGCCTTTCAGGTGGAGAGAAGGCGGTTGGAGCATAGGACTCGGGCCCGGAGCCCTGGCAGGGAAGAGGTGGCCCGACTGTTTGGCAACGAGCGGAGGTAAGGAGGACGTTAGAGGGCTAAAATTCACATACTCATACATACATAACACTCACACAAGTGTACCTCAGGAACATGATTTCCGTTCAGTGTATGGAGCACTTTCTCTCTGGGCCTTGGACTGTGGCACCAGTTCTCAGCTCTTGGCACCAGATCCAGGACTAAGTGCCTGCGGGCTGGCTGCTCTACGTTGGTGCTTCCCAGATCAGGCCGTGTGGCTGAGTCTTACTCTTCTTGGCCTGCTTCTGTTCCCTGAGAAGACTCCCAGAGCTGCAGGTAGGGACCAGGCCCTCCTCATGCTGGCGGGAATGAGAGGACAGCACAGGGTCTTCCCACGAGGATGCAGAAGGCAGCCTCCAGGTGTCCCAAGTCCACTCTTGCCCTCTGGGCTTTGCTGATGTGGCTTCCCACCAGTGACAGAGATGTAGCACTTCCTGCTGCAAAGATAAGGCTCCTGCCTGCTCTTCTCCTGCCCTGCTGTCCCCAGCTTGGAGCTTGAGGAGTAGGGGACATTCTCCCTGTGCCCACTCCCGTCCACCCCCAAATTCTCAGCCACATCTGTGAGCTGGGTTTTGTGTTCATGCCAGGTTTCTTGCCTAACACCAGACAGGTTTCTAGAGGTCCATTGCTGCCCCCAGGAGAGGAGGGAGGCTTTCTTCAGGTTTGCACAGAGGTTCTCTGTTCAGAAAGGCAGCTCCAGAACTATCCAAGTGCAGGCTGAAGTTCAGTCAAGGGTAGGAGTAGGATGAGACTGGGGAGGACCTTGTTTCTTTTGTCCCCTTTCTGACACCCAACCCAGCTTGTTCAAATGGCTTATGGACCCTCAAGTAGACAGGGGGCACTGAGTGCTAATGGCTCCCTGGCATTCCATATAATTAACTATCTTCACAGTCCAATAGTGGCCCAATAAGACACCTATTACTCTTGATTTATGGGTGTGAAAACTTGAGGCTCCAAATTGAGTGACTTCCCACCCTTCATGATGAATAATAGCAAATGGTGGGCCTTTAGCAGGAAGTCCTATCCCATGACAGGACCCAAGACCAGAGCTCATGATGTCCTTTTAAGCATTTAGGATAACAGAGGTAAAAAGTCTTGCTAACAATTAAAGAAATTTGCAGGATGGGCAGGGGAGGGTTTGCACTGGCTAGTGGGCAGGATGTGATCTGGTGGTTCCAAAATGGGGTCGGCTATACCTTAAAGTTAGTGCCAGGCCAGAGTTAACATTTTGCACACCTGCTTGGCTAGGCCACTTGTCAGAGAAGTTAATTTTGAATGCATTCTTGCCTACCTACCAGAGATAGATGCAGTCTCAAGGCTTTATTCCTGCATGTTCTTTGCCACTGTGGGGATGGGTTTCAGCTGGTGGTGGTACCCGGTCTACTTCTGCACATTAACCCTGTAACTATCCCTCTCTGAATGATCTCGCTGGTTGGTGTTGCTCTTTGAGGACTGTTCTCCGAGGCTCAAGTAATCCACCTGGTACTGGACTGGAGCCTTGTCCCTGATAGGTTAGAGTGACAAGATGTCAGCCTCTTTGCATTGAGTGGTGGCTGAGACAGACCTGCCACACAGCCAGGCAGTTGAAACCACAAAGTCAGTTCTAGAAAACCTTAGTAAGCCGGTAAGCAACCCCGCCTGAGAGCAGCAGCAGCAGCTCTGAGCTTAGAATTTGCTCTTCAGATTTCAGAGCCTTTGAAGGAGTTCTTAGGCAGTTCCTAGGCCCGTGTCTGCTAAGTGTGGGGAAGCTGTGGCTCTTATAACACTGTTAGTGACTAACAGAAAACAAGCCCCACCCTCATGGAACCCTGGCCCCTCCACCTTGCCCTTCGAGATCTATACCTATCCACCCGAGTGCGGCACTTTCTGTCACATCTCTGTTGCTTCCGAAACACCAGCTCCGCAGCAGAGAACCAGTTAGTTACATGGGAGTTGCCCGAGCCTGGTGTCACAGCAGCTCTTGGCACCCATGTCAAGCAGCTATAGCAAGTGCTTCCTATTTTTCATGCTGACCACTCTGCTTGGAACCCTACAAACCCGTATCATGTATGCCAGCCTGGCCTGGCACAGGCCTCCTGCTATTCTGGGGCCTGAAGTCCGCTAGCCAGATACAGTACTCTGAGTCCCAGAAGAAGCAGTAGCCCCAAGAGCTCTGGTAGCCAGATCTTCCTGCAGCAGTCTGGCTGTGCAAGACCCCTTGGCTGCACTTCAGCAGCTGCTTAGCTTCCTGCTCTCACAGTCAGCCTCCTCACCTCGGCCTCTGTGGGCACAGCAGGCTAACCCTCACCAGGCTTCTAACAATGCTGAGCTTGCAGGCAGAGCACCCAGAAGCCCTCCAAAACCCTGGCTGCCTGCCCTTGGCCTCTTGACTCCCTTGAGGAAAAGGCCTCTCAAGGCAGATTTGCGCCTGAGTTCTAGGCCCTATTCTTCCTCTTGCTTATTAGAGGTTTTAGTCTCCTGGGAGAAACCTTTATCATGTCCCCTTAGCTCTTCAGCACTTGTTCAGAACCTGTCATGCTGCCCTCATTGTGAGGGAGTAAGGTGTCCCTAAGAGAGCAGGGCCTCCCTCAGGTTTGGTGAGAAGGGGTTGCCCTCCCATCAGGTTGAAATCACCTCCCAGACCCCAGATAGGCAGCCCAAGCCTTCTGCCTAAAGTCCACCAAGGTGACTCCTCAGGCTCTGGGGTGATCATGGGTCTTCTTTCTTCAGCGGTTACCTTGGGGTTTTGCTGCTTTAAGTCTTTAGATTACTTTGATTCACCATGATTGGAATGTGGAAAGCAGTCTTTTTCTGTTCATTCATTCCCCAGCCTCGTTCTCTTTCAGGTCTTGTCCTCTCCACCCTCTGCTGCGTCACTGTGGCCTTCGCGCCTCCTCCACCCGCTTCGCTTCCATCTCAGCTCCGTCGTCTCAGCCGCAGACCACCTGACCAGGCCGCCGCTGGCCTTTCACATGAAATCAACTGCTTTGTTTTGTTTTGATTTTGATTTTGATTCCTTTTAATGTTAGCAGAAACTGTTCATTCATGGGCCTTTATCTTGCTAAATTTTGAACACTCCGCGTGGGATGCCATGTGTTCGGAGGTGGTGGTTGACCTTTATTATGTCTGACTCAGGGAGATTACCAAGGTGTCAAGCTGTATGAGTCCAGTGTGGGGGCAGGGCCAGTGCAGGCCCAGTGTGGAAGGATTCTGTTGCTGCTCCACCCCGCCACGGAGTGGGGGACAAACGGAGCTCAAATAGACTGGATCTGTGCCCAAAGTCCTATTAGTACTTTGTGAAGGGTGCCTCACATGCCAGCGGGAAGGCTAGCACTGGAGCCCAGTGAGATAGGCCAGGTGTGCCAGTTGACTACGGGACCGACCCCACTGGACTTGAGACCCAGCCCACCTGGGGACAGGGAGACTGGTTTAGCAGCTTCGTGTCCTCTTTTGTAGGAGGTCCCAGGTAATTGAGAAATTTGAGGCCTTGGACATTGAAAAGGCAGAGCACATGGAAACCAACATGCCGATTATGACCACTCCATCAAGTGACACTCGTCAGGGCCGCAGTGAGAAACGGGCCATCCCTAGAAAGCGGGTGAGCTCCAGTGTGGGGCTAGTGGGGCCTTTGGCAGCATGGCTTGGGTTTGGGGAACACACTGTCTGTCCTACATGCTCTGAGTCCCATACACACCAGGGACATGTTTCTTCGGGGCCTCCACGCTTCATTCTCCTCCAGTTAGTCTCTTGAGCACCAGCCTGTCTTCCACACCTCTCCCTCCTGCAGCATCAGCTTCTGTGCCACAGGATGCTTCAGTGAGTTTTAGATCCCAGTTGCTAGCACAGTTTCTGCCCACTGAGACCACCCCGGAACAAAGCCGAATATGACACCTTCTTTCCTTCTTTTGTGTTTGGAGTGGCAAGCTGTACCCTCACTCTCTGCTCGGCCTGCAAGGTCAATCAGACCACAGCAGTCCCCCCCCTAGACTCCTCCAGCCTCTTATCCTCCTGATGCTTCTGTGGCCTGCTGCACCCAAGTCCTTCTTTCCGGTTTCTTTGTTGCTCATGAAATGCCTGCTGTCTTCTTCTGTAACCTGAGAAGCTGCAAAATTGGGTAGGGCCAGGACACTGCTGACCAGAAAAGGCTGCTCCACTGCCAAAGCATGCCAGGACGTGGGTCATCCCAGAACCTGCTGTGGGCTAGACAGCACTGCCCTGCTCAAGGAGGGATGAACGACCCGACTGGTTGCCCCTGTGCCTGCCCAGACTGCCCTGGGCTGTACTGATGGGTGGCTGCTCTCTGCCACAGGACTTGGCCAGTGAGGCCCCCACAGCTCCTCTCTCAGACGCTTGTCCCCTGTCTCCACACCGAAGAGCCAAGTCATTGGACAGGAGGTCCACAGAATCCTCCATGACGGTGAGCCCAGGCCACGTGCCACGTTCTCTGGAGATCTGTGCTACTGCCACTGCTGCTTCTGGCCACTCTGGGCCGCTGTCCATTTATGTCTATCTGTCCACACCGGTCCTCCCTCTGTACCACCCTCATGCCTGTGAGTGCCCCACCCACTGGTCTGCAACCCATTGGAAACTGACCGTTTCTCCCCTCAGGGACCCGCAGGACTGGGGGCTGTGTGGCACTCTGAGTGGCACATGAAGGTCTCTGTACACAGGAGGCTCCTGGGGCAGGGCAGGTATAAAGCCCACACTTGACTTCTGCTGTCCTGCTTTTGGTGTTTGTTTTTGTGGCACTTTGGAACAGGAGCCACGTTGTAATGACAGTTTGACCCGCCTGAGGGTATGTACAGGAATGAAGCTGCAGACACAGTTCGGCCTGGTTCCTCAACGGTCTACAGCCTCCCAGGAGACATGGCACACTCACCAGCTCTCATCCCCCAGACAGAGCAGTTTCTCTATCAACTCAGCTGGTAGCCACTCTTCCTGGCAGCCACCAGAGGCCCAGAGAGGAAAGACCCACAGGGACCAACCTGCACCATTCCCCGAGGCAGGCGCAACAGCAGTGACAACCACAGCTTAAGGTTTAAGAGTCTTTCATAGATCCGCAGCTCAGCAGGGGAGCCAGAGAGGCAGTGAGCCGGCCTGCATCCCAAGTCTCATGAAGCAGCAACAACTGTGTGCAGCAAAAAGGGATCTCCTTGTGTACAGGTCTCTGTGCTGGGGCAGCCTAAAATGTCTCCATTTCTGTTGATACTTCAAACAGTTCTTGTAGAAGGAAGTCTCGTGAAGCATGGGTTACAGCAAGGCTCCACAGAGGGATGCCTGTCTGCCATGGTCTGCTGGGGCAAGGCAGGAGTCTACTGTGGCCTCTCCACAATGGAGCAGGAACTCCCAGGATGCCTGTCCTGATTGTTGTCATTTCTCTGGATCACTCCCTGTCCTTGGAGTAGTAAGAGACATCAAAGCCAGTTTCTGATCAGGACAGCTGTGGAAGACCTGAGAGCGCTGGGGACCACAGAGGGGTGTCTGGGGTCTTCGAGGCCTGGCCTTCTGAATGTACTATGTAGCAGATGAGAGCCGGCCCCCCGCAGAACGCAGGCTGCTCCTAAGGAGAGCCAGCACCCACGCAGGTCTGCTGTGGTCCCTGGCCTACCTTCCTGGGTAGGGAATAAGACTGAATGAACTTCCTCCTGGTAGAAGAGTAACCTGAAAGTTGGACAAGGTTGCTGCTGCTACTCTCTCCACCACAGACACGGTCTGCCTCTCAGGCTTCTGGCCTTCAGTCCTTCTGCACCCTCAGCGGGAGCTTTTGGATTCCCCTCTCAGCTGTTTCTGAGGTGTCCCCTGTACATTCGGTGCCTGGGAACTCTCCATCGGGTCCTGTGCTGTGCCCCAAGGCAGGATGTACACAAACAAGCCCTGGATAAGCTGGAATAGAGACCTCAGGGCAACCAGGCAGCCTGTGTTCCTGTGCCCAGGTTAAATGAGGCTGTGCTCTCTCTCCTTACCTTGAGCCCCCTCCTCAGGGAGATATATATATATATGCCTCTGGGCAGGGATGCTGGGGCAAAATCGTGGGCAGGCTTATCTGGTAGGTGGTAAAAACTGTTTCTGGTGCTGCTTCGTCTAGATTAAAACAACCCGGTTGGACACATTTTGTCCATCACTGGGGACTCCACGATGGTTTCCCTTGAGCTTTTCTTTTTTCTTCCTCAGCCTGACCTACTGAATTTCAAGAAAGGCTGGCTAACCAAGCAGTATGAGGATGGCCAGGTGAGTGTGTGTAAGTGCTGAGGCTTGGAGGACTGGGGAGCAGATGTAAGTCCCAGCTTCTCTTGTCCCTGCAGGGTCTTTGAGCCCTGATCCATGCCCTTGGCCTGCAGACATCCTACAGTCCCAGCTCCTGGATATGATTGCTCATAAAAGTTCTCTTAAGAGTGTAGGTTTCCCTAGAGGCAAGAACAGCCAGCATATGCTATGGGCTGGCTTATGTTTCCATACAAGGCAGGCATATGGGCGGGCAGTCACATAGGGCTGCAAGGGTGTGGTGTTGGAGAGACCAGCTCCGTTTTAGGGGCACCATTAGGCCCTGGGAATTGTATATCAAGTCCAAACAAGAAGAGTTATTTGCAAGTTCCACTTTGACCTGGAGCATGTTGGGTCCTTGCCGTAGAGGCCCTTAAAAACCCACTCTGCTATCTTAGCTCCTTTTCGCCTTTGGAGACTGTGCCAAAGCATCCCCTTTTTCTCCTCCCACCATATCAAATGCCCTTGGCCTTGCCTGAAGACTCGAGTTCCCTTCCTCAGATTGAAGATTGGGACTTTAGCAGGTTAGTTTGTACCTGCTGGCACAGTGGGGCTCACACATCTGGTCTATCAGCCAAGTGGTTGTGCCTCTGAGCATCCTTTCACAGCCACCTTTCTGTGTGATAGACCCAGCAGAACTGTCTGCAGCCTCTGAAGTTAGGATGGAGGCCTGCAAAACACCATTCACCAACCACACTGGGGCACAGAGCTGGCCGAGGCCCACAATTCTCCACTGCCTCATTGCTGGAGTGCATCTTAACCAGGACCTCCCTGAGGTCATGAGTGCATGGCTGCCTGCCAGAAGAGTCATCTGTTGCCTGCTTTACCTGTGCTCTCCAGAGTGCCTAGACTCAGCTGGGGTCAAGGAGGGGCATCAGGTATGTTACAGAATAGTTGGATGTTTCTTTTTCTCTCCTTTAGTGGAAGAAACACTGGTTTGTCCTGGCTGATCAGAGCCTGAGATACTACAGGGATTCCGTGGCTGAGGAGGTGAGAGAGCTACAAGGCAAAGCGGTACCTAAAAGTCCAGGGCTGAAATCTAATGGGACAGTGCATCATTGTCTCCATCATAGTCTCCATCATTGTCTCCATCTAATGGGACAGTGCGTGCAGTTGGTCCAGCTTTGACAGCAGGACTGTTTCCCACCTCAGACATTGAGGTCATCCTCTGAGGCCTTGAATGCAGTTTTTTTGGGAGGGGGGTTGTTTTGTTTTGTTTTGTTTTTGGTGCAGTGGCTTTTGGCAACTCTGTTTTCTATATTCATTTAAGAACAATGAAGTGGGACTGGAGCGATGGCTCAGTTGTTAAGAGAATGTGTTTTTTGTAGCGGACCTAGGTTTGGTTTCCGCCATCCACATAGTGGCTGGCTCACAACCATCTGTAACTCCAGTTCCAGGGATCTGATGCCCTCTTCTGACCTTCACGGGCTTCAGGCACACACTTGATACACAGGCATACACGCATGCAAAATACTTATTCAAATTTAAAATGAAGTTAGTACTCAGGGTGAACTTGGGTCTAGTTTTGTTTTGTCTTTGGTTTTTAGCAAAAGGATTGTGTGATGAATTGAGTCACTGGACAGATCAACTTCGATCTTGTTCTGCCTTGTGGTAGAGGAACTTACATTAAGAAATCATTTTGTGTGTGTGTGTGTGTGTGTGTTGTGTGTGTGTGTGTGTGTGTGTGTGTGTATGAGTCCGTGCGTGCATGTGTGCATGCATGTGTGTTGGAGCATAGGGAAAATACTGTGCTGTGGGACACCAGTGGTGTGTGTGTGTGTGTGTGTGTGTGTGTGTGTGTGTGTGTGTGTGTGTGTGTGTTGGGGCATAGGGGAAAACACTGTGCCATGGGACCCAAGTGGAGGCTGTGGAACAACTTGAGGGAGTCAGTCCTCTCCTGCCATTTTGGTCCTAGGGATGGACTTAGCAGCAAGCACCTTTATCTGATGACCCACCACCCCTAGAAGAACAACCAGAAGGGGCTCTTTTCCTCACTTAGCAAAAGTTCTTTTGAACAGCCTGACAAATCTGTGTGCTGATTTCTCCCTGCTAATTCCATCTGGCATCCTTCAGAATCACCCAATCTGTGCTTGAATAATAGAAACAGGAAAAGAATCTCTTGGGTTGGTTTATGTACTTAAATTCTTGAGATCAGCTTCCATGGCATAAAGAGGAAGGCTGTTGGTCAGATAGGCAGGTCCAGATTGTGTGAGTGGTGAGCTTTGAGCAAAGGTATACCTAGTACTCAAAACTTTATGGATTGGGAGGGGGGTGTTTTGGTTTGGATTGGATTGGTTTTGGTTTTTCGAGACTGGGTTTCTCTATGTGGTCCTGGCTGTCCTGGAACTCACTCTGTAGACCAGGCTGGCTTCAAACACTCTGAGATCGGCCTGGGTCTGCCTCCTGAGTGCTGGGATTAAAGGTGTGCGCCGCTGCCTGGCTTAAAACGTTGTTTTTGTTTGTGCCGCAGCATGGGTACAGAGGTCAAATTGTAGGAGGAGTTAGTTCTCTCATACCAAGTAGATTCCAGGGCTTGCACTCAAGTTGTCAGACTTGCTCATAAGCGCCTTTCCTTGCTGAAGTACCATCCTCTAGAGTAGTATTTAGTGAAATGTGTTGTGAGAGTCAAAACTGTGCTGCTGACAGACTGTGTTGATAAAACACTGACGACACAAAAGCAGAATTAAATAAACTACCAATGTCTTGGCAATAAGCCAAAGTCAAATAGTACCAACAGTCAATGGGCTTATTTATTTTGCTTTCCAGTCAGTGATGTTTAAAAGCAACAAAATAGGTCCTTGATTGATTTTTGATGGATTGATTGATTGATATGGTTATGTATATATATTTGGTATATATGCATATATTTGGTTTTTAAAATTTTTGTTACTTTACTTTTGGTTTTTCAAGACAGGTTTCTCTGTGTGTAGTCCTGGCTGCCTTGGAACTCTCTCTGTAGACCAGGCTGGCCTGGAATTCACAGAGATCCGCCTGCCTCTGTCTCCCAAGTACCAGATTAAAGGTGTGTGCTAGGTATGTTTAAGTGGCAACCTATGAATGCTCATCTCTTTAATATTCTTTTTTAACTTTTATTATTACGTGTGTGTGTGTGTGTGATGTGGAGGAGGGAATGGGTACACACATGCTCTCTCGTGGACATCAGAGGATAACTGTGAAGTTAACTCTTTCC
Source organism: Peromyscus leucopus (assembly GCF_004664715.2). Taxonomy (NCBI): domain Eukaryota; kingdom Metazoa; phylum Chordata; class Mammalia; order Rodentia; family Cricetidae; genus Peromyscus; species Peromyscus leucopus. The sequence continues at coordinate 42,452,044 of NC_051086.1, forward strand.
TCTGCCTTTAAATGTGTTCTGGTATGGAACTTGAGTCATCAGGTTGTGTGGAAAGCACCTTTACCAGTCGTCCCTTGCTGTCCCCTTTTTATTGTTCCCTAAATGGGAAATGTCTGCCAGTCACTCAAGCCTTATGGAAGCACATCCGTACATTACCAGCTGAACTAGCCACTTATTTGTAGAATATCATGTGAAGAAACAGCTGCCAGATGAGCTCTGGTCACTCAGTTTGGAGGGTTTGGCAGGCATTTTCATGAAAATAAACCAGGAATCTGTTCCCTCAAGGACAGTTTGTTGCCAATGATGAATAGAGTTTGGGCTTTCAAGAAAAAAACCAGTTGGGCTGGAGAGATGGGTCCACAGTTAAGAGAACTTGCTACTCTTGCAGACGACCACATAAGGGTTCACAACTACCTGTACCTACAGTTCCAAGGGATCCCACACCACTTACTGGAAAGCACTCCTCACCCATGGTATACATATAGGCATTCAGATAAAATATTCACACATATTTTTTTTAATCTTTTCACAGAAAAACCTAGTCCAGGCACAATGATGCATATCTATCTGTAGTCTCTGCCACTCAAGACACTGACGCAGGGAGGTCACATGACCCAAGAGTTTTGAGACCAGCCTAGGCAGTGAACAGAGACCTGGTATCAAGAAAAGAAAGCGAGAATTTTGGAAGGTTCATATTCATAACCTCAGTAGCGTCTCTTTATCTTCAGGCTCTGCTGATGAAATAGGCAGTGGTTTAGCAAGCATTTTGCTTCTGCACAATGAATTGTGTAGACATTTGAAAGCTATGCATAGCTTACTCTTTTCTGTGACCAATATTTAATGTTACAGAACATGCCTGGCAAAAGAGATATTCAAAGGGTAGGACTGTGGATTTCAGTGTTAACAGCACAGAACATTCACTGATAGCAGATTCCGCATTGCAGTTAAGCTTTGAGACATGGCTCTTCATCACGGAAGACTGGCTAGTTCCTTGAGAAGTCTTCCTCTTCCATCTCTGTGTTAGACTACTTTGTCTTCACCCGCGTTAGCTGAAATGGTACATAGAGAACTGAGTGCAGATGGAGACGAGCCTAGCGTTGTCTCCAAAGTCCCGCATGTAAGAGACCTGCAGAAATGTAAACACTGTCACTCTAACCAGGGATTGTTAAGCATACCTTGATTTTTTAACCATATTTTAATTTTGACATGAAAAGGATTTACTGTGTAGCTCAAGCGAGCTTTAAACTCACAGCACTCCTCCCCAGCCTCCCACATGCTCGAACTGCAGATGTGGATCACCACACTCAGCTTTTATTAAAATTTTCCTTAAGTGAATAAATAATGTTTAAAATCTCTAATTTTTAATACAGAAACTATCAGTAGGTGAGCTCCACATACACAAAACTCTTAGAGTATATTTTAGTTTACTTTCTGCTGTAATAAACATCATGACCTCCAGCAGGGGAGGAAAGGGTTTATTTAATCTTACAGTCTATAGTCTATCACAAAGGGAAGTCAAGTCAGGAACTGGAGGTAGGAACTGAAGCAGAGGCTGGAAGCACACTGCTTACTGGCTTGCTCTCTCTGGCTTACTCAGCTTGTTTTTCTTATACCACCCAGGACCACCTTCAGGGGTCAAAATGCCCATAGTGACTAGGCCCTTCCACACCAGTCAAGAAAACACCCCACAAACTTGCCTATAGGCAATCTGATGAGGAAATCCTCAATTAAGATTCTCTCTTCCAGATGACTTGGTTTATGTCAAGTTGACAGAAATCCAGTCAACACAGAGGGTCTTCTTACTTTTTAAGCATGTGAAAAAATTTTAATGACGGACATTCAGGGAATACTGGTGTGGAATTTCTTTGGTCAGATACACAGGGAAATGGTGTAGTAGATACCCCCAAGGAAGGGGACTTGGATCTGGGAGTTGTAGGAAAATCGGCCAAGATCTAGTCCTATGAACACGTTCAGTGGAAAACATCACTCACAGAAATTTGATCACTTGAGCATCATCTCTGCCTGAATCTCTTCACACCCTCTCATTTTTCTCTGCAGGCAGCTGACCTAGATGGAGAAATTGACTTGTCCACCTGTTATGATGTCACCGAGTATCCAGTCCAGAGAAACTATGGCTTTCAGATACATGTGAGTCTTGGGGTGGATCGAGTTGACCGACAGGGTTATATTTTAACATGTGTGGTAAGCAGTCTTTCCTGTACTCCTGATATATAATGTGGACAAAAAGATGGGTTTCTGCATCTTTCTCCCGAAGGCTTTTGAAAGGCTTTGCTACAGAAATTGCTCTTTTTCTTTTCGTTTTAATGTTGGAGTATAGGCCCATTGGAAGGATGAAGAGTATAGGGAGTAAAAGATTAAGGGCTGCCTGGAATTAGGTTAAAGAATTTCTGGGACATTTGCCTTCTGCAGTGAGGCTTCATACTTGTTAGAGTCAACTGGGTTACATTTGGTATCCATCTCTAAGCACAGGTTCATGGTTGGTGTTTGTTCTTCCTGATGCAGGAGTCTGTCCCTTATATCATCTTGTCACTATCACTACCACGTGGGGGTCCTAGTCATTCAGATTTCTGGACTTGTAAGCCATGTCTCTGGAGCAAGACAAAGCCAGCCCCTCCATTGGAACAAACCTTTGTAACCCTCACCAAAGCCTTCGAAGGGCCGGCAGGTAGAATAGGCTCTAGGCTTTGACTTCTAGCTCCAGGCTGGAATTCTGGTGGGCTCTCTGGGGAAAAGATCTTTTTGATTTGGGGATCTAGAACTCAACTTACTGCTGTGTTCAGTTGTTTAGACAACTCAAACTTGGGACCAGTCCACACCCCTGGCCAGTAGATTTGATCTTCGGAGGAGTCTAGCACCCGTTCCTGGGCAACTGACCATGGCTCCACTGCACGTACTGGCTATCTGGGGAAGGAGCCATAGCTGTTCCCATGGCCTGGCTTCTTGCTGCCCAGCTGCCGTGTTCTGTCCCTACTCCCTTTGAAGGAGATAAAGCATTCCTGGATTCTGAGTGCTGAGACAAACCTTTTTCCCAGTGAGAGTCCTGGCTCTTCCCTCGTCTTCATCTTGATTAGCAGATGTCCCAAGGCAGTGCTTGCACAGTCTGAGAACTCTGCTCTCTCCCCACATTAGCCAAGGCCAGTGGTGGGTCTGGTTTCCTACCCTGAGGGTTCAGAAGAGGGTGCTAATGCACAAGGTAGGTGATGGGTAGAATCTGAGAATAGCAAATGTATGTCAGGGCAAATACTGTCTCAAGGTGTGGAAAGCACTGACTGTTGTGGACACCAGGAATGTGCCTTAGTTAGTAAGATATATAGGGCAGAACTTGCATGAGGGACAGGAGCAATTAGAAGGGAGACCAAGAGGTAGTAGTTGTGTGGTTGGCAAGTATGGAAGGAGGGGCTGGAGATGCCAGGGAGGAACTTTGAGTGAGGTGGGACCTAAGAGCTCCTGCAACCCCTAGTGTGTTGGAGGGTTTCATATACACTGCTCAGAGAGAGACTTCACAGTAGAGATGGATCCTCTGCAATCCTAGCTAGCAGGTTTGAGGCAGTGATTGGTCTTTTGAGAGCATGAGCTAGGCAAGTAGCCCTGAGACTAAGAAAGCTTACCAGCAAAGCTGAGGCCAGAACCTGGAAGCACCTATATCAAGGGCTAGCTAAGAATGTGGATGGAGCCCTGTGCTACTGTTTACTCCACGGTTGTATTCTCTGAAGGGGAGTGAGCCAGGTGTGTGGCAGCCTGCCATGGAGGGAGAGGTTGGGTCACAGCACAATGGCCCACATGTTGTTGTCTCTAAGTGCATCTCGTTCCCTTTCAGAGCAAATAGAGACCCAGGCGGTCACTTTGTCACACTGTGCACCTATGTTGAGACTGCGGATGATGGGCCTGGCCACCACTCTCCCTACTCCCAGCCAGATCTGTGTCCTTGTCCCTAGGGCTAGCAGAGCTTCTTGAGGAGAGGGACACATGTGATCACCAATCTGTGTGCAGGCTGCTGCTACAGCATAATAGGAGCTAATGATTGCGTATTGCCTTGTTTAGGGGACACCCAGTTCACCACTCCCCCACAGTGTGGCCCTATTAGTCTGCCTGTTTCAAACAGGTCATATACAACACTCCTAGGAAATTCACCTAACCTAGCCCTTTTCCTTGTGGGCTGACCACTGATGGTTACTATTTTTTGTGTAGACCAAGGAGGGTGAGTTCACCCTGTCAGCCATGACATCTGGCATACGACGAAACTGGATCCAGACCATTATGAAACATGTGCTCCCAGCATCTGCCCCAGATGTGACCAGGTAAGATGGAGGCCTTGCTAATTGGCATTCCTTGAGGCCTGAGCCCAGCTCCACCACCACATGAATTCCTTTTCTCCTTCTGGCTCACTGTCAGCTGACTGCATTTGTCCCCTGTGATTCTTGTTTGCTGCCTCTGCTGGCCTTTCTTCTGTTGAGCTGGCCTGGTCTGCCACACAGGTCACCCTCATGCCTATCAGCATGGATGTCTTTGTCAAAAGAGTTCAGCCCTCAGGATGGGCTTGGGCTCCACTATGGGCCTTATCTAGTGGCTGTGCCCTGCCTGGGTGGGAGCAGCCTGAGCTGCCCTGTAGTTTTGCACTTACTCAAGAGTCCTTTTATCTCACTCACTCCATCTGTTTGGTTTTATACAATTGAGAGAAGCTTCTGTCTGAGACTGTAGGTCCTAAAGCGCACATGTGAGAACTCTGTTCTCTCCTGTGTTTACATGCTGTAGTGTATATTCCTTGGAACATGATACATGCCTCCCCTTCTTGCCCTATAGATTGCAGATCTACCAGTGTTCATGCTCTATGTGTACCAAGCTTTACTCTGCCTCGTCCAGGTTTCATCTTGAATACCTTGTGCCTCTTTTGGTTCGTGTTGCTGCCAATTTTGGTATCAGAGGTTTGGGTGTATGGCAGGCAAAGGGTAGTAGCCTGTGACAGCATTAGCTATACCTATTCTTGTCTCAAACGTTTGCCTCGTTCTGGCTGGTTCTATTTCTTTCTGAATGAGAAAGAAAGGGAAGGAGGAAACCTGAACTCTATTCTTCAGCCCCTTTCTGGCATCTGTTACATGTTCATTTCTTCACTCAGCAGCAATACCTACTGATTTCTGCATTCTAGGACTCGTAAGTCATGAAGACCTACTTTTATGCAGAAAATAGTCCTCTGCCATCTCTCAAGAACTGTGCTAAGGGGCTGAAGAGATGGCTCAGTAGCTAAGAGCACTTGCTGCTTTTTCAGAGGACCTGGGTTCAATTCCTAACACCCACATCATGGCTCAGTTACAGGAGATCCAACACCCTTTTCTTGCCTCCACAGGCACTACATGCATATGGTGCACAGATGTACATGCCGGCAAAATACCTATACACATAAAATAAAATTAAATTTAAAAATTTTTTGAAGGGCAGTGGTAGTGCATGCCTTTAATCCCAGCACTCAGAAGACAGAAGCAGGTATGTTTCTGTGAGTTTGAGGCCAGCCTGTTTTACAAAGAGAGTTCCAGGACAGCCACACAGAGAACCTGTCTCAAAAAAAAAAATTTATTTTTTGAAAGAACTGTTGGCAAAAAAGCAGTGCCCCACCCCCTACCTCCATGGCTCCTCCAGTCAGGAGAAGAGCCTGTAGTACAAGGCCCTGAAGCAAAATGTAAAAGGCACTTGAGCTGCCCTGCCCATGTGCAGATGGAGGGTCATGGGATGGATCATGGCTGGAGGAGATCAGTGTTGGGGTGTCCAGGACAGACTCCAAGAATGCTCATATGTGCGTGTTTATGCTACGGTCCATGGAAGGACTGAGGCCCAGGGCATGAACGTAGAGACCTGGTGCTTCTCTCTTTGGTTAGAATCTACATTACAGTTTACTGTGTCTTCAGGACTCCACACCCATTGCTTTTAGCCTATGTTGTTCTGTTTGGCTCATGTTGAGGAAACATGATTTATAACTACAAGACCACCAGAAGGTATTAAAAGGACAGCAGTATCAGCAGCAAGTCTTGGCCTGCTTCTCTTCTCCTTTCTGTCATGTTGTCTGTGGTGAGGATGTCTCACAGTACTACAATAGACTTCTGGGTTTGGGGATGGTCCCTGTTCCCAAGTATCAGTTTTAACTCCTCATGTAGACCTGACACTTCACCAATTTTCTCATGATTCTAAAAGCTCAACTCTGGGTTGTTTGTTTTTCCCTGTGTAAAGATCTTGCTATATAGCCCAGGATGGCCTCCTATTCAGTCATCCTGCCTCAGCCTCCTAAGGGCTGAATTACTGGCACGTGCCATGCTGCAACTCATTTTTTTTTTTTTTTTTTTTTTTTTTGGTTTTTCGAGACAGGGTTTCTCTGCGTAGCTTTGTGCCTTTCCTGGATCTCGCTCTGTAGCCCAGGCTGGCCTTGAACTCACAGAGATCCGCCTGGCTCCGCCTCCCAAGTGCTGGGATTAAAGGCGTGCGCCACCACCGCCCGGCCTACTGCAACTCATTTTTAATGGATGATTGTGAGCCGCCATGTGGGTGCTGGAAAGCCAGGGCCTCTGCAAGAGCAGCATGTGCTCTTAACCACTGTGCCATCGATTCAGCCCCTTCCAGCTCATTTTTATTTGTGTGTTTGTTTGATCTTAAACTGGACCCTTGCTGATCCTACTGCTCTAAAGCATTTGATTTTTGTTTAGATATTTGTATTTATTAGTGTGTTTGTGTGCATGAGAGAGAGGGAGGGAGGAGGGGGGGGAGTTTGTTACAGCACACCTGTAGAGGTCAGAGGACAACTTCACTTGCTTGTTTTGTGTGTACACACCTTTGCTGTTGTGTACATGTGGAGGTCATCTGTAGGAGTTGGTTCTCTCCTTCCACCATGTGGGTTCCAGGGAGAACTCAGGACCTGGGCTGGGTTTCTTGGCAAGTACCCTACACACTGAGCCATCTCACTGGCCCAAGCACTTTGATTCTTAGTTTGCTTCCAGGACAAGTGACCCAAGGGCAATGAGAATCACTTCTCTTTTGTTTGATGTCCCTTTGGCAAGCTCCTTGTTGATCCTAGTATAAATGCAAGTGTTCCCTGGCTCTTCCCCCTTGGTCCCTCCTGTCACCAGCTCACTTCAGTTCTGTTAAGGCTTGGACAAGACCAGGGCCATCTAGCAATCGCTGGGACTTATGCTGTCAGTAAATCCACTGAGCCTCTTGCCATGTCGCCAGTGGTGATGTCCTGACCCCATCTCCTGCTGGAGTGGAGGCTTTCCCGGAAATCTTCCTTGGAGAAGATAGGGAAAAGGCAGTTATCTTCAAGCTAACCAGCTTCTTTCTTCCCTGTTATCACTGGGTAGGTTGAGGCACTAGCAAGCTTGATCTGTATGGCTGTGCCCCTAGTTACCTCCTTCCTCAAAGTGGTGGGTACTACACTACCTTCTCCCTGGTAGTGTGGGCTTATGGCTGCCTGAGTCACTTGTCCCCTTGACCCACAGATAGTCTCAGCCTCGCTCTGACTGATCTGTCTTGCCTGGAGCTGGAGTGAGATTTTAAATAGAGATGATGGTGTCTCCTGTTCACAGACATCCCTGAGCCCTTCTGAAGAGAGCTAGTTCTGTCACTGCGTAGTGGAGGGTTGCTTCATGACCAGCCTCACCAAGTGTCTGGACCTTTCTCTCCTGTGGGACTTATAGGAGTCCATGATGTGGCCACGTGACACTCCTTTTTACAGGATGAGAACTGAAGTCTCAGGAGCAGCTGATGCTCTTTCCCTTCCCCGACCCATCAGCTAGGTTTGAGTTCTCCAAGGGAGAACCTAGCACAGGTGGAGCATTCTTCCCTCTCCACTTAGAAGCCACTTTAGGGATCAGAACAGGTGTGGGCTGGCCTTGTGACCTGCTGAAATGTCCAGGCTCCCTGACAGGTCCTGTGCTTCCTCACTGCCCCACAGCTCATTGCCTGAGGAAAAGAATAAAAGCACATCTTCTTTTGAGACCTGCCCAAGGCCAAATGAAAAGCAAGAAACTGAGCCAGGAGAGCCAGATCCTGAGCAGAAGAAGAGCCGTGCACGAGAGCGGAGGCGGGAGGGCCGCTCCAAGACGTTCGACTGGGCTGAATTCCGCCCCATCCAGCAGGCCCGGGCTCAGGAAAGGGCCAACACTGTGGGGTCCTCTGATGCTGGTGAACCTGGGCGTCCTGAAGCCGAGCCAGGGGAGCTGGAGCGTGAACGAGCTCGACGGCGAGAAGAGCGCCGCAAACGCTTTGGGATGCTGGACACCGTTGATGGGCCAGGTATGGAGGACACAGCCCTACGTATGGACATAGACCGGAGCCCATGTCTGCTGGGACCCCCTGACCTCAAGACGCAGAATGTCCATGTGGAAATCGAGCAGCGGTGGCACCAAGTGGAGACTACCCCTCTGAGGGAGGAGAAACAGGTGCCTATTGCCCCTCTGCACCTGTCCTTGGAGGACAGAAGTGAACGGCTCTCCACTCATGAGCTCACATCTCTGCTAGAGAAGGAGGTAATGTGGGGCTGCTTTCGTCTTGCATGCACGTAATTATTCAATATAGTACTCAGGAGAGTGGGGAGGTGGCCCAGGGCTGCGGTGAGATGGAGTGGGCCAGAGATTAGATGGAGGCATTCTAGCATTGTGGTACAGAGCCATATAAGCTAGCACCTGTGTTCGTAGTATATGATTCTCATAGAATGTGTCCAGATTACATCTGCACGTACATTCATATTTCACTAGTGAGTTCCATGATACTTACAGGATGAGTAAGTATCCTTAATTGAAAAGTCACAAATGCTCCAAAATCCAAAAGGCTTCTAGTGTCAGCGTGATGCAAGCAGAAAGTTCCCTACCAGGAAATTTTGTTTCTGTATAAAATTAGTAAATACTATGCTATAGGAGACTAGGGGTGTAGCCCCAGGGTTACAGCATTTGCGTAGTTCACAGAGCCCTTGGTTCAGTCCCAGCACTGCCACAACAAAGCAAAATGTCCAGATCACATATATAAAAGAAGGCATGTGTATAAAGTAAAGATGTGACATGATTGAAGTTCATATTTAAATTGGGCCCCATCCTCCATATTGCCCATTGTGTATATACAGTTACTCCACAGTCATTTCAAAGGCAGAACAACAATAAATCCTAAAATCCAGAATACTCAGATGAGGTATTTGAGATGTGGGCTCAGCTTACATAGGGTTGGTTCTGACTTTTGCCCTCTTGGGGGCATCTTCCTCAGCAAGCGTCGGCATATTCTTACACTCTTTCCATAAGAGCTAATTGAAGATCTACCACTTCGGCATGCCTCTCTTTGCCTCTTTTATTTTTTGTTTTTTTTCTGTTTTATTAAATGTATGAATCTGGTAGATCACTAGCACCAACACTTTGACTTTTTCATTTTCTATATCCATTAATTAAATAATACAGGTAAAAAGAAATAAAGTAATTCAAACTCACATAATTCTAGGCTACCAAAATGAGCCTTCTGGCCTGCAGGCCACATACTGAGTTCTTAACTGAATAGCAACATCTGCCTCCCATGGCCCAGCAGACCAAGGCAGCCCCCGTACAGCAGAGCATCATTGGGGCTCTTAGGTTGGGGAAAGGTGGATGGTGATTTTGAAGCTGTTGAAAACAAGAATGTAGAGCGTTTATAGGTTTCTCTGTCTTACTGAGAACATGTTGGAACTTGATGTGGAATCTGTTCTGTAAACCTGGTCAGATGGAGTAGTCAGTAGAAAGTACAGCAGGACCTAAAGTGAGATCTGCATGCCTATGCCATGGACCCCACCCACACAGTCTTCCTTTTGATAAAGCTATGAAGCCTTCTTTTCTCAATGGAGCACAGCCACCCCCCAGATGTGAACTTTCCACCTGTATTTCAGCCTGCATAGTACAACTGTGAGCCAATGTGAAAGCTTATTGGGGCTAGGCAGGGCTTACCTGAGGCAAGAACAGGAAATGTGTCCCTTAGCCACCAGAAGGGAACAGTTGTGCTGATGATGTGTCCAGCTTGAGTGAAGCTGGACCCTTCAGTGCCATATGCTGCATATCCAGTGAGAGTCTGAGACCCATGAACAAGCCTTATTGTTTTGACGACTTGTGGTCAGCTGCTTTTCCTTATTGTCATCATGTTTGTGAAGTGTATGTATGTGTTTATTTTCGCCAACAGCTGGAGCAGAGCCAGAAAGAGGCCTCGGATCTTCTAGAGCAGAACCGGCTTTTGCAGGACCAGTTAAGGGTGGCCCTGGGCAGAGAGCAGAGTGCCCGGGAGGGCTATGTGCTGCAGGTAGGGTGGGCAGCTGCCCAGTCAGCAGTGCACCCAGGGGCTTCAGTGTGAAAGGTCTGCTCCAGCCCACAGGCTAGGAATGTGCAAAGGTGGTCCTGATGCTGTGATAGTCTGCACATTTTCCTTGCTGCTAGGACATTCATTTTGGAAAAGGTGTCCCAAATCTCTACAGCTAAGGATTATCTTTTGGTCATGAAATCATTTTGGTGTTCTCTCCTTTGGGCATTCTAGACACTGTGCTTTTGTGAAAACCGTGTATCTGTATGTCATTTCTCATTGTGTTCACAATAGTGATATTGGGCCCATTGTACATATACTGAAAAAACTGGTCAAGACAGCAAGCCAAGTGCCTTCTTAGGACCAACAGCAAGTTAGTGGCAAAGCTAGGACTGCACCATACCCACCTACCCATTCCTATTCAGCCAGCCTAAGTGTCTGGAGGACATATGACCACTTAGCCAGCCTAACCCAACCCAGAAGGAGGGAAAAGTGGTAGCAGCTAGGTGCTGAGCTGACAGCCCAAGACCAGTGTCCTTCTCAAGGCGTCTTCCCAGAATCTTGCTGCATTCAGATCACTAACATCCCCTTGGTGTGGATATGTCAAAAAACAGTCTCACGGTAGCTGGGTGTGAGGACAGGTGGCGTGTGTTATCCTATAACTGGCTTCCTAGCATCAGTGCCAGCTCTGGGACGTGAAGGAGACGTACTCTTGCCCTGGGCACCGTCATGCTGATGGGAGAATCAACAAGGAAGTGTTAGGGATAGTGGAATGGGGTGGCGGAATTGAATTGAAGCTCCCAGAACGGGCCAAAGAGAAGATGGCGGTTTTAGATTGGTGTCAGGGTTCTCTGTTCTAGTCTTGACTCTGCCACTGACCCCAGAAGCACACCCCACCCTACAGCAGCAGCCTCTCACCTGTGTCATTAGGAACTAGTGGTCTCCAGAAGGCCTTCAGCTCTCAGAGACCCAGAGTCTCTGCCCAGACCCTTCTACACTGACCTCCTCAGTCCTCGTCACCAAGTCGCCAGTGGACCTGGAGTCCTTCACTCACCTCAACCAGAGCCTGCCTTACCTTCGTGCCTACCCCTCACACTGCTGCACGTTTCCCTGGTTTACCCCTGTTCCCTGCCCCACATTACTGCACCCTCTTCCCTTCCAGCAGACTCACTGCTGGCTGCTTCTGACCTTCTTGCTTGGAACTGGCCATGGCAGGCCTCTCCCTTTCACACAGCCTACTCAGAAAGCCGTAGGTTATTCATTCAGGCCATCCCTAATTTAAGGGTCATTTTCTTTTCTTTCTTTTTTGGTTTTTCGAGACGGTTTCTCTGTGTTGCTTTGGAGCCTGTCCTGGATCTCGCTCTGTAGACCAGGCTGACCTTGAACTCACAAAGATCCGACTGCCTCTGCCTCCCAAGTGCTGAGATTGAAGGTGTGTGCCACCACCACCCGGCTAAGGGTCATTTTCTTAAGTCTTTGTTAGGTTCACCATATAATTCTTGACTTCAGACGTGGTGGTCAAGACACTGCCAAGGAGCTTTGCACATTGCTAACTTGTGTGTCTAACATGGACTGTCATGTGCATCTACACTGAAGGCCCTGTTGGTCAGCAACTGGGCCAGCTTCCCGCTGGCTCTAGTACTGATTACCCCTGAGCTTTGGAAATACGTAGTCAAAAGTGAGAAGGGTCAAGTGGCCTTCTGGGGCACTGAGGGTTAGGAGATGCAAGCTCGGGTAGGGTGCTGTGCTCACTGCTGGGAGGGGCCTGCATGCTTTGGATGGTGAACGTGGTGTGGAACTGGAACTTACTGAGTGTCACATCTGTGGCTTCCCCACCAGCAGACTGAGGGAGCCTGGGCAGGCAGATTCTAAGTGGGGCTGTCCTGACTCACCGTGCTGTCCCTGCTTCATATGAGCCCTGTCTCTTCTGTGTCTCGGTTTGGGAACTTTGTGTTTTATTTTGGGTTTTGCATGTGTCACTCTTATTTTGAGCTTTACGGAGGTTTGTTTTGTTACCACGTTTTGCTTCATGATCTGCATTCCCCTTGTTCTGTCTTCTTGCAGGTAGAGATTAGTTTTCTCCTCATGGTGGAGGCCTGACTACGCTTTCTAAAGGAAATGTTCAATGTTACCTTGCTGACATCTCTCAAGTAGTTACCTGCCTTCCTTCTCTCCCTGTCACGGAAGGAAGTGATGTCACTTCCTTGTGCCTTATACCCTGTGCTGCTTTAAACATGTGGTCTAGAACCGCATACTTTGTTTTGCCAAACAAATGCGGTGTCCTTTGTCCTTCAGTCTCCGTTATACTTTTCAGTGTGTTCCATTATTCAGCTTTATTTGATTTATTTCTTCTAGATGCTGTTCAGTTAGAGCTGTTTTTTGATGTTTTTTCCCATGTGTTCTGTTTATGTGGAAGCAGCTATACTTACCAAAAACAAACCAAAACAAACAAAACCCACATTAATTTGATTTTTTTTTTCTTTAAACGAAGAAAAAAAAAGTTGTACAAAGGATTAAAGCCAAACCCACCAAGGAGCTTTTCTATGATTGATCCTGGCCAGAGGTGTGACACTCAGAACAGGGTGGCCTGAGTGTTACTAACCAGTATTTAATCGGTTTTTTTAAGACTGAAGTGGCCACCTCCCCATCGGGTGCCTGGCAGAGGCTCCATAGAGTCAACCAAGACCTACAAAGTGAGCTGGAAGCTCAGTGCCGGCGGCAAGAGCTCATCACGCAGCAGATTCAGACCCTGAAACATAGCTATGGGGAGGCAAAGGATGCAATCCGGCACCATGAGGCTGAGATTCAGACTCTGCAAGCAAGACTTGGTAACGCAGCTGCAGAGCTGGCTCTTAAAGAGCAGGCTTTAGCCAAGCTCAAGGGTGAGCTGAAGCTAGAGCAGGGCAAAGTTCGTGAGCAGCTGGAGGATTGGCAGCACAGCAAGGCCGTGCTGAGTGGCCAGCTGAGGGCCAGTGAGCAGAAACTCAAAAGTACAGAAGCCTTGCTGCTGGAGAAGACCCAGGAACTGAGGGACCTAGAAACACAGCAGGCATTGCATCGGGACCGACAGAAGGAGGTGCAGAGGCTGCAGGAATGCATTGCTGAGCTCAGCCAGCAGCTAGGTACCAGTGAGCAGGCCCAGCAGCTGATGGAGAAGAAGTTGAAGAGGAACTATACATTGTTGCTAGAGAGCTGTGAGCAGGAGAAGCAGGCACTGTTGCAGAACCTGAAGGAGGTAGAGGACAAGGCCAGTGCCTGTGAGGACCAGCTACAAGGCCATGTGCAGCAGGTGGAGGCCCTCCAGAAAGAGAAACTGAGTGAATCATGCAAAGGCAGTGAGCAGGTGCACCTGCTAGAGGAAGAACTGGAAGCCCGGGAGGCTAGCATCCGCCAGTTAGCCCAGCATGTCCAGAGCCTCCACGATGAACGGGATCTCATCAAGCAGCAGTTTCAAGAGCTCATGGAGCGTGTGGCCACATCTGATGGGGACGTAGCTGAGCTCCAAGAGAAGCTGAGGGGAAGAGAAGCTGACTACCAGAACCTAGAGCACTCACACCACAGAGTCTCTGTCCAGCTGCAGAGTGTGCGCACTCTGCTGAGAGAAAAGGAAGAGGAGCTAAAGCACATTAAGGAAGCACATGAGCGAGTTCTAGAAAAGAAAGACCAAGACCTCAATGAGGCTTTGGTTAAAATGATTGCCTTGGGCAGCAGCTTAGAGGAAACAGAAATTAAGTTGCAGGAAAAGGAAGAGTGTCTAAGGAGATTTGTAAGTGATTCTCCAAAGGATGCCAAAGAGTCTCAGAGTACAGCAGAGCAAACAGAGGAGGACAGTGGCATTTTTCCCCTAGGTTCAGTCACCAGAGTATTTCCAGGCTTTCCCCACTCACAGCCAGAGGATGAAGACCCAGGTGCTGGCCTAGGGGAGGAGTGTAGTAGTGGTAGCCCCAGCAGAGAGGAGAACATGGTACCCCCAAAGTCTGTGGATGTGCCTGACAGGGAGGGGCATCTGCAAAGCACCTCTAAGTCTGACCAGGGAGCACCTGTAAAAAGGCCAAGAATCCGGTTCTCCACGATCCAGTGCCAAAGATACATACACCCGGAGGGGTGTGCAAAGGCCTGGACCAGCAGCACGTCATCAGACACCAGCCAGGACCAGTCACCCTCAGAAGACAGTGTGTCCTCAGAAGCTACCCCTAGCACACTCCCTGCAGCGGCAGATGCTGAAACATACATCTCTATAATCCACTCCCTGGAGACAAAGCTCTTTGTCACAGAGGAGAAGCTCAAAGACGTGACCGTGAGACTGGAGAGCCAGCAGGGCCAGAGTCAGGAAGCATTGCTGACATTGCACCAGCAGTGGGCTGGCACTGAGGCCCAGCTGCGGGAGCAACTCCGTGCCAGCCTGCTGCAGGCTAGTGCACTGGCCTCTCAGCTAGAGCAGGAGAGACAGGAGAAGGCCACAAACATTGAACATCACCCTGGGGAGCTGGAAGACTTCCAAGCCAAAAATAGCCAAGCCCTATCATGCTTAGAAAACTGCTGGAAAAAGCTGAGGTCTCTGCCATTTGCTGACCAGGAGGAGGGACAGGATGCATGTGCAGCCTCCCTGGCTAACATAGAGAGTATGCTTGTGAGTGCTATAAAGGCCCTTCAGCCGTGGGCATCCCCAGCAGACAGCAGGACACAGACTGAACAAGAGAAGGGGCACTCCATGGAAAGTAGCCTGGCAACCCCTGTGCAGCAGCCCTGCCAGCCCATATTGAATGAGCAGGAACATAGGAAGTTGCTTTCTGCTCAGATAGTCCTGGAGGCCTCACTTATCAACCAAATAGCTGACTCTCTGAAGAATACCACTTCAGATGTGTATGGCGTTCTCTGTGAGCTTACTCAGTCAGGGGAGTGGCCACTGAAGGAAGAAAGTGCTGCCCTCTCTGCCGGGGCTCCGGTGGAGATCTGGGCCAAGAAGGTGCTGGTGAATGGTGAGTTCTGGAGCCAGGTCGAATCCCTGAGCAAGCGCCTAGGGACACTGGGAGAAGCAGCAGCCTGCACATCTGGAGACAGGCAGCAGCATATTCCCCAGAGTCTGGCTGATGCCACGTGGATTCGTGCAGAGCTCAGCTACGCCACACAGTCATTAAGAGAATTGTTCTACCACAGGCTACAGAGCATACAGGAGACCCTACAGGGAACCCAAGCAGCCCTGCAGCAGCACAAGTGCATGCTGGGAGAGATCTTGAGAGCCTACCAAACCCCAGACTTTGAAAGAGTAATACAGCAGATCTTAGAAACTCTCAGGCATTCAACTGGCAGGGAGGACCAGGTACAGACATCCTGGGACCAGAGCCCCTTAGGAGAGGTACTGAGGCCAGGCACAGATGGCTCCCAAGAGCCTTTGCAGGCTTTCCATCAGAGCCCTGAAGTCCTTGCTGCCATTCAGGATGAGCTGGCTCAGCAGCTAAGGGAAAAGGCTAGCATCCTTGAGGAGATTTCAGCTGCCTTACCAGGCCTGCCTCCCACAGAGCGACTTGGGGGTTGCCAGAGGCTTCTGCAGATGTCCCAGCATCTCTCATATGATGCTTGTCTAGAGGGCCTTGGTCAGTATTCTTCATTACTGGTTCAAGATGCAATTATTCAGGCTCAAGTGTGCTATGCAGCATGCAGAATTCGACTGGAGTATGAAAAGGAACTGCGATTTTATAAGAAGGCCTGTCAGGAGGCCACGGGGGGCTCTTGCCAGAAGCGTGCACAAGCGGTTGGGGCCCTGAAGGAGGAGTATGAAGAACTTCTCCACAAGCAGAAGAGTGAGTACCAGAAGGTGATCACCCTCATTGAGAAGGAAAACACTGAGCTCAAGGCCAAGGTGAGCCAGATGGACCATCAGCAGAGATGTCTACAAGAAGCAGAAAGTAAACATAGTGAAAGCATGTTTGCCCTGCAGGGCAGGTATGAGGAGGAGATCAGGTGCATGGTGGAGCAGCTGAGCCACACCGAGAATACACTGCAGGCTGAGCGTAGCCGGGTTCTCAGCCAGCTAGACGCTTCCGTCAAAGACAGACAGGCCATGGAACAGCAGCATGTGCAGCAAATGAAGATGCTGGAGGACAGGTTCCAGCTGAAGGTCCGGGAGCTGCAGGCTGTCCATCAGGAGGAGCTGAGGGCCTTGCAGGAACACTATATATGGAGCCTGCGGGGAGCCCTCAGCCTCTGCCAACCCTCACACCCAGATTCCCCACTGGCCCCGAGGCCATCTGAGCCCAGAGCTGTGCCAACAGCCAAGGATGAGGCCGAATCCATGACAGGGCTGCGAGAACGTATCCAGGAGCTGGAGGCCCAAATGGATGTCATGCGAGAGGAGCTGGGCCACAAAGAACTGGAGGGTGATGTGGCCACCCTGCGGGAGAAGTACCAGCGGGACTTTGAGAGCCTCAAGGTCTTTAGCACCGTTTATTTTTCAGAGATAATTCTCTTTGGTGATGCAAGAAAGGGGCATTGTGGGCAGCTAAGGTCTTAGAGTGGGGGTAGGAGGTAGTTCTTAACTCTCAACTGCTGTACAGGCATAAGTGAGTAACATTCTCCAGGCCATCTACTCACAACCCAGAGGGGAAGCCAGCAAGGAAAGCAGCATCCCTGTGGGAAAATAGAATAGGGTCTTCCTTGCCTGGCCACGCCTCCAGGGCACTCTCCATACCCTTCACCTTCTTACCCTCATAGAATCCCTTCTGGCTTCAAAGTTGAAGCATTAGTCCAAGGATTGTCTCACATCTCTGAAGGGCAGTCACCACCTGACTCTTCTCAGAGAGCAAGGTTGGGACTTTAGAACGCAGGAATATTTGCAAAGCAGTAAGCGTTCTTCCCTAGCCTACCTTCCCAAGGAAGAGTTGGCAGTGGTCGGGCACTGTGTCTGAGTAGGGCTTTCTCACACTCTTGTCTCCCAGGCTACCTGTCATGCTTCTGTGGCTGCCCCTATTTTATCTTAGACGACACTGTATGTGGCTGCCTGGGCATATTCGTGGAGGGTCCTAACCATCTCTTAGATTCCAGAAGTGGCCTGGTAGCTGGATCTTCATCTTCTTCCCCAAGGTGTAGGCTCCCAGGGTACCTGCACCGGCTCTTGTTGCAGGCCAGCGTTCCTGCCATAGTGCCACGGCTGCAGCATAGCAGGGTGTCTGTAACTGTTTCCCAGCACCCTTTTCCTCCATCCTCCGTTCAGGCTGGTGCTTTGCCTTTGCCTCTGGGTGGACTCATAGCTACTGACCAAATGCACAGGAGAGCTTGACGAGGCACCTGAGGCATTGGTGCTCACCATTCTTTTCCTGGTTTCATCCAGACCTTTAAAACCATTAAGCATTGTGAGAAATTTTCAAAATGTGTATTCAGTGATCCTACAGGGAGACTGGACCACCATTGCCTGCTCCTCTTTGCATCTCAGCCATCTCCACAGCCTAGGATAGAGGGGTCCAGGCCTGGCAACATCATAGTCAGTTATCAGGATGTCAGAATGGTTATGCTGGGCTCGGGTTACCTAGTGGGAAAACGCCTTAGAAACAAAAGATAACAGGTTAGGAGAAAGCATCGGGCTTGAGCGTTTGTATGTGCCCAAGAACTTCAAGCCCTCTATGGAACTTGTGGCACACATGCAATGTGTTTGACCAGACTGTCTAAAGAGAGCCCAGCTGGGAACAGTTTCTCTCTGTGGATCTCTGCCCAGATAAGGGAGCCTGGACTGTTGCTACTGCCTCACCACCACTAGCCATGAGCCTGCATCTTAGTCAGTAAGGAACTTGTTTGATTCTAGGGATGATTTAAAAATTAAAATTTGTGCTGGGTGGGTGGTGGTGTATTGCCTTTAATCTCAGCACTCAGGAGACAGAGGCAGGCGGATCTCTGTGAGTTCGAGGCCAGCCTGGTCTACAGAGCAAGATCCAGGACAGGCACCAAAACTACACAGAGAACCCTGTCTCGAAAAACCAAATAAATGAATGAATGAATAAGTAAATAAATAAATTAATTAAAAATTGGAGCTGGGGAGTGACTCAATGTTTAAAGTGCTTGCCAGCAAGTATGAAAACAGGAGTTTAGATCCCCAACACTCATGTAAATGCTGGGTAAGCATGGTACGGTGTGGCCCCCTTGTAATTCTAGCACACAGCAGATGGAGACAAAGCATCCCGAGGAAAGCTAGCTGGGCTAGCTGGCTCAGTCAGCAGATGAGAGGGTCTGTGTAAGGTGGAAGCAATCAAGGAAAGAGATGTCAAGTATCAACTGTGGCTTCCCTGCACATATACACTCAAAATCTTTAATTGGTTTATAGAGTAACAATCTTCAAACATAATACAATTAACAAAGTAGCAGCCTAGTTGTTAAAGGCACCTCAGTGTTTCTGTTGTAGGAATTTCAGACCCTATCTTCTTCATGTATTCCAAAATGCTCAAATCCGAATAAGATGGAAAAGACTGCCTATAGGATGAGCATCCATTATATGGAACTCAGAATCTGAAATGAGCCAAAATCCAAACTATTCTGAGCACTGACAGACTGCCACAAGTGGAAAGTTCCTAAGTGAACACTCTGTGGTAAGTCTTGGTTAACTGCGGCAGAGTAAACAGGCTGAGTAAGATTATCTCTAGGCTGAGTAGAGAAGGTAACTAGTACAGCACACACTGCAGTCAGCTCCAGGATGTGAGTGCAGTTTAAAGTTGCTGAATAGAGGTTCTTGGAAAGGCCCCACAGTGACTGTGAGGCTAGGTAAAAAATGTCAAAGCATGATGATTGGACACTTGGTATTCTGTATTGATTCCATTAGCAAAACAATGAGGTAGGGACAGAGTTAGAGCCATGTTCTTCTGGTTTGTTTGGTTTGGTTTATCAGAAAGCCTGTTCTTCCCAGAAGTGGCTATCACAAGTTTAGGCAGAATGACCCACATTCAAAGTAGCTGTGAGCTGTAGGTGGAATGCAGAGCATGCATTACTGCTTGGTTGGGGAGAGCAGCTGGGCTCTGGGGCTGTGGGGAATGGGGACTCTCCTTAGGACTCACGTGTTGTGTCTGGTCTGCTTGGTAAGGTGGTACGGTTCTCAGTGGGTAGCATACCTTGGTTCTCCTTTAAATGAGAGGAAGGGAGAAGGCGTAGGCTGGCAGGAAAGATGTTAGCGTCTGCTCTGGCTCCTGTGTGGACACCTTTGAGGTTTAGTAAACAGCTGAAGCTCCCCAGCTCCCAAAAATGGGTCCTGTGTACCCCAGCCCACAGAGGATGTGCTGGGCTCTGCAGTTAGGCTACCTTTTGTTTCAGGATGGACCTCACTCTCCCCACTAGCACATTTGTCTGAATTTGTCCCTGTTAGTGACAACACCCAGTGTGTCTGCTACTCCAGCCAATATAAGCAGTACATGGGCATTTGGTTGTGATGACGTGCAATCCCAGACCACAGACTTGGTACTGATACGAGAAGCACCAGCCATATCTTGAGACCATATCACTTCCTGGACCAAGCAGGTCGCTGCCTTATTTATTACACAGGATAGCCACTTGGAGGCAAAGAAACCAATAAGCCCTCTTGCATTCCACAGGCGACATGTGAGCGAGGTTTTGCCGCCATGGAAGAAACACACCAGAAGAAGATTGAAGACCTACAGAGGCAACACCAGCGGGAGCTGGAGAAGCTGCGGGAGGAAAAGGACCGCCTCCTGGCTGAGGAGACAGCTGCCACCATCTCAGGTGGGGCTAAGTCCGTGAGCACAGGGGTCCCATGTCTTGGCCTGAACCTGCAGTTCAGAAGACGATTGGCCTTACTTGTTTTTCCCTGAGATTGAAGTTTCCTCCTTATAGATGGTGGTGGGTAAAGGCGGGCAGGGTCTCTGTCCTAGGCCATCCTTTAACTCCCTATGTAAGTGAGGATAACCTTGAACTCATTCTCCTTCCTCCACCTCCTCAGTGCTAGAGTAACAGACATGTACCACCTGACCCTGTTACTGTATTGCTGGAGACTGAACGTGGCCTCATGCATGTCCAGCAGGTGCTGGACCTTAGGTTTCATTTTGGAGAGAGCTATTTGAAGAGTAAAAGTGAGGCAAGGACTAACTTGAGAAGCCTTTTGAGAGCCTCCAAACTGAGAGCCAGTGTTCCAGCCGTCTGTGACACTGCAGGGCTGGGCCCCAGCAAGTGTCCGTCACTTGGAGTCCTCTTCACCAGAGCATGAGTGTGCTGTGACATGGCCCCAGCAAGTGTGTCTCACTGTCTCCTGTTGTATTCTCTTGTCATGATTAACGACAGCATGGTCAAGTGTGATCCTAGTCTTGACAATAAAAACCCAGAGTCAGATAGATATCAGGGTGAAAGCTCAAAGAGCAGAGAAGCAGAGCAGCAACCAGTAACTTCTTAGCTCTATGAAATCTCAGACCAGATGGGGCTATCCTATCTCTTCAATCCTCAGACTGAATGGGCCTCCTAAGTACGGCATCAAAGGCATGAGATCCCAAGTGCTGGGATCAAGGGTGTGAGCCACCACTGCCCAGATCTATTTCTTTTAGCCTGGATCAATCTCATGTAGCCCAGAGTGGCCTTAAGCTCCTGATCTTCCTGCTTCCTCCTCCCGAGTATTAGGATTAAAGCTGTGTGTCACCACTGCCTGGCCTCTATGATTAACCAGTGGCTAGCTCTGCCCTCTGATCTCCAGACAAGCTTTATTTGTCAGAACACAAACAAAATATCATATAATGGTATGGTGGCTTATTTTAGCATCAGGGAAGAAAGTAAACCAGCTCCCAGACATTTTTGTTTTAAAAACCCATGCATGAATATAACATTGACATTTGTCTGATCATTGTGGAGTCTTTTTAATATCACATATAACCTGCCTATAGGCCTTCCAGTGGAAATTAGTTTGTGAATTCTCTCAGCCATTTTTTGGTCCCAGAGAGCTGGATTATGATAGACCAGCCGCTGTGGAGTCCTGCTGCTGCTGGAGTTGGTGTCAGCAGGGGGCAGACACCGCAGTTGACCTGCCCTTGGCCTTGTGGAGGGATAATGTGGCAGTAGAAAGAGCCACTGCCAGCTGTATCCCTAGATTTTGGTGCTGAGGGGCTGTGTCTTTCCTCTAGCCATTGAAGCCATGAAGAACGCTCACCGGGAGGAGATGGAACGGGAGTTAGAGAAGAGTCAACGGTCTCAGATCAGCAGCATCAATTCGGACATTGAAGCCCTGAGGCGGCAGTACCTGTGAGTCACCTAGCCCTGTGGGAGAGGGCTCCTTTCCCACACCTAAGACAGCTTTGAGCTTGGTCTTGGGGAAGTGAGGAGACCATGGTTGTAAGACAGCCCACACTACCTTGCTCTCCAGGGCAAACACCTCAGAGTTAATTAAGATTGATTTCTAAGATGCAAAGAAACAGATGCAAAAAATGACGTTTAAAAACCATAGCTTAAGCTAGGCATGGTAACATACATTTGTAATCCCAGCACTAAGGCTGGAAGATTGCCACAATCCGAAGCCAGTCTGGGCTATGTATGGAGACCCTATTCTAAAACAAAACAAAACGCCTTCTGCTTGTTAGGATTGACTGCAGACACCACCCCCCAGTTTGCCTCCACTGCTACTACTCTGTCAGCACCTTACAAGGAGCCAGGGTCTGGCTGGTACTTTGTGCCTGGTGCAGCACTGCTGTTGTGGCAAAAGTGGTTCAGTTAAGTGTTCTCAAAGTTCACGCATGCTGGCTGCGCAGGAGACAGCACCTGGTGAATTTTCCTTTGTTGGAGTCACTGCTCGGGACCCTCCGGTTAGTAACAGGAGGCATCCACTGATTAGACTTTGCTGGGGTCTCTGCACTATGCCAGGATCTAAAGCAACAACTCAGGAAGTCTAGTGGTCATGCTTGATGGACTGGAAGCTCACCTGGAAGCTCCTTCTTGCTCTCTTGAATTTGACCCTTCTGGACATGGGGTGCTGAGAACAGTACCTCCAGGGCAGGTTCCTGGTGCTAATGTCTGCACTTTGAAGTGATAGAACAACTAAGTGGGTGCTTCCTACCTCTGAGATCTCTCAGAAACAGAGCTCTGTATCACAGTGACTGGCTCTGCCTCCCAGTTCCGTCACCAGAGTATGCCAGCTATGGATGGCCCCAGAAAGACAGAGTCATTTCTGCAAAGTGTCCCTGACATTCTGTGAGCAGACACTGTACTCTCAGTGCCCAGCTGCCCAGTCCTGTAGTGGGGCAGGGCTGAGCATTCCCTCTCTGCAGGGAGGAGCTACAGTCAGTGCAGAGGGAGCTGGAGGTCCTTTCGGAGCAGTACTCCCAGAAGTGCCTGGAGAATGCACATCTGGCCCAGGCGCTGGAGGCCGAGCGGCAGGCCCTGCGGCAGTGCCAGCGTGAGAACCAGGAACTCAATGCCCACAACCAGGTAAGGCCAAGAGAAGCCAAGCCTCACCTTCATAGAGGCTGCCTAACCAAGGAACAGCCACATCTGTCTTTGCAGAGACTGAAGAGTCTGGTCACATCTCTAAATCTCTGGTCCTCTAATTGGAGTAGCTCAAGTCCATCTCAGGGTTGGGGTCTTCTGTCCTCTGGTAGCTGGGCTTACCCTGTCATGTTTATCTTTATAAGTCGTGCTCTCAGAATTCAGTGTTCCTCAGGAAATTGGGGTTCACTAGAATCCCTGCTGGCCCAAATGATTGAGTTGTGATACTGAGTTCAATATAAGCTCTTCTGCCACACCCTGTTTTGCCTGCCTCGAGCTCTGTCATGCTCACTCTCTGGCCCTCAAACCATACTGGACTGTGGGTGGAACTACTTGGGAGTCACTGAACCACTGCAGTGGCTTGAAGAAAAGCACTTATCCGCCAGAAAGCAGGCCTGAGAAAATGGAGGGACAGAACAGAATAGCCTTTAGGAGGTCAAGTGAGATAAGAGAACACTGCCCACAACAGAAGGTTAGGGGTTTTTTTTGTTTTGTTTTGTTTTTGGTTTGTTTGTTTTTCAAAATAGGGTTTCTTTGTGTAACAACTCTGGTTGTCCTGGATCTCGCTCTGTAGACCAGGCTGGCCTCAAACTCACAGAGATCCACCTGCCTCTGCCTCCTGAGTGCTGAGATTAAAGGCGTGTGCCACCACTTCCCGATTCAGAATGGTGTTAAGGTCCATGGAATCTTAGTTCAAGAATACAGTTGGCCCTCTGCTCCTATGAGTTCTGAGTCAGTAGATTCGACGGACTACAAATAGAAAATTTTTAGGAGGGAGGAGAAAAAAAGGCATTTGTACTGGGCATGTACTAACTTTTTTCTTATCACTACTCCCTAAATAATACAGTACAACTGGATACTTGAGCATTATATGGTATTGGGTATTGGATGTAATCTGGAGATAATAATCTAATGTGTATGGGAGGGTGTATGTAGATACTGTGTGCCATTTTGTAAGGGGACTTGAGCATCCACAGAATTTGGTGCCTAATCAGGGTCCTGGAACCTAAGTCTTCACAAGCCTCACATAGCCCATATGAACAGCTTTTATGTGGTAAAAGCCTTAAATGTCTACTTTAAACACAGTGCTGTATATGTACAAGGCTTGTGGCCTCCGTTCTTAGGCCTCTACACACTACTGGTGAGAAATGACCTTCTCTGGTGTCCCAGCAACTGTGTATGGGGGCGGTCACTGTTGTATTGTTGTCCCCCAGGAGCTGAATAATCGCCTGGCTGCGGAGATCACACGGTTGAGAACACTACTGACTGGAGATGGTGGTGGGGAGTCCACTGTGTTGCCACTCACGCAGGGCAAGGATGCCTACGAACTAGAGGTACTGTGAGAAGTGAGACACTGCCTTGGTTAGTGCTCCTGAGTCACACAAGAGCTCCTCAGAGTCACTGAGGGACCAAATTTGAAGATAGGGCCAAAGAGGTAGAATTCAGTCGTAGAACTCTGGCTTAGCATGTGCAAAACTCTGGGTTTGTCTCTAGCTCTGCAACAACCACCACAAAAAAGAAAGCTTGAAGCTAACATATGTGAAAGCCGTGGGAAGGTCCAAAGCCATCCAAAGATAGCCGATAGCTGACAGGCAGTCTGAGCTCCATGGGCAGGAGCAAGGCCTCTCTAGATGCCAGGAGGATCTTGAGTCCCACCTTCCCTTCACCTGCCCACAAACTGGCTTCATCAAGTGCCCTATTGCAGGGCTATAAGAATGCTGCTGCTCTCAGATTGTATCATGAGTTAACTTCTCACAGCAATTCAGAAAGGCTCATTCTGCAGTGGCAAATACCTGTAATTCCAACGACTTAGAAGGCTGAAGCGAGAGGATTCCAGAGCAGTCTGGGAAGAAAAGCAAAAAACAAAAACCACTGTTGAAAGAGGGAGGGAGAAAAGAAGGCTCTAATGTGTGTCGGGCAGTGGTTCTCATCCTGTGGGTCTCGAAACCTTTGGGGGTCGCATAGCAGATATCCTGCATAGCATATGTTTGCATTATGATTCATAACAGCAAAATTACAGTTATGAAGTAGCAAGAAAATAATGTTATGGTTGGGGCTCACCACAGCATGAGGAACTGCATTAAGGGGTCGCAGCATTAGAAGGTGGAGAACCACTAGTGTAGGACATCCTCAAGAAGGCCCTTAGTAGGTTAAGATTTTCCTTTATAGGTGGTTCAGACTGTACCATACTGGCAGGTGAGCAGGAGGAGCTGGGTAGGATTGGCAGACGTTCTCACAGAAATAATATGTCTAGGCCTTAGCAGTTCCACCTTCAGGGAGCAAACCAATCAGTAGTGGGAACTCAAGGTTGTCCTCACGCCTGCGGCCCCAGGATTTTCCCTTCCCATTTCTGTAGAAGCATTGAGCAGTGTTTAAATCATGTTTTCTGTTGGGTGTCAGTAAGGGTGGGCTCTCTCCTCCTCCCCACTGTGTGAACCAGCTGTCTGCCAGCCTACCCCTGTCTGCACAGACTACCCCTGTCTGCACAGCCTACCCCTGTCTGCACAGCCTACCCCTGTCTGCACAGACTACCCCTGTCTGCACAGACTACCCCTGTCTGCACAGACTACCCCTGCCTGCACAGACTACCCCTGTCTGCACAGCCTACCCCTGTCTGCACAGACTACCCCTGTCTGTCTGCACAGACTACCCCTGTCTGCACAGACTACCCCTGTCTGCACAGACTACCCCTGTCTGTCTGCACAGACTACCCCTGCCTGCACAGACTACCCCTGTCTGCACAGACTACAGGATCTCTGGTCCTGAGAGTCAGTCCTGTTTTCTCTCTCCTTATAGGTCTTGTTGCGGGTCAAAGAGTCAGAAATACAGTACCTGAAGCAGGAGATCAGCTCCCTCAAGGATGAACTCCAGACAGCCTTGCGGGTAAGGGCCACATGTTTGGAGGCAGGGCAGGGTAGAGTGAATGCTGGGATGGTCCCAAAGTCAGTTTCCCTTGAAACACCAGCCTGTGAGCATATGCCTCCTGCCTAGTCAGGGGTGGTTGTCCTGTGTTTCTGTGTATGTGGGTAGGAACAGTGACACACAGGAGAATGCCGTGGGGGTGAAGTGAGGCTTGGTCTACTGTTGAGGGGGTCTCACTGGACTGGTCTCAAGGGGATGCCTGGAGTCAGAAAGAAGTGATATAATCCTTGGTATGATCAGGTCACTTCAAAAATGTAAAAACCAGAGACTTTTCCTGACTGACACCCACAAGGAAGTGACTGGGCAGGCAGGACCACAGCAGGCTGCCTGAGCTTGCTCTGCTCACTGCCCCCTCTGCTCACTGCACGTTTTCTTTAGTGTCCAGTCTTTGGCTCTGGGAAAGGGAGAGTGAGGGTCATTTCCAAGGCACAGTTAGTTCTCCCAGCACGTTAGCCCCAAGGCAAGGCTAGAGTTCAAAGTGAGTCTGCCCCCTGTTCAGCTACCATTCCTGTCTGTCCTTTTGCCCTCAGGATAAGAAGTACGCTAGTGACAAGTACAAAGACATCTACACAGAGCTCAGCATTGCGAAGGCCAAAGCCGACTGTGACATCAGCAGGTTGAAAGAACAGCTGAAAGCAGCCACAGAGGCCCTGGGCGAGAAATCTCCTGAGGGCACTGCCGTGTCAGGATATGGTAAGCAATCTGGGTGCTACTCGAAAAGGGCTTTTTGGCACTTGGATCGAAGCCCAGAAATTCATATCTCCTTGAGGGGCCCCACATGCACAGGTTGCCCAGAGAACCCGCTCCTCCCAAGTCCTGCAGCTGCTTCTCCCATAGGAACAAGGGGTCTTATAATCTGTCTTCTGAGAAACTCCAGCAAGTAGGGGAAGTTCTTGCTAGTTCCTTGATCCAAATGTTTTACCATAAAACCTTTGAGGGCCATAGGCAAGCAGAATAGAGGGAACCTACTGCCCTCTCGAGAACAGTGGAACTGGCCTTTATCTGCTGGCTAAAAATACACAGGCACTGTGGAGGACAGACAGAAAAGAGGCTGCAGAGCCGTATTCTCTTGGACACTTTCTGATAATTCATGATTTCATCTTGCCTTCATGGTGACCCTTCTTTTTAAAAACCCCACAAACTGAAGATCTGTTCAAGTCCTGTGGTATCCTGTAGCTCAGCTTTCCTACACCAGCGTACAGGAACAGTAATGACGAAGACAGCCTTCGCGTGTGCCTTCAGACAGCCTCTGCAGTGCGTGTGGGGTACAAACATCCACTCTGCTGGGAGGCACAGGCAGCAGCAGAACAATTTCAAATCTAACTGACTGGAAAAGGGTGATTACCACTGTCACCTGGGTAGGAAACCAAGAAGCCAAGGCATTAGAGGGAGGTAGCTCTTGAGCTGCCATGTTAACTAACCTCTGAAAAGTGTGCGAGGGAACTGCGTCTGCAGACAGGCCCCACAAGCAGCAGTCCACACACGGTGTACATACAGAGTGAGGAGAGTCACCCCGGACAGCAGTCCACACACAGGGTACAGAGTGCGGAGAGTCACCCCTGGACAGCAGTCCACACACAGGGTACAGAGTGCGGAGAGTCACCCCGGACAGCAGTCCACACACAGTGTACAGGGTGCGGAGAGTCACCCCTGGACAGCAAAAGTAATGAGCCTTTTTGTTCCTTCAGACATAATGAAATCCAAAAGCAATCCTGACTTCCTGAAAAAAGACAGATCCTGTGTTTCCCGGCAACTCAGAAACATCAGGTCTAAGGTGAGTGAAGTCCAGCTTATCGCTGAGGTAGGGCTTGAGGATGCTGGAGAAATCAAGCCCAGTACAGGCACTAGCCCACCTGTGTAGTTACTCTGTTGGGATGAATCTAGTGGCTTCAAGTTCCATGTCCATGTCTATGTTCCATGTCATCAGAACCATCTAGAGGTCAGGGTTGCAAGAAACAAGACATGGAGGAATTCAGACATACGCCTCATCTGTGGGGTAGATCTGATCTCTCATCAGCTCCGCTGTATGTCTGTCCTCTGCACGTCCCTGTTACCTCACTGACACCGCCAACCTTGGAGAGATGAAGTCAGCAGTCCTCAGTGTGCTCTCAGATGGGCGTGTCTCTGGGAGGATGGGCGGAGAGGGCCTGGCCAGCATGCTGCATTTAGAACTGATTGTGTGTGTGTCTTATTTTTGCTCTTTCCTCTGACAGTCCGTAATTGAGCAGGTCTCATGGGATAACTGAGTCGCGCCCGCTTCCAAGTCCCCTGTCATGTAGGTAAACCACTTCCCACTCTGCCCACTACCCGCCCAGGCGGCTCTGCATGCACTGCTCACACCTCCATAGCACACCTCTGTGTAATATCTTCATTCATCCTTCTCCAACACACACACACACGTACACATAGTCCACGTGAGATCTCAGTAACTAACTGTTCTGGAAGTTGGCACGCTAACCTCTTCACAGAGCTGAGCCTGCCCAGCTTGACAGGAGGGCACAAGCCAGCATGCATACTTGGTGATTTGCACGGCACCAAGTTCATGTCTCCTCTCTTGGAAACAAGTTGCAGGGAGATGGCAGGTACCCACTGACTCTGGCGAGCAGTTTGCTCTTGTGCAAGACCTCAGCCATCCAGTTAGTAGCAAGGCTGCCTGGGGGAGATGCCTGCAGATAGAGCAGATCCCCGTTGTGCTGTTCTACGTGGAACTGATCAGTACTGCACAGGTAGAATCTGAGAAAGTATTTTGTTCCTAAGGACCCGGCAACCTTATACACGGGGGCTAAACATGACCTGTTTTTTGTTGTTGTTTTTGTCTTTACAAAACAAAGAGCCAGCCGGGCCATGGTGGCGCATGCCTTTAATCCCAGCACTCGGGAGGCAGAGCCAGGCGGATCTCTGTGAGTTCAAGGCCAGCCTGGGCTACCAAGTGAGTTCCAGGAAAGGTGCAAAGCTACACAGAGAAACCCTGTCTTGAAAAACGAAAAAATAAATAAATAAAAAGAAAAGAAAAAACCAAAACATTAATTAATTAATTAATCAATTAATTAAATGCCTGTCTCTCCAGGAGAAGGTGGTAAGGTTGGCATGTTGAGGTCAGTGTTAGGGATGCTGTGTTGACTTTTATACAATGGTAACAGCTCAAGGATTCCGGCCTGTTGTTCCCACTGGTAGTATCGTTCCTGCTATCCACGAGCCCTCCCACCTTCCAGCAGGGGCCAGTAGCTCAAGACTCGGAGGAGACAGGTTTGTCTTAGGGAAAAGTATTGAGAAAGCCAAAGAGTTTCAACATTGGTTCTTTTTGGTGGGGAGGTTGGGGTTCAAGACAGGGTTTCTCTGTGTATCCCTGGCCATCCTGGAACTCACTCCGTAGACCAGGCTGGCCTCAAACTCAAGAGATCCGCCTGCCTCTGCCTTCCCAGTGCTGGGATTAAAGGCGTGCACCACCACTCAGCGTCATCGGTTCTTTTAACCAGGCTGTTTTTGTTTTCTCTAGTCCCAAATTAACTTACATGTAGGTGAGGTTTAAGCAAGATAAAAAACTTGGTTTAGGGTTTTTCCTAAAACTTTAAAAACAGAAGTTTTCTTTGGTGAGAGAGGAAGCCTTTCTAGGCTCATTCTTTTCACATTGGAGACTATTTTCTCCAGCCTGAGGTTAAACTCAGCTCTTGTCCTTGAGCCCTCAGAAACATAGTGGTCACTGTGAATAAGTGGGGCCTTTGTGTCAGAATGAAAAAGGACGTCCGGGGAGGACACCATGTGGACAGACATACAGTGGGGGGTGTACCAACTACCTATGAATTTGTAGGGATGTGAACACAGACACAGAGCTCAGCACCTGGTGGCGGTGATGCTGGGGAACAAGGAGCCTCTGTTCTAGCTAGATCTCTATGGCAAAGACAGCCACGAGAGCTGTTGGGGGCTTCTGTGCTTGGCGAGGTCACTAGAGGTCACTAGAGTCGTACAGTGCTAGGGTTCCTCTATGCTGACAGTCACTAGAGCCATGCAGGTGGGAAAGGCAGGTTTCCAGGAGGGCAGAGGAGACCCAGGAACTGCTTCTCACGTTTTTGTTAGTATTTGCATGGTGGTGCAGTTCTGTTGTTGTGCTTTAGATCCAACCTCAGGATAACACATGCCCACTGGGCAATGGGGGCCAGCCAGGCATGGTGGCAGCATGCCCATGCTGCCTTAGTGCACCGACCCTGTCAAGAGAGACTGAAACCTGTGCCATGTCCTGAATGGGACCTTCCTTGGGTACTGTTTCATTTTCTACTTCATTAGCTTTCATGGCAGCACTATGGCCTCTTCAGAGATCCAGAGCAGAGAGGATTCTCCTCGATGTTATCATGGGGTGGGTGTGGGATGCTGAGCCCTGAGGTAACTGGCTACACCTGAAGCCAGAAGGAGGCCAGAGACTTCGGAGAGATGGCACTTCCCAGGGTTTAAGGGACAGTGGGTCTTGTCTGCTCTCTGCCCTGAGAATGGTAGTGAGTGCTGTGCCTGGATTTACCCCTGCCTGGGGTTCTGATGCCGTCTAGAGCCACTGTGGCCATCCAGGGCCTGCTCAGTTTGCTAGGTGGTAAGCCAAAAGACCTATGTAACATCTCTTAGGAGTCTGGCTGCCATGGAACTACTTAAATTCAGGAGAGGGGACTTCAAGGTACCCTGAAGCAAGTATGGGTATCACAATTCACATACACATAATTCGTTAGTTTAAAAACAATACTCGTTAAGGGACAGCCTCAGCTATATGAGAACCTATCTCAAATGAAACAAAACAAAAAACAACTCAGTTATTACGAGGAAGGTGGTAAGGGACAGAAACTACAGTCCAGATCCTCCCTCATTCCCTGCAGAAAGCTGAGCCTCAACCTCCAGAAAGACCCCTGGCTTCCCATATCGTAGTAACAGCCTGCATTCATGGCCAGGCTGAGCCTGGCACCAAGACTGATTACCAAGAGTCAGTACTGAGGAGCCAGATCCAGACCTAAGCATGCTGAAATATGTTCGTTGCCAGATCTCTAAGAACTGGGGTTTTTCTCTTCTCTTCTAGAAATGAAAAGCTTTGGGGAAGGTGTTTAAGGGAGGAGTGGTCAATGTTCTGTTCCTCGATTAGTAAAATGTCCTTTACCTTAAGAAATAAACACAGGGAAACAGCTGGGAAGTGTGCGTGCGTGCGTGCGTGCGTGCGTGCGTGCGTGCGTGCGTGCATGTTGTTGTTGATGATGACAGCTATATCTGGTGGCCTCCTCAGTGATGCCTGGGGTAGAGCTGTAACGTCACTAGGATGCCCCAGAAGAGAGCACTTGTGTTAAGGTCATGAGTTGATGAAGACAAAGGAACAAGACGTGCATACTGCCTATACAGGAAGTGACAGGTGGCCAGGCTTCCAGTTCTCAGCCCAAGTTTTCCGTGATTTGGTCAGACTGAAGAACCAGCTTTAAGGCCAGAGTTGAACTATGTGGACACATGATCTTGTTCTCTTTATTTTTCCCTTCTCACCTAAGTCAATTTCTGCAGGAGAAAGCAAACTCCAGTAACACTACTTCTCAGGGCCTTCTGCCCTCGCATGCCCACTAATCTCAGGATCCCTCAACCTCACCCCTGCACCTACTTCTGAAGCCCAACTGCCGCTGCTTCACAGCACCTGATTGCTTCTTCTCCGCTCTGTCTCCACCAGAGTCTGAAGGAGGGCCTGACGGTGCAAGAGCGCTTGAAGCTCTTTGAATCCAGGGACTTGAAGAAAGACTAGCTGCGGCCTGTTCCACCTGACACATCCTTCCCAGCTGGTGGCAGCACAAGCCGAGTGTGGCTTTCATCTGCATCTGTGCTTTTCCCTGTTGCCGTCATTACTGTGGGTATGGATGCATGAGAGACTGCTGTGTGGGGTGTTGGCTCCATTCCCTTCCCTGGTGACTCCCACTTCCCAGTGTCCTTATCACAGCTTTTCACCGTGGTCTTCTCAGATTCGTCACGCTCAAGCAGTAGTGGGGAGGGCTTCCCCACCGACATCTGAGCAGGACCCCTTGTCCTCCCCACACTCACTGTCAGTATTAAGGCACAGCAGCCTGTTAATAAGCTAGCCCTGCCTCAGAGTAGACATGTGGGGACCTGCCAGTGGCTCCACTCTACCGCACACAGCTGAGCACCGCCCCTGCTGGTTAGAGCAGAGCCACCGAATGTTCTAGTCTGGCCTGGTTGTTGAGGGGCCTTAGATGGTGTCCAGCCTGCCCCCACTTCCTTTTGACCTGGGAGGACAGCATTTTGTATATGGCCCACTGATGCAGCTTAGAACCATACCCCAGATAATCCTGGCAGATCTTTCTCCACCTGGAAAATGTTGAAAGCAACCATTCCTATTTTGGTTTTGTATTAAATCTTGCACAAAAGCCCCGGCCGGCCCTCTCCTTCCTTCCTTCCTCCCTCCGCTCGTGCCTCCCTTGGTATGCTACCCTGGTGGCTGGGAATGGGACCTGCAGCTGCAGCTGCACCTTCAGGCTTGTCAAGTGTGATAACCCCTCCCCCTGGTCCTCAAGAGGAGACACATTGCTGGGGTTTAACCTGGGAAGTTGTCAGTGTCGCTTGGGGAAGGAATGAGAGGAGACCTGTATGTGAAGACGGGCTAGTAAGAACAGCAACATGTGCTTAGGACTCTTGATTTGTCTGAGCTCTGGAAGGTTCCCTTAAAGTGTCTGCTTCTCATGGAGCCATAAACTGGGAGCCTGTGCTAACAAGTTTGCTCTTCTAGCTAGCTGAGCAGGACCTTTCTAACTACCTAAAGCATTCCACAGTGTTTCTTTAAAAAACAAAAACTTAGCAGAGGTTTCTGTTCTCATTAAAAACATTCATACCATAAGATGCAGCACACAAGAGTCCCCGTGTCTGATGGGGGAGACAGTGGCTTCACAACTACATCCTGATGTCCTGAGCCCCAGGCCCCTGGCTCAAGCTTCCACTTTGTTAGTATTGAGTAGGTTAAGTGGTCTCTGCGTGCACAAGTTCAACTCATGTATGAATCCCCTCAGTTGGTCTACATGAGTTCTGTTCAAGGTCATCCACAGTGTCTAGCTGGCCTTGAAGTAGTCAGGCAAAACCCGCCAGATAACTGCGTTGTTTGTGACATATCCAAGTGTGCTACTGCCCCGCAGACAAGCTCTGGGCACATCCCCTTTGCACAAGTTTTAAAGTTCCTCACTAGCACAGTTACCATTTATGTTTTCAGCATCGGGCAAGTGAGATCTGTTGAAAACAAGCTGCTGCTGGAACTGTTTGGAGCTCAAGAGGGCCATGGAGCAGCATTGCCTGGCTGGGATGCAGGGGCTGTAGTCTGTGTTGAGGGCTGCTGTTCTCTCGGGTGTAATTCCTCTGCAGCTGTCCGGCTGCCCTCGGGACCCTTCAGCCCCAGTACCATCATCTTCCTGCCGTGCCACAGGGCCTTCTGAAGATGCCAAGCCTGTAGGTCAAAAGAACATTTACTTTTTGCTCTTCACCTTAAAACCCTTGGATATGACCTTTGCTAAGTACAGTACCTGGAAGTCAGAGGGAAGGGCTGGGAGATAAGCTGCACCTATCTCTTCTGCCACTCAAGCTTCCACTGAAAGCCCCCTTGCCATGATACAGCACACTCCACTCTAGCACTGATTTCATGTGTGGTGTTTGGCTTGTTGGCCAGATACTGAACTGGCACAGTACAGGGATGCCTGGATCATCTCCCACCACCCAAGCACTCTGAGCAGTAACACGGGATCAGGATGCATCTTGAGTTTCTTGGCAGTGACTTCTGGCAGAAGTGAACCAGGAAAGAAGCTGGTCTTCTGTGTCCCTGGTGGCCATATAGGCCCACTGAAGCATTTTACCTTGGACTGCTGCTGTCCTCTGTCAACTCCCTTCCCCCAGGCTGGGCTGGGCTCACTTTTGCCTGACCTTACAGGCATGCCATTGCCTAGAAAGAAGCTGAAGTTGGTATATTCCAGAGAGGAGGCATCGAACATGCAAGTAGAGTTGGTCCAGACATCAGTGGAGGAGGATGCTTGGCTAAGGATGGGGTAGTGTAGATGGGGTACAAGAAGACTCAGGCTGTTCCCAGCCCAGTCAGTGGCATGCTTCCCTATTTCATGGTGGGAGCAGCATTAAAATGAATAGACTTTAGAACTTCATTTTCTTTTTATTTCTTTTATTTTCTTATACATTTGTAATCTGCCAGCATGTGCAAGCAAACTGCCATTATAGGGAACTACTTGACATCATTTGACAAATGATGTGAACACATGCTTAAATTCTATCTTGCACATGATGTGGTGCCCAGTACCCGAGCAGAGAGCACATCTTTTCACAGAGGGCTGCAGATTCTCCAGTATGGCTGTGTCCACAGAGCCAGGGCCATAATGGGAGGCCCATTGTTTCAGGGAGAGCAGAGGCGGCCGAGACCTCATAAAGTAGGAAATCACCAGAGGGAAGGAGGCTGGGAGTGTGTGACTTCACTAAGGGAAAGCTAAAGTCAGAGTTGAACCTCCACTGGATCCATCAGAACACTGAACTAGATGTAGTGGTTTATGCCTGTACTCCTAGCTGGACTATGTGACAAGGCTCTGACTCAAAATACAGATGGGCTAAGTAAGGGTATATATAGCTTAATAATGATAGAGCAACCGACCTAGCATGTGTAAGGCCTAGGCTTCAACTACAGCATTACAAAGAGCACCCTTGTGAACTTGAGAACATGTGTCGAAAAGGAGACTGAGAAAGATTTGACTAGGCACAAACTGGTGTAAAAGGAAGGTATTTGATGGGATGTGTACTACTGTTAACTTCCCACAGAGGGAGATAGTGCACTGTCTTCTACCTGGTACTGCAGAGACCTGAGCCCGCTCCTCACCGCCGACACCTAGCTGGTGCCGAGAGAAGTGGCTGGATACCACACAGCCTGCCCTGTGTGTGTGTGAACTCGGGCATCAGTGCAGAGCTTCCTGCAGGCCGGTCCCACACACCAAGTGCTCTTTCTCCTGATCTCCAGCCATACCCTGGCTTCCAAGAACAGGCTGGATAAGCACCCAGAGGCCCCATGCAACCTGACATCAGGGAGAACTCTGGGGTCCCCACTCCTGCCTCCATGTGAGTATCCGGTGCAAGCTGCACACCAGTCAGCTGGCAGCTGCGGGTAGACTCAGCCCCCAAATGCACAGTGACACCCTGTCCCCAGACTCTGCTGGTGGAGGGGACACTAGTTACCTCCCAGGTGACTGGCTGCACCTTGCAGAGCAAGAGGGTAGCAGTTCTTGCTATGCTACAAAAAAAGTCATCTTCTCAGCTAGTAATAGACAACCAGTGCAGGGCTGCTGCATACAGCCTTTCTCAAGGGAGCACCCGGCATAGCACAGGGGGGCACTTGGCCTTTCCTGTATATCAGAGCAAGTAATGTTAAGTATTTCCAAGACATGACACAGGGATTTCGGTGCAAAGTTGGTGTGAGCTTTTAAAACATCTTGTCTAGACACCCCTTTAGGAGGCAGTGCTGGAGTTAGTGCAAACCCCCCTCAAGCATCAGAAGACCATGAGTTAGCTAGATACGGTGACTCACACATTTAATCCAGCACTTGGGAGGCAGAGGAGAGACAAGCTAAGTTCAAGACCAGCCTGGTCTACAAAGTGAGTTCCAGAAGTATCAGGGCTACATAGTAAAATCCTGTCTAAAAATAAAACAGCCCAAACAACAAAAAAGACAGCGTTAGTAACTAGTGTCTTTAAGGGTTTTACTTACTGGACAGATGTTTTGCAGAGTATCCTCTTAACCCACACTCAGGGCGAGCCCTTAGCAGTGCCCTGGTTCTTACTAAAAGCATTCTGAGACTTTCGTAGAGTCACTCAAGAAAAACCAGGAAGATGAATGAGGACTTTTTGGCACCCAGCCTTCAGGCTTCTTAGTGTATTTTGTTAGGGGAACTGGCTGGGGTCATAGGCTGCTTCAGGTCTAGGTGCCTAGCTTCTGACAGAGCTGCAGGGCTGGACTGTGTTCTGAGCAGCCTGACCACCAGTCGATACATGCCTGGCTATACACAGCATGGGAGTGCAGAAGCCCCTGGCTGTGTTTCTGCAACACTGGTAAGGAGCCAGCCAGCCCATCAGGAGAGAGTTTACAAACTGAAGGACTTCACATCCTCTCCAGTTTCTGTGGGTCACAGGTGAGTCTGGTGCGGCTCCCATGGTGGGGCAAGACTCCGTAGCCAGCCTTGGCCATAAAGAGGTGCGTGCAACTGTGAGAATCCTAGCTGACAGCCCACTCCAGCTTGCCAGTCAACATGCCCTTGGCTCATCTCTCCTATAGAAGTTAGTCATACCACACATCTAATTTTATTTTAGCTAGGAATAGATTGTAAAGAACACTAAAACCACTATTAGTTTCTATCACAAACTTCAATTTACATGGATTTTAAGTCACTTGTAAGATTTACCTTTGGTATTAATGCCAGGATTCAAAACCAGTTCTGTGGTACTTAACCCATGTGGCTTTCTGTAGGTGTGTTACGTAGAATATTAAACATCCCAGTCACAGTGGCTCCTTGACAATCAGAACTCTGGGTAACCTTCCATTACAGTGCTTGACTGGGGCTGGGCTGCACGTCTGCGAACAGGCACCTCCCAGGGCCACTTCGCAGCACTCACAGGCTTGGGCCATCTCACCCGCTATTTGGTTTCTGTTCTGATACGGTCAGTCTGGTTGCCAGACTAAAAATTACATGTAGAAGAAAAATGGAGCCTCACCGAGCCAGGGAGGCTGTGAGCACAGCTTCCCAGAACCAGCTTAGGCCTCAGTGTGTGTGCACAGGGTGTGGCCTTCCAGCAGATAAAGTGTCCCCAAATCCTCATTCAAACATTTTATGATTCAGTGTGAGGTGTTTCCTACAAAGTTTGTGGTCAGGTGTTCACTACAATTGAAATGTTAATTTGTAGAAATATTTATTCCTTTGTGTGACAAGCTAGAGTCCTTGGCTGTAGCTAACCATTTTTATTGTGTAAATACTGCTTGATTTTACATGAACTGTATCATAATAAACTATTTTTGCATTGCCCTCTGCATGCATATGGGTGCTGACTCAGCCAGCGAGGACCAGAACCTACAGTCCAGTCATAAACTCACTAGCAGCCCAGAAGTCACCTAAGTTTCTTACCTGCTGCTTTCCTTTTAGTTTCTCAGAGGTGTTTTGTTTTGTTTGTTTTTGTTTTCATATTTTCACACATAAGTCATAATATTTTATGTCTAGAACCTAAGGTACTTTGACTTGGTATAGAAATTTCAGGGGTTAAAATAATAGTAAAAAATTCCAGCAAGGATTCCTTCATTAATCAAGGTACTATAACTGTCTTATCATAACTGTCTTGTGTTTTTATTTTGTGGTGCTGGAGGACCCAGGGCCTCAGGCATGCTGGATAATCCCTCTACCACACAAGCTCTGGAGTTATAGCTCAGACTGGCCTCATCTTCAGTTCACTGAGTACCAGTGTGCACCACCACATCGGACCTGTCCTTCATGAATTTACTTAGAATATAATTATGCCCGTATTTTTTAAAGCATCATAATATAAAATAGACAACACAAAATTTAACAAAACAGTGTTTGCTAATTATGGTATATTCTTGGTGTTTGTTGGATTTTTTTTTTAACTTTTTGTTCATTAAATTTAGAATAATAAACTAGGCCACACATAATGGCAGCCAGCCTGGGCTACACAGCAAGACCCTATCTGTCCCCATAACCCCCCAAAAGATAACAACTGGTTTTTTTCCCAATATTGTCACAAACTTTATACTAAAAGTCTGTGAAACTGACTGGAAATACAAAAAAAAAAAAGTTTCTGCACCAATTAGAAATCAACTTTAGTTTATATTTATAAAACAGTAAAATGAAGATATTAAAATAATAAATATTTTTAGTATGTTATTGCAATTGTTTAGGGACTTTTCAGTAGCCCATTAAAAACTATTACAAACAAATGTATACAAAAAAGCTTTGGGGAACTAGCCTGATAAGACTGCAATTTAAAATTAGTTGGCAAGTTGATCACTCTTTCATTAAAATTTTAAAAATGGGGGAGGCACACCTTTAATCCCAGCACTTGAGAGGCAGACGTAGGTGGATCTGAGTTCAAGGCCAGCCTTGTCTATAGAGTGAGTTCTAAGACAGCCAGGGCTGTTACACAGAGAAATAACAACAACAGTCAAAAACCAGGAACAGAAAAAGAATCACCCTCCCCACCAAACTGATCACAGTAATTAAAGACTGACATTTCCCTAGGGCTGGGATTTCGATGAAGACATCTTTCCCCACTTCCATTCAAAAAATGGTACAAAGGATCTAGCCCAAGTAGTCCATTGAGAAAGAGGCACTTGGACTGGAAAAGAATAAGTCAAACTGTTCCTTTTGAATGAGTTCTGTGTATTGTTGATGTTAGCTATCAAGCGTGGGACAAATGGCTGAGAGGCACAGTAACGTATCAAAGAAGATGGTGGCCAGCTGCCGTCCTCCCCCAGCCCCCATCACTGAGTCCCTGTGGCTCCCCCCAGTACTCCTCCTCAACCTGCCCCACCCTAAACCTCTTCCTGGGGGTCGGGGGAACAGGGTTTCCACTTCCCTTCCCCTAGCCTGATCCTTCTATATCCCTTATATCCCTAATCCTCAGCCGTTTTGGTCTTGGTTTCTTGGTCAGTGGCTCCTCATCTTTAGCCTGCCAGCCATGTTCAGCCTAGACTCTGCCCTCCACCTGCTTTCGCCTTCATACTACAATAAAAATCTTCTCCATACTTTAGGAGTAGTTGTGTCCTCCTTTATTTCATTTTTTCATTCAGTTTACACTGCTGAATTCAGAAAGGTAGGATACAGGGCTCAATTGTATTTCTACACAGTAGCTCTGAAGACTGGAACATATTAAGCAATTCCATTTACAGTAACATACTCAAATAATACTCAAAACTACAAGCACTGATGTGAGATACTTAAGCCCCCCAAAAAAGGAAAAAAAAACAAACCCAAACCAGATGGGCTGGGCGGTGGTAGCGCACACCTTTAATCCCGGCACTTGGGAGGCAGAGGCAGGTGGATTTCTGTATGGCCAGCCTGGTCTACAGAGCAAGTTCTAGGACAGGCTCTAAAGCTACACAGAGAAACCCTGTATTGGGGTTATTAAAAAAAAAAAAAAAAAAAAAAAAAAAAAAAAAACTCAAACCAGATGGAAAAGACTTAAAACTATCAACACCAACATTAAAAGGTCAAAAATCCAAGCAAGTAGAGAAGTGTATTGAACAACCCTGGGCACTCGTGGTAAATTAAGCCCAAAGGTGGGAAAAGAGAAGGAGAAACAAGCATAGTTGATGCCAGGTTCCACCGTTCATCCAGACTGACTTCTGTTTTCACCTCAGCCCCTTCTCCAGCTTGGCCGTCCACCACCGCAGGCTGGGAACTAGCTCTTCATTTCCTAATGTTTTCCTTTTCCTTGGGATTCCAAGAACCTGGCTGCTTTCTATTAGGAATGTGTCGTCTCTTTGATGTGTAATTACTATTGTGTCTCCTTGGCTACCCAATAAATTTGTGAGTGAACAACAGAAAACTGACAAGCATCAAGAGAAAAGATATCCACACTCATGGGTCAGAAAACTCAAGATGGTAACCCCAACTTAATCTACAGGTTAACATAATCCCTATCAAAATCCTAGATGCTTTTTTAATTTTTTCCAGAAATTAGTGTGTTCATTTTAAGATTCACACGGAGATGTAAGAGAATATGTTGGAAACAGGATTCATGTTGCCAGTTCTCAAAACTTATTACTGCTGTTCTTACTAATCTAGACTGCTGCTGGCATTACCACATTGAGACAATGCAGAGCCCAGACATAAACCATTAAATGAATGGTCGGTTGGTTTTCAACAAACGTTTTAATACCATTCATTAGGGGAAATCATCTTAAACTGGTACTGAGACAAGTGAGATATCCACATGTACTATGCCCCTCAAAGTGGAGGTGGTAGTACATACATGTAATACCAGTACTTAGAAAGTGGAGGCAGGAATCTAAGGCCAGCCTCAGGGCCATACTAAGTTTGTGGCCAGCCTGGTCTAGTGAGACTGTCTCAAAACAAAAAAAGATAAATATATGAAGTAATATCACTTCACAAGTCTTCACACATTCCTGCAGGTAACAAGGCTACGTAACCCCTGACAGCCACAATGATGCCATGTGGATACCAGCCTTCTCCGGAAGGGATGGGGACAGGAATCAAGGAAGATACACACACCGTCAGGCAGATGACAGAGAGAAACAGGCTACTAGGAACCATGCTTTGATTTTTTTTTTTTTTTTTTTTTGGGAAGGTCTGGAAATAGTACCAGAGAGTAGCTGGGGTGTTTGGAAAACACACTAGCTAAAATAGACAACACAAAATTTAACAAAAGTGTTTGCTAATTATGGTATATTCTTGGTGTTTGTTGGATTTTTTTTTTTTTAACTTTTTGTTCATTGAATTTAGAATAACAAACTAGGCCAGACATAATGGCAGCCAGCCTGGGCTACACAGCAAGACCCTATCCGTCCCCATAACCCCTCAAAAGATAATGTTTTGTTTTTTTATTTATTTATAGTAGCCACCAGAAGGTGGGTACTGTACAGTGCTATTGCTCTCCCAGGGACTCCTGTATACACAGGGGTCTAAATAGCCATATACCTCCCCCACAATGTATTTTAAGAGTAGCCACATTTGAATGCAGCAGGCTAAGGCAGACAAGTAATAGTTTATATTCTAAAGTAATATTTATTGAAATGTGCCACCAGTCCAAGGTCCCCAGTGGCACTGTCACTCAAAGGAAATTTTGTGATCTCCCCCCACCAGAGCACACAGGAATTCACGAGCTCCAGAAGGAAAGGAACTTATCCAACATAACTACTTCTGAGTATTATACTTTATAGTTTCTGTTAAATCTTTTGGAAAATCAACATCAAGTTTGCTTGTCTTAACACTAAGTAAAAGGTAACATTTAAAAGGGTGAAAATAGCTGGGCATGGTGGCACATGCCTGTAATCCCAGTTCCTGAGGCAGAATCAGAGAGATCTCCGAGTTGAAGACCAGCCAGGGCTACATGGTCAGACTATCTTCCTGCCCCTCCCCCCAAAAAAGAAAGAAAACACCTGTATTGAGCAGCATCTGCTGCTAATGGTTCCATGAGCTAAGGGACACTTCATCTACTCAGACTGACTTTAAGGGGCCACATGGAGCCTGTCACACACACAAGCATGAACAATGACAAAATTAGCTCTTACGTCACTTGAGCTACTTGCATATAAAAACAAAGTAATTTGGAACATGTCACACAAATGCGAATGAGAAACTTGTTCCTCTGACTCCCTGGGATGCCCACAGCAGAGCTCACAGCCTGGGCAGCTCTTCTTACCTCCCTTGGTTGTCAGCTCCTGATCCATGACTGAGCAAAAAAGCCATGAGTCCACAGGTGCTAGAGCCGAGGTCACTTCTAAGTCACAGTATTGCTCTAATGTGAGGGACATGGAAAATTAAAGGCGCCTATACATAGTGCTCACCGGTGACTAACTGCCAGGCTACAAGGCCAATGGCAGAGGGTCAGTACTATCAGACATGTCGAGTGATGCCCAGAAGCCACTTGAAGAGGATGGCCTGCCTATCTAGACAACTACTGCTAGAGGACACCCTACAGCACTGCCCACTGTCGCCTCCTTCCTGACTTCTCATGGGGATGCGAGGACAAGAAGACTTATCAGCCCAGTGTACCCAGGACTGCCCCCTGCCAGGAAAGGCTTTTCCAAAGCAGGAGGGAACCTCACAAGAGCAAGCTGGAAGACTGAGCAAGACAGAGCAGGGTCAGTGCCCTCGCTGCTTCTGGGGGAAAAAGCTGTACTTGGTGGGGTCAAATTCTTCCCAGATGCGCTCGAACTCCTCCAGGAAGAGCCGCACATACTCAGTGTCCTCCATAATCAGAACGTTCTCACGGTTGTTCTGGATGGCCTGTGTGGTCCAATTGAGGGAGCCAGTGATGAGCACCTTCTTGTCAATGATGGCAAACTTATGATGCATGTAGCCGAGGTCCTGGTCATGCCGTACCTGTATACCTGTGGAGCCAAGGCAGCCTTTATTATGCCCATGCAGGTGCAGCTACCCCCAAGCTTGCTGATGTCCTCTGTTGACTCCACAGGGAAACCCAGGGGCTGTCCCAGGGTGGTACTGAGATGACAGGGAGAAGGCAGTCTGTCATCCAGGTCAGTACACAGAAAGCAAGGACTCTGGATGACACCAAACACTTCTCTGGGGAACAACCCACCCACACCAGCTCCACTAAGCCTGTGTCTAAATGCTACCTCAGAATCCTTAGAGAAAGGAGTCAGACATGTGACACACCCTTGCTGTTCTTGTCACTCACTGGATAGATAAGGGGGGGGGGATGATATGAGACAACAGAAGCCTACACAGGAAAGGAGTGCACGTTGACTTTGGCTGGCCAACTGGAATTACACCTCCCAGGGTGCCTCACTAGCTGAACAGAAAGAACTGTGCCACCTCCTAACCTGCTATCCTCACCAAAGTTCTGGCTTTGGCTTCCTTCCTTTTGAGGGTATGTTGTTTGGCAGGGATGTTGGGGTGAAACACAGGCCCCTCACATGCTGGGTAAGTGATCTGCCTGTCTTTACTGCGCTTCTGCCCTCACTCCATCCCAGCAAAGGCTGGCAGCATCACCTCGCTGCAGACCACCTTTAGTCAGTCCCCAGCAGCTAGTTCATGGCTTGGGCACGTTGCGCTGTCCCCGAATGCCTCTGTAGCTATCCTAGCCACTCACTTCATGATCTTTGTGAAGTTTTCCAGACCTTTTTGATTCATGCGTTTTCCTACAAGTACCTGACTGTACCAAACACGGACACATGGCACACTTGTTGATGGAACAATCTGGAACTCACCCAGCTGTGGCCAGAACATCAGTGGAAGTTCCATCTGTGACAGCAATTTGGTTCTTTCCAAATCTGAGGTTTTGTGACTCGCCAAAATCTAAATACAGTGACATCACCCATGCCCGATATCTCCTTGTCCACCCACCAAAATGGCCTGACTGGAGATCACCCTGTGACTGCCAGTGAGGGGACAGGGAGTCGCCATGGTGCTTCTGCTGTGGGTGAGACACAGCGGGTTGGTGCTATGGTGCTCTTCCCAATTTGCTGCCTGAAGCAGATCTGGTTTCCAAAGCCTACATTATCCCGGGGACTAGGAGGGCAGGCTGTGTGCAAGGAAAATTCAAAAGCACCGCAAAACCTGAACATTTCCCAGGGGCTCCCCAAACCTGTCAGTCACTGTAGGCACAATGATGAGGCTAGGCAAGTGTGTGGAGGGTTGGGGGGCACTGAGTCTTGGGTAAAGGAGGGATCTAGCAGTCCAAGTTTGCGTTCCTGCAGTGCCCACCACTTAAAAGAGGGCAAACAAGGGCCACGGACCAAGGGAGAGTAGAAATCATCACACCTGTTGCCTGGGCAGAGCTGCAGACTCCCCAAACACACTTGCGGGCCCAGAGGTGGCTGATCAGTATTCATCCGCCACACTGTAGGGTCCACTTTCCAGTGATCGCCCAGCCTAGTAGGAAACTCACTAATGACACTGACCACTGGTCACTCCTAGCTTCCCTGGGGCCCACGCAGAAGCAGCTGAGGGTCCTTCAGTGCTGACTGGGTTCAAACTGATTTAAGCTTTACCTTCCATGCCTTCGCGGCCTGCAACAATCACAAAAATTGATTGCATCTACACACGCCTCCCCTCCAAGGTCAGAGCCTAGGAACAGGTGGGAATTCCTGCACACCTTACTCTAGACATGGGAAATGACATTCTATAAACCCTGGTTCCTTGGCCAGCTCACCCGCGCCTGCTGCCTGCCTGCCTCCACCTTCTCCCTGAAAAGCTACCTGTTCTAGACCAGTCGGCTGGGGCATCCACTAAGTCCTCAGCCACCTCAGCCCCTCCTCTAGGGAACACCTCCGGCGGCGGCGGCGGTTTACCTGCCTTGCGCAGCAGGCCGATCTGCGAACCGTTGAGGGCCATGTAGTCGCAGTCGGTGATGACCCGCACGCGCACCCCGCGCTGGTGCAGCAGCTGCACCGCACGGCCCAGCTGCGGGCTGGAGAAGGCGAAGAGGCAGAGCTCCAGACTGGAGCGGGCGGCCAGCAGCGCGCGCAGCAGACGGCTCAGCGAACTCTCGCTGTGCGGGAGACTGCACGGGCAGCCCGAGGAGGGCCCGGAGGGCAAGCCTGGGGTCTGCAGGAGGGCCTCGGTGCAGGTCACCTGCGACGGGAAGAAGAGCACCTCGCGCCGTGGCCGCCGCCCGGCCAGCAGCCAACGCACCAGCCACGGCAGCGCCTCTAGGGCCAGCGCGAAACCCGCGCCGGCCGCGACCACCAACCGCCAACTCGAGAGCCCCATGGCCACCAGCTCAGAGGTCGGCGCGGGCATCGGGCGCTTGCGCGTGCTGGACACACACCAACCCGTCCCCGCCCCCAACTCCCCCCCGCGTGCCACGCCCCCCTGCGCTGGACCGCCCCCAGCCAACAGCTGGGTTAGCTCCTAGCTGCTAGGCTATCCTCGGCACGCCTACCCTGCTAACAGTTATTTATGTGCCAGGGATCACAGGCTAGTACCATCACCAAGCCAGCCACACACTGCAAGACCCCCCTCCTCCGCCCCGCACCCACTTCTGCTACGACCCAACCACCCCTAACCAACTCATCACCCTGGGCCGTACCTGTGCCCACGGTTGACCATTTCCCTGG
This sequence comes from Peromyscus leucopus, assembly GCF_004664715.2. Classification (NCBI taxonomy): domain Eukaryota; kingdom Metazoa; phylum Chordata; class Mammalia; order Rodentia; family Cricetidae; genus Peromyscus; species Peromyscus leucopus. Next base: position 42,496,532 of record NC_051086.1, read on the forward strand.
CTCTATCTAAGCTGGAGGCACTCTCAGGGCACACCTTCTTACCCCAGGCCCTTAAATTTTGGGCGATAAAGAACAACAGGTAGATCAACTCAGGGCCCTTGAAACGGGGTAATGATAACGATGGTGGTCAACTCCGCATAGGCCAGGTGAAGATCAAAACCAGGATGTGAAAAAACCAATGGGTGATAGAGCAGATCAAAACTTCAGGGACTTCCTCGCCATGAGAGTATGTACAGTGATGTTCCCCTCTGCCTAGGGAACTTTTCAATTTTGAGGGAACTTAATTCCCCTACACAGATTCGTGCATCTTATGTACCTGCTGACAACACTGTTGAACTCTGGGTAAAACGGGCTTCTGAGAAATGTGCCACCTAGAAGTTCCCACCCTGGAGAAGGCACAGGGAAGAGGACAACAGAGAGAAAAATCCTACACCTCCAGCCGTCTGGGCCGAGGCTGTTGCCGCTGGCCTGTGCTCAGGAGCACACACAGGCTTGCTTCCTTGCGTTGTCTAATTAAACTTGACTGCTCGAACCATTCCTGAAGACACTCCCCACACAAGACACCCCCCCCAGACCCCCTCCCTTAGGCACAGGGTGGAGAGGGCCATGGGCAGCTTTACAGGCACCTGGTCTGCATTCACGGGGAGAAAAGCCAGGGCAGCAGGTATTCCTAGGCGGGGAAATTAGCCCAGCTGGTCTCGAAGTGAGGACCCTCAGCGCCTGCTCTGTTCCACTGAGGGCTGGGTCATCCTGGGGTCCTGTGAGAACAGCGGGGAAGGGGTGCTGACCTGCACCTAGAAATTCAAAGACCAGAGACGGGGTCGGAAGCAGGACGCTTCAGCCAGTGACGGACCTCCCCAGGGAACCCGCCAGGCTCTGGGAAACTGCAAAGGTCCGTGCAGCCAGCCGCGTTGCCCAGAGTTAAAAGGCCAATGGCTGGAGGGGGTAATGCTTAGAAACAGAAGGAAGGGTGGGGTCTTGGGCTGCTCAGAGATTCCAGTGAGAACTCCTGCGTTCAGTCTCATGTCTATAGGAATATGCCTAAGTATGCCCATGGTGACATACATGACCCACTTCTGCCCCAGGAGAAGGTCCAGAACCAGCCCAGCAGCGGTGAGGCTCTGGAGGGAGCACTGACTAGAAGCCATCCTGGGTCCTAATGCCTGCCATGTCTACTGGGTCTCAAGCCGGCTTCCCCTGAGATAGGATGGTTGTTCTGTTTTGGGGGCTCCTTTGCCTTATACCTATGGTCTGCCTTTGTTTCTGCCCCACTGGTATTTCTAGTTTTTGGTTCTAAAGACATGGGCAAACTAAGAAAGAAACAAGCTGCTACCAACATTTACTGAGTTACCTTAGATGGCTGCTTTTCATAGTTTTCTTCTGTTTGAGGGCTCCTAAGTCACAGGAACTCATATTATTCTGCAACTTGATATCTTTTTTCAGATTAAAAAAAAAATACTTGTTAGCTTTTCAGGTTGTCTGCCTCCGTCTGTAGACATACACAAGATGCTTTAATCCCAGCCCTGAGGAGGCAGAGGCTGGTGGATTTCTAAATTCAAGGTCAGTCTGGTCTACAGAGTAAGTTTCAGGACAGACAGAGCTACACGGAAAAAACCTGTCTCAAAAACTTAAAAAAAAAAAAAAAAAAAAAAAAAAAAAACTCTAAAATCCAGGTGTGCCTCTTAAAGTAATTACAGCTGGACTTGGTAAAAGCTAGTATTCCTTCAAAAAGAAAGCTAGGCAAACTCACTGGGAAGGTCACCTGGAGCCAGCCTTTCATCCCATGCAATTACGTCCTAATTGCATGAGACCTCAAGGTTTTCTGGAAAACTGGGGAGTTCAGGCTAAACGCTAAAACTGGGGAGGGAGTCCACCCACACAGCAAGAAAAAGGGTGATACATATGTTGAGTAAGGGCCCCAAATATTGCTTAACACCGCCTTGAGAAAACCTGCAACAAATGATGAGTTTGTTACTGTTACGTTTCATGGTATTTAAAATTTTATAATGGAGAGAAAATTATATATAAAAGTTAAAATGGCTAAATGTAATCACACATGTCTAGCTCTCTGAATACTCCCCCTTCTCTTGGTCTTGCCCTCACCCTTCAAGGTCATGGATATCTTTGAAGCTCTTTCTGAAATGTAAACTTTCTCTCAGGATCTGTAAGACCATTGGGGAAGAGACTGTTAAAAACCTGTTCCAAGCAGAAAGAAGTCAGCTTAAAATTTATAACAAAAAGGTTAGTAGTTAAAAGTCTATCTACACACAATCTTAATTTGCTACAGCATGACACATGTGTCACTTGGATTCAACTCATGTTTAGAAAATAGAAACAGTAAGCTAGGAGGGAAAATGTTTAAATGGATACAAAATAGATGCTTATGTTTTTGGTTTAAGAAATGTTAAAATCAGCTGGGCGATGGTGGCGCACGCCTTTAATCCCAGCACTCGGGAGGCAGAGCCAGGGATCTCTGTGAGTTCGAGGCCAGCCTGGACTACCAAGTGAGTTCCAGGGAAGGCGCAAAGCTATGCAGAGAAACCCTGTCTCGAGAAGAAAAAAAAAAAGAAATGTTAAAATCTTGGAGAAGATTCCTTTTTTCCTAAGAATAAAAACTAACAGATGAGGCCTAGAGGCAGTGGAGTACACCTTTAATCCCAGCACTCGGGAAGCAGAGCCAGGCAGATCTCTGTGAATGCGAGGCCAGCCTAGTCTACAGACAGGCACCAAAACTACACAGAGAAATCTTATCTCGAAAAACAAAAACAACAACAACAAAGCTTAAAGCCAAGTCACAGAAGGTCTGAGTAAGTTATACAGGGTTAAAATGATCCATGTTAGGGGCTGGAGAGACGGCTAAGAGGTTAAGAGATTCCCAGCACCCACATGACAGCTCACAATTGTCTGTAACTCCATTTCGAAGGGATCTGATGCACTCACACAGGCATACAATTCAGTCAAAGCACTAATGCACAGAAAATAAAAATTAAATCTTTTTTTAAAAAAGAATGTACGTTTGATGATTACAATTTACAATTCCCTAAGATTATAATGGTCTATTCCTGCTAACAAAAACTGACTTAAAGATTTATGTCTAGGGGCTGTAGAGATGGCTCAGAGGTTAAGAACACTGGCTGCACTTCCAGAGGTCCTGAGTTCAGTTCCCAGCAATCACATGGTGACTCACAGCCATCTGTAATGAGATCTGGCACCCTCTTCTGGCCTGCAGGGACACATGCAGACAGAACACTATATACATAATAAATAAATCTTAAAAAAAAAAAAAAAGATTTATGTCTAATCACATATGTTGTTTTCTAACTTTGTTAATCTCTGAGTATCTGGAGAAACTGGGTCATATAAAAATTAAATTTGCTGGACATGGTGGCACACACTTAATTCCTAGCACTCAGGAGACAGAGGCAGAGGCAGGCAGATTTCTGTGAGTTCAAGGTCAGCCTCGTCTACAGATTGAGTTCCGGGACAGCCAGGGCTACACAGAGAAACCCTGTCTCCAACAACAACAAAATTATATTTTGTAAAGGTACATTATAAAAGTATCCGGAAAATGAGGTTCCCAGCCTCAACATGGACTGTATCTATAGTTTAAAAGTTTATTTTGATACTAAAAGGGCTTCAAATCAAAATGTAATTTTTAAGGCTCAAATTCTTAAAAGGGATAAAATTATAAAATCCTAATCTTACTAATTTATTGTAAACTGTTAAAGATAATTAAGATATAAAGGTTAATGATCAGTCACCTTATAAATGATCAAATTCTTTAATGTGCTCAGAACTACGTTTGTAGTCATGCTAAGTAAAAATATAATTCATTTACAAGCTTGGAGGGAGAGACCAATTTACATCTCCCATTATATAGTCTTCTGTGTGTGTTGTCAAAGTTAAACCTAAAGCAACTACCTCAAAACAAATTTAAAGTAACCTTAAAGATTTTTGACGTATAGTAATATTCAAAATCAAGGATATTTTTAAATAGTTATAAAAACTTTTTGAATGCTTGAATAAAATGGGTAAAGCGTACCACACACTCGAATGGCAGGACACCCCCAGCTCAAGTAACGCACACTTTCCCTTGGGCAGGATCAGATCCTACCAAGAAAACAACATGCTAGTCTCTTTGCAGGGTAAGGATGCAGGGGAATTAGAGCTGCCAGAAGTCTGCTGCTCCTGTCTCTGGCTTTGTGGGTCTGACCAGGAAAGTGTCCTCCTTATCTATAGGGAAGATAAATTGCTCCTCATGTCTCACATGGCAGGAGGATGAATTCTGTGGCCCAGTGGAGGATCTTGGAGTCTGTACCCACATCCTGAACATCTAAACAACAGAGACAAAGAGTGACGACTCTGCCCTTGATGTCTCCCAGACTGACATATCAGGACGCTGTGAACAGTGGGACCCTGTACCTAAGCTGACCACTTGATTGGGATGGGACTTGCATGCTAGTTCAATTGGCCATGACCCTTCACCCTGGGTTTCACTTCTTCCTCTTAGAAAGCCAGGCATGGTGATGCACACCTTTAATCCCCACATAGGCAAGCAGATTATACAATTGCGTTTAACAAACAAACAAAGCACTCTTTACTGGGGACCCCAGAACCACCACACTTTGTCGACAATCCAGAGAGGACAGTTGCCACCAAAGAATGCAACAACGCCCAGCAAAGACAAGACCAGATATCAACACCTAGAAACACCTCAACAATCATAACTCCAAATGCTTAGACCCCAGTGCAAAAACACAAACATAAACAGTCAAGACAATATGCCTCCCCCAGAACCCTGTATCCTGTCTGAGCACTAGGGATTAAAGCTGGATGTCAGCAACTACAGAAAGCATATAAACCCATGGAAACTGAACAGCTCACTCTTGGATGAAAAATGGGTCAATACAGAAATCAAGAAGGGAATAAACTTTCAGAATTGAATGAAAATGAAAACACAACATCTCCCAAACCATGCACAACAATGAAGGCAGTTCTAAGAGGAAAGTACATAATGCCAAGTAACTACATCAAAAAATCTGAGCTGTCTCATATTAGCAACTTAATGGCCCACCTGAAAGATATGTAACAAAAAGAAATCACACCCACAAAGAGTAGATAGCAAAAGTAATCAGACTCAGGACTAAAATCAATGAAATAGAAATAAAAACAATTCAGGAATCACTGAAGTGAAGAGTTGGTTCTTTGAGAAAATTGAAAGATTGACAAAACCTTGCCCAGATGAACTAAAAGATGGAGAGAGAAGATCCAAATTAATAAACTGAGAGACGACAAGGGGAACATTATAACAGATACTGTGGTGGTATTTTGTATTTTGTGTATGCCTGAAGATCAGAGGGCAAATCCAGCCACTAGTTAGCCATAGAGGCCAGGCAGTGGTGGCACACACCTTTAATCCCAGCACTTAGGATCTCATGCCTTTCCTACTAGTAATTGGGAGGCATACACCTTTAATTCCAGCACTAGGGAGGTTGAGACAGGAAGTGATATGGCTGGGCAGAGAAAGGAATATAAGGTGGGAGGGGACAGGAACCCAGTCCTTTTCAGCTGAGGAGTTGGTGAGGTGAGAACTGGCTGTGGCTTGTTCCTTTGTCTCTCTGATCTTCCAGCATTTACCCCAATATCTGGCTCCAGGTTTTTATTAAGACCAATTAGGATTTATGCTATGGATAGGAAATACAGGGACTGATAAGAACATAATTTTAAAATCTATTATCAGCCAAACTATAAAACCTAAAAAACAAAATGACAAAATATTATAGCATGAATCTAAAATCAAACCTGAGCCAGGTATTGGGGTGAACACTGGAAGATCAGAGAGACAGAACAGGCCACAGCCACCTCACCTTGCCAGTTCCTCAGCTGATCCTGTTTCCTCAGACTGGAAGCCTCTGAGTCCTCATCCAGAATGAATCTCAGCTGAACTGCTGCTCCAAAGCCTGAAACCTTAACCAGCTAAAAGCTTCTAGTTTCTGGTCTTCACACCTTATATATCTTTCTGTTTTTGCCATCACTCCCTGGGATTAAAGGCTCACTTCTTGGGATTAAAGGCATGTGTCCCCATGCCTGGCTGTTTCCAATGTGGCCTTGAACTCACAGAGATCCAGAGGGATTTCTACCTCTGGAATGCCAGGATTAAAGGTGTGAGTGCCACCATTTTCTAGCCTTTGTATCTAGTGGCTGTTCTGTCTCTGACCCCAGATAAGTTTATTGGGGTGCACAATATTTTGGGGAACACAATACCACCACAAAAATATTTCTTTATATATAAGACCTACTGGGCTGGAGAGATGGCTCAGAGGTTAAGAGTACTGACTGATCTTCCAGAGGTCCTGAGTTCAATTCCCAGCAACCACATGGTGGCTCACAACCATCTATAGTGAGATCTGGTGCCCTCTTCTGGCATGTAGGCATATATGCAGGCAGAACACCACATAATAAATAAATAAATAAATAAATAAATAAATAAATAAATAAATAAACAAACAAACAAACTCTTAAAAAAAAAGCCCTAACAAAGTTAAATCAAGATCAAATCAGCAATTTAAACAGACAAATAACACCTAGTGGAAAAAAAAGCAGTAATTAAAGGTCTCCCAATTAAAAAAAAAAAGCCAAGGCCAGATGGATTCAGCATAGAATTCTACCAGACCAAAGCCACACAGCAAAATCCTGTCTTCAAAAAAACAAAATAACAAAAAAGAATGCACATAAATCAATATGTATCAACCTGTACAAAACTCAAACTCCAAATAGGTCAAGAACATCAACATAAGACTAGATCCCCTGCACAAAACTCAAACTCCAAATAGGTCAAGGACATCAACATAAGACTAGATCCCCTGAATCTGACAAGAAAAAACTGTGAAATGAGGTTGAACTCATTGGCACAGGAAAAGACTTTGTAAGACACCAATAGCACAGGCACTAAGAACAGCAATTAAATGGGACCCCGTAAAGCTGAACAGCTTCTGTATGGCAAAGTGGTAGGCCACAGAATGTGAAAAGATCTTTACACATCTGATAGAAGGCTAATATCCAAGAAATATAAATAACTTAAAAGTAAACAACAAATAACCCAATTAAAATTGGGTACAGATCTAAACAGATTTCTCAAAAAAGAAAAAACACAAATGACTGAGAAGCACGTAAAGAAATGTTTAACATGCTTAGTCATCAGAGAAATGCAAATCAAAACTACTTTAAGATTTCTTACACTAGTCAGAATAACCAAGATCAATAAAATAAATGACAGCCATGCTGACAAGGATGTGGAGTAAGGGGAACACTCATCAATTGCTGGTGGAAGTGCGAACTTGTACAGCCACTATGGAAATCATTATGGCAGTTCCTCAGGAAGATGGGAATAGATCTACCTCAAGATCCAGCTATACCACTCTTGGACATAGAATCAAAGGACTCCACATCCTACTACAGGGACACTTGCTCAACTTTGTTCATTGCTGATCTATTCATAACAGCCAGAAATGGAAAGCAGCCTAGATGTCCATCAGTAATGGATGGATAAAGAAAATATGGTACATTTACACAAGAAAATTTTATTTAGCTGATTAAAAATGAAATTAGGGCAGGGCGGTGGTGGCACACACTTTTAATCCTAGCACTCAGTAGGCAGAGGCAGGCAGATCTCTGTGAGTTGGAGGCTAGCCTGGTCTACAGAGTGAGTTCCAAGACAGTCAAGACTATACAGAGAGACCCTGTCTCAAAAAAAACAAAACAACAAAGTGAAATTAGAAAATTTGCAAGTAAATGGATGGATATAGGGGAAAAAAAACATTCTGAGTGAGGTAACCCAGACTCCAAAAGACATATTGTATGTTTTCTCTATGTGGATGTTAACTTTTAAGTCTTTGAAAGATATGTATTCTACAATCTGGACAACCATAGAAGGTGTATCAAGTAAGGGACTAGGGGGGGAGAAGAGGATCTCCCAAGGAAGGGGAAATAGAATGTATAGTTATGGAGAGGTGCTGGGGGAGACTGGAGTGGGAGGATTAAATGGGGAGGGAATAGAATAGAGGGTTAAAGAAGGGAATATGGGGATAGACAGCTAACACTAAGGGCCATTGGAGGCCTCACATGGAAACCTACTACTGTAGACGCTCCCCAAAATATACACGAACATGAAAGAAATCTAAATAGAATCAGCAAATAACAGGGAAACAGACATCCTCCACCACCCAGTAACAGGAACAGGTTACATCTAGTTGAGTTGTTGGCCAAAGGGGCCCTAAGGGAAACCCCAGACATATCAGGCTATTGTCAAGGCTATTGGTGATGGTAAGTCCCTATTGCTGAAGACAACACATATCGAATACAAAGCTGGAAGGTCCTCTTCACATTACCAGAGGAGGAAGATTACCATCAACCCAGCTACAAACTCCACCATCTACAAAAGTGTCCTGTCTGCAAGACAGGCTGGTGAAACACTGGTACAGACATTGTGGGAGTAACCAACCACTCTCTGATTGGATTCAAAACCCACTCCATGAGATGCAGCCCATGCCTGACACTGCTAGGGTGGCCAAGAACCTGAGATGGACAGGCCACAGGCCTAGGGGAAAACCGAATACTACTGTTCTGCTAAAGGAACGTAACAATGATATGACTCCTAATGGCATCCTGCTCTGCCCATGATCAGCGTCCAACTCAGCCATCATCAGAAAAGCTTCTTGCAGGAGATGGGAACTAACACAGAGACCCACAACTGAACAATGTGCAGAGAGTGAGAGCGAGATCGGAGCACTCACTGGAATGTTTTCATCCAATCCTCCCCCCTCAGGGTTCAAAGACCTATGAGGAAGAGGAAGCAGAAGGATTTTAAGAGCCAGAGGTTGTTGTAAAATATTATTTTAAGATGTTACATTTGTTTATGCTGTGGAACATTTGTTTAATGATGCAAAGATGTGTTGCATTCTTTTATGTTGTATTTGTTTAACTCTGTGAAGCTGTTACTGTGCCTTGTCTAAGACATGGTCTAATAAAGAGCTGAATGGCCAACGGAGAGGCAGCAGAAAGAACAGGCAGGGCTTGAAGGATAAATCTGGGGGAAAAAAAGAAGAAAGAGGAAATGAGAGAACAAGGAGAAGAGGATGCTAGGGGTCAGCCACCCAGCCACACTGCCAGCCCCAGAGTAAGAGTGAAAGTAAGACATATAGAAGTGAGAAAAAAAAAAAAAGCCCAGAGGAAAAGGGTAGATGGGATAATCTGAAGAAAAGCTGGCAAGAAACAAGCCAAGCTAAGACTGGTCACTAATAAGTAAGAAGAAGCCTTTGTGTGTATTTATTTGGGAGCTGAGTGGCAGGCCCCCCAAAGAGACAAAGAGTAAGAGAACAAAAACCATCAACAGCAAGGGTGATGGAGACTTTATCCTCCAGATGCAATGGCACTAATACACATATGAACTATGGTAGCATCCCCACAGGGCCTGCAGTTTCAAGCCTGATGGGGTTCCAACACTAAGAGGGGAGATTGGACACAAGCTCCCATAGCTAACCAAGAAGCTATCTACAGGGGTTGGGGATTTAGCTCAGTGATAGAAGGCAAGCACAAGGCCCTGGGTTCGGTCCTCAGCTCTGGGGGGAAAAAAGGCTATCTACAACTGGTACCACTTGTAAAGGAAAAATTAGTCTTCTCCAAGGGAGTCTCATTAGGTATATCAACAACGTTTCAGGGTAGGCCCCATGCCTAGGAGTAGTTGGCCAACACAAACTCAATGGTATTTTTGTATACTTTTCATCCTATATAGCTTTGTTTGGGCATTTTTTGTCTCATTGGTCTTTTGCTTTTTTCTGATTTTGTGTTTTTTTGGTGAGGGGTGTGTGTGTGTCTTTCTCCAGATCTCATAGATGGTTGTGAGCCACCATGTAGTTGCTGGGAATTGAACCTAGGTCCTCTGGAAAAGCAGCCAGTGCTCTTAACCTCTGATCCATCTCTCCAGCCCAAAAACAATTTCTTTAATTTAAAAAAAAAATGCATTTATGTTGACAAATGACAACCTCAGAAGAGTGTGATAGGACCCAAAGTGGCTGTGTATTGTATTTTTAGCTTTTAACCAAAACTTACTGGACACAAAAGCAAAAGGAAAACGTGGTCCATACACGGAGAATTTATCAACAAAAAATCTTTATGCCCGAGGAGGAGTTTAGCAAAGACTTCAGAAAGTAAGTTCTTATCTCCCTCCCAGAATTTAAGAAAAATTAAATTCTAAATTAATAGCAGTGAATTGACACAAGCATAGTTTCAATTAAAAATCTATTCACCTGGTGGGGGTGTGTGTGTGTGCACGCCTTTAATCCCAGCACCCGGGAGGCAGAGGGAGGCAGATCTCTGAGTTTAAGGCTAGCCTGATCTACAAAGCTAATTCCAGGACAACCAAAGATGTTACACAGAAAAACCGTGTCTCAACAAACAAACAAAACAAAACAAAAAATCCACCAGAATCTTCCTTCTTCAATCTTTCTTCGGTAGTTAAAAAGGTTTTACTGTAGAGGTTTTTTTATTTTATTTTATTTTTAGATTTATTTATTTATTATGTATACAGCATGTGTGACTGCAGGCCAGAAGAGGGCAGCAGATCTCATTACAGATGGTTGTGAGCCACCGTGTGGTTGCTGGGAATTGAACTCAGGACCTCTGGAAGAGCAGTCAGTGCTCTTAACCTCTGAGCCATCTCTCCAGCCCCATAGAGGTTTCTTATCTCCTGCTTAGGCTTATTCATAGTTTATTTTTAGGCTTATGTGAATGGGGCTGTTTGCATGATCACTTTCTCTGGATGTTTGTTGGTGGTGTATACAAAGGCTACTGATTTTTCTAAGTTAATTTTGTTTTGTTTTGAGACAGGGATTCTCTGTGTAGTTCTGGCTGTCCTGGAAGTTGCTCTGTAGACCAGGCTGACTTTTAACTCAGATCCACCTGCCTCTGCCTCCCCATTACTGGGATTGAAGGCATGCACCACCATCCTTGTAAATTGATTTTGTATCCTGCCACTTTTCTGTATATAATTTCTAGCTTTCTGGTGGAATTTGGGGGATCTCTTGTGTATATCATATCTGCTACAAAAAAGGGATAGTTTGACTTCTTTTTCTATCCATATCCCTTTAACTGCCTTCTCTTACCTTACTGCTCTAGGTAGTGTTTCAGGCCCTACATTGAACAGAAATGGGGACAGTGGAATACCTTGTCCTGATTTTAATGGGATTTGCTCTGAGGTTTTCTCCAATTAGCATGGTATTTGTGGATTTGTACGACTGGTTAACAGGAGGGAATTCATGCATGGTACTGTAAACCTAGCCAACTACCTGACCAGAGGGAAGAACCTACTACTGCCAATCTCCTAAGCCAATACAATTCCTGTTTCCTAAAAGCTTCCCCTTTATCCACAGGTAAGTGTAGCTCTCACCCCTCATCCCAGGAGCCTCTTTCTGCAACAGATGAATGCTGTGGAATGTCGTTCTATATGCTGTGAATGTGTTACTCTGATTGGTTGATAAATAAAATGCTGATTAGCCAGTAGCCAGGCAGGAAGTATAGGCAGGATAAGCAGACAAGGAGAATTCTGGGAAGAGGAGGGCTGAGTCAGGAGTCACCACCAGCCAGATACCAAGGAAGCAAGACGACAAGGCAGAACTGAGAAAAGGTACAAAAAGCCACGTGGCTAAACATAAATAAGAATTATGGGTTAAGTGTAAGAGCTAGTCAGTAATAAGCCTGAGCTACTGGCCATACAGTTTATAAGTAATATAAGCCTCTGTGTGTTTACTTGGGTCTGAGTATCTGCAGGACTAGGCAGGGATACAGGAAAACTTCAACCATAGATGAAGACAATTACAGAGATCCCCAACTGATCACAATGCAGAGAACACGTGGCAGTGGGGGTGGATATCCGCTCATCAGGTTCAGCAGCAGACTCCCCCCCACCCCTGCTGATACACCTGCACCGTAAGCCCTACACCTAAGTTTGTGCATTATGGGAGAGGTGGTAGGAAGATGGTAAGAGCCAGAGGCTCAGGACACCCACTGTTAGATAGTTGGCCCTAGACAGGACAGGGCAAATGCACTCACGAAGTCTCGGCAACTGCCTGAACAAGACCAACATAGCGACACCACCAGGTGGCATGAAAGTGTGGACGGGAAATTCTATACAGTCCCACCCCTGATGAAGAGCCGCAGATGGTCAATGTCTACTGAGAAAGGGAGAATCAGTTTCCTCCAGAAACAAACACCCACATAGGTTATTCAATCCCAAGCAGTTGGCCTTGGACACATACACATATGAGCAAAGCTAAACAAACTCAGTATGTTACTTATACATATGTGCATACATATATTATATACATATGTGCATATATGCAAAAATAATAATTAAAGATGAGATCCTGGATTTGGAGGGCAGGGGACAGGGGAGGAGTTGGAAGGGGACAGGGAAGGATATGTAGACAGAGCTCATATAAGAAGTCTGAAAAAAAAAAAAAGAAACGAACAAAAAAAAAAACCCTATTAAACAACAACCACCACCACAACAAAAAGGCCATGGGCTGGAGGGATGACTCCCTAGTAAGAACAATGCTGCTCTTCCAGAGGACCTGAACTCACATCCTAGCACCTACATGGCAGCTCACAATAATCCATAACTCCAGTTCCAAGGGGTCCAATAGCCTCTGTGGGTACTAGGCATGAACATGATACACAAACATACATGCAGGCAAAACACCTATACACATAAGACATGGAAAAAATCAGAATATATATCTTTAAAGGAGTTTGAACAGAAATAGCCTCAATGGAGGGGCAATGCTGCCCCCAGAAGTAACTTGGGTTACTAAATGAAAATCACAATGCCAAGCAGGTAATACCTCCCTGTCAGTTACTGGTCAAGGAGGCCCCAGAGACACCCAAAACAGCAGGGGCTAATGCCATTAATTTGTTTGTTTGCTTGTTTTTTTGAGACAGGGTTTCTCTATATAACAGCCCTGGCTATCCTGAAATTTGCTTTATAGACCAGGCTGGGCCTCAAACTCACAGAGATCCACCTGCCTCTGCCTCCCAAGTGCTGGGATTAAACGCGTGCACCACCGCACCTGGCACGGTTAATCTTGATTACCCACCACAACTAAATGGGCAGGCTCTACAGCTGAAGACATCAGTCCCCACTTTGAACGCAGGACATAGAGAAATCAACCTCTCCCAGGCTGGCTTGTTGTGGAATATCATTGTAAGGTGTGTTACTTTTGTTTATGTTGCATTTGTTTAACTCTGTGAAGCTGTGTCACTGTGCCTGTCTCAAACACCTGCTGGTCTAATAAAGTGCTGAATGGTCAATAGCGAGGCAGGAGAAAGGATAGGCGGGGCTGGCAGGCAGAGAGGATAAGAAGAAGAAAAGAGATGGAAGAGTGAAAGAGAAGAAGTAGCCAGAGAAGGAGGAGGACCCAGGGGCCAGCCACCCAGCTACACAGCAAGCCTCAGAGTAAGAGTAAGATTTAGAGAAGTAAGAGAATGGGAAAAGCCTAGAGGCAAAAGGGTGATGCGATAAATTAAAGTTAGGAAAGCTGGCAAGAAACAAGCCAAGCTACTATCCCTCACCATCACCTCCAGTGACCCACTGGGAAACCTTTTGTTTCCTGGGTCCATGGTCTTGTACTCTGCAGACACAGGAATCTTTCTGCTGCGAGGCACAACAAACATCCCACTGAACCGGAAGCCTAGACTTCTCCCTGGCCATTTTGAGCTCCTAAAGCCCATGAATCAACAGGCTAAAAAAGGAAGAACAGTGGTAAGAGGCATGATTAATCCAGATTACTAGGGGAAAATTGGACCGCTATTCCACAGTGCAAGCAAAGGAGAGTATGTAGACAACCATCTCCAGGGATCTAGCTGGTGGGGTGTAGCACAAATCTCTAAAGATCTTATCAAATAAAAACAAACCTTTGAGCCTAGGTATTGGGGTGAATGCTGGAAGATCAGGGAAGCAGAACAAGCCACAGCTTCCTCACCTTGCCAACTCCTCAGCTGATCCTGTTTCCTCAGACTGGAAGCCTCTGAGTCCTCATCCGAATGGATCTCAGCTGAACTGCTGCTCAAAAGCCTAAAAGCTTAACTAGGCTTTAGTTCTTGGTCTTGACACCTTATATATCTTTCTGCTTTCTGCCATCACTTCCTGGGATTAAAGGCATGAGTCACCATGCCTGGCTGTTTCCAGTGTGGCCTTGAATTCACAGAGATCTGGATCGATCTCTGCCTCCAGAAGGCTAAGATTAAAGGTGTGAGTGCCACCATTTTCTGGCCTCTATGTCTGTCTAGTGGCTGTTCTGTTCTCTGACCCCAGATAAGTTTATTAGGGTGCATGATATATTGGAGAACACAATATCACCACAGTGGGGAAGGCATGGTGTAGGAGCAGGAAGTTGAGAGGGCATATGCCAACCTCACACTAAAGTGGGAAAGAAAAGTGGAAGTGGGTGGGGCTACTTAGACCACCAACCTCCAGTGACACCCTTCTTCTAGCAAGGCTGCACATCCTAAAAAAATGCATTAACTACCTGCAGACCAAGTGCTCAAGTATGTGAGCCTGCGGGGCCATTTCTCATTCAGACTATATCACAAACGCTTACCTAAGCTAAGTAACTGGGCCCATCAGATTGAGTTTAAGCCCTAGGACCCACATGGGAAGAGGAGGAAATCAGCTCCTACAAGTTCTCCTCTGGCCTCCCCATGTGGTATGACACAGGTGAACGTGTGTGTACACACTTGGTGGTCAGCCTTAGGAGGTGGAAGGGGCCAAAGGGAATAGACCTTGGTGGCTAGCTTTAGGGATGTCATCTAATGGTTCTTAGCTGAGAAGACCAGCTGTCCTGGTGGCTAGGGTCCCTTCACATCTGAGATGCCCAGCTGTCCTGGTGGCCAGGGTCCCTTCACATCTGAGGTGACCAGCTTACAGCCTTACTTCATAGTTTTGGAGGTTCCAGTCTATCAACAAATTAACTGGGCCTGCGTCAAGGGAGTTCATCATGGTGGCGGCAGGTAACTGAGCAAAACACACACCAAATGGCCAGGAAGCAAAAGCAAGGAGGCGCCCTTATCCCACAACCCCAAGGCCATGACATCAGTAACCCAATGACCTCCCACTAGGAGCTCCTAAGGTTTCAGGTCCCCCTGAACAGTGCTAGGCTGCAACATGGCCTTGGGGGGATACTTGCTGTGTGATACTATTCTTGGGGAGATATAAACAAACACTTGCTCACCCCAAATAGGGAACTGACATCAGGCCAAAGTAAGGATACCATCAACCTGCTCAACCTGACGGACCAGTGAGTTTCCCTGGGGTCACTTTCAGGAGCAGAAATGACTCAGACAGCTGCATCCCAAGCCCACCCCAGCATGGGTGACGGTTCACAGAAGTCGGAACACTGCACAGCCTGCAGACAGCTCAGCACTGTCAGAGAACATCTTCCCAAGCAGATCAGTCTGAGAGTCTCTCAGCGGTCCTTACGGCTTCTGTCTGTTCTGGGAGGCAGGGGCTACCTGAAGCCATTGAATTGTTTACAGCTTAAAGAGCTTCCGGCAGGCTGGGATGTTTCAGGGCTCCACATAGCTTCTGTTATTCCACCTCCCCTGTAAACATCCTGTCTTAATGAGCTTTTCCCTTCAAACATCCTGTTTTGCCTCCCTTCTAACATCCTGTCTTAAAACATTCTGCAGTCTGGGGCTGGAGAGATGGCTCAGCAGTTAAGAGCACTGACTGCTCTTCCAGAGGACCTGGGCTCAGTTCCCAGCATCCACATGGCAGCTCACAACTGTCTGTAACTCCAGTCCCAGGAGATCTGATGCCCAAAAGAGGATTCTGATGAGGAGGAAAAAAATAAATAAAAAAGACTAGGAATTGAGCGAATTTACTAACAAATAGGAAATATTAGGTCACACAGGAATAGGAAAATAAGAGTAAGAAACTCCATCTGTCATTTGAAACACAGAAGTGAAGAACTGCCCATGTCTGCTTCTGTGGACCTACCTGCCCCATCCATTCTCCAGAAAAAGTTAATGAATGAAAACAAGAAATAAAAGGAGGGCATGGTTGCTCCTAAGTGTTGGGAATCTCCAGCTCAGGCCCCATTCCACACCCGCTCTCAGAAAACCCGCCAAGCAGTGGCTCCTCCCCCATAGCTGCGCAAGACCACGCCTACAGAGTACTTAAGCTCGGGACTAGAGCCCATGTGCGCTCTCTCTCCTGCTTCCTTCTCCAGAGTCAGTGGCTTTGGCCAGATTAAACCTGGTCTTACTGATTCTACTAGATTCGGTTTATGGCATCGGCAGAGAGACTTAATATCGGGTACAGGAACCTTTCACTAAGGGGTTGAGGTTTTTATTATAGATATGAGGGAGAGCAACAGGCAGAGGCAGAGACACCTGGGAAGTCCAGAGTGGACATCACCAGCCAGCTGAACCCGGCCATGTGAGAAGGGAGAGGGGAAGAAGCCAAAATGGACAGGCATGGGCGAAATGGCTGGGTTATATAAGGAAGAGCAGCCGGGATTAGGGCAGTGAAGCTCTGGGGCTGGAGAGGTTGAGGGTAGAGGGCAGGGTATGCTAGCCAGGAGGGCCGCGTAACAGATACGGACTGAGGGATGCTGGGAGAACCTAGTAGCCAGCGCCCACCTTGATATGTTAAATAGGCACCTCAGGCATTTGTCCTGAGTTGGAGACCTAACAGTTGACATCTGCTCTTCTCCCTTAAGTGACCACCAGCAAGTGTCATTTAGGTACATTCTGTCTACTAAAAATAAAACACTTACAACTAGAAACCTTCAAATTTCGGCTTCTGTAAAACGTGCTCAGCTTCATGAAAATGCTCTTTGGAGTGGGAATTAAAAGAGCACCCCAAGGTAGTCACAAGATTAAGATGATACTTAACCCTATATAAATATGAAATATTTCTTCTCAAGACTGGATCTCTTTAAGCAATAAAGGCTAGGTTGCATGCTTAATTAAACAGTCTTTCATTTTATTTCTGAGTGATGAGAATTTCTCACTGGGAGAGGGTCAGCCTCCCTTAGCAATCTGGAACTCACTCTGTAGATCAGGCTGGCCTTGAACTCAGAGATCCACCTGCCTCTGCCTCCTGAGTGCTGGGATTAAAGGAGTGCGCCACCACCGCCCAGCTGTAGTTAGGGTTTCTATTGCTGTGATAAAACACCATGACCAAAGAAAGCAACTTGGGGAGGAAAGGGTTTATTTAGCTTACCCTTTCACATCACTGTTCATCATGGGAGGTCAGGACAAGAACTCAAAACAGGGCAGGAACTTTAAGGCAAGAGCTGAAGCAGGACTGTAGACGAGTGGAGCTTACCGGCTCGCTCAGCCTGCTTTCTTCTAGAACCCAGGACCTCCTGCCCCACCCACAACGGGCTGGGCCTTCGGATAGAATTCTAGTCACTATTCCAGGTCCTCACATCCCATGTAAACCCATTGTGCGCATGTGTGTGGGGGGGGAATCCATAAAAAGTGGACCACAGACACTACCACCCCCACCCCCCACCCCCGCACGACCATTTCCATGGGCCTAAGCACACCTTTCCTTAATAAACTTATAGTGGGCTTTGTTGTACTTCGAGGCTTTTCTCCCACCGTCAACAGCGCGGCTTAATGAATCACACAGCACCACATAAAACCAACACCCTCCCTCACCATTAATTAAGAAAATACCCTACAGGCTTGTCTACAGCCAGATCATATGGAGGCAATTTCTCAATTGAGGCTCCCTCCTTTCCCATGACGCTAGCTTGTGTCAAATTGACATAAAACTTGCCAGAACATGCACTTTCAGATTGTTGAGTCAATGTTTAAGAATGATACTGTTTTCAGGGGGGTCCACAGTGGTCCAGAACCACGCTCAGCATCTCCTCCTTTGTCCCTATTGATGCAGCAAGTTTTACTCTCTGATGGGAACGCTGAGTACATTCCTTCCTGTGAAATGAACTCAGAGCTACCTCAGGTTGGGCTCCTACTTATTAAGAGGCTCAGCAGCTGAACCAGCAGACAACCGGAAAAAGCTTTGAGCCTGGTGGTGGTGGTGGTGGAGCATGCCTTTAATCCCAGCACTTGGGAGGCAAAGGCAGGCGGATCTCTGTAAGTTCGAGGCCAGCCTGGTATACAGAGCGAGTTTCAGGACAGCCAAAGCTGTTTCATGGAGAAACCCTGTCTACAAAAACAAAACCAAACAAAACAGCTTTGTTTGAATGTGGGACAGAGCTTCAGGGAATGTTACGTGCCAGAAAGGCAAGAGCTCATATCCAAAGACAACAGATATCACCTTCCTCCATCCATCTGGGACTCCCGGGCCAGCGTCGTAAGCAGGCTAGGGTGCCTCCCTCTTCTGCGACTCCACTCTCTCACAGAGCCTCTGCCACAACCTTCCCGGGGCGGAGCCGTTTTCTGAAGTAGGGCAATGTTAGACACATAGGTCTTATTCTGTGGCCTAGCCTGGTTTAGAACTTACTGTGTGGCCTCCGCCGGCCTCAGACTTGCAGCAATCCTCCAGCCTCAACTGCCCAAGTGTTGGGATTACAAGATTGAATCGTCATGTTCAGCCCAGTCAACAATGGACCACACACACAGCACAAGCCATGAAAGATTCTGTTGTTCAGTGTGTGAGTCCATCTGAGTCTTGTAGCCATGCCCTATGATGTCTTCCTCAGCCGCGCTGACACACACAGTTGCATCTCATTGGTAGTCAGCAGTTTAAAAAAATACAGATTTATTATGTTTCAGTGATACAGAGACCAAGACACATAAGCTTAGTCTTCATGTTAAATATACATAAACACCAAAAATACTATAAAAACAAACTGGGGAACACTCTTCCAAGCGGCATCCTTATTAAAACTGCATTGGTGGGAGACCATCTGTCTTAAGACCACCATATTCTGCAATCACTGGTTAATGCTGCAGCTGCAGCAGCAGCAGTAAAGAGAGCAATGTGAAGTCCTGGTGGCTCAGTTCTGTAATCCCAGCACTTGGGAAGCTGAAACAGGAGGATTGCTACAAGTGTAAAACCAGCACAGGCCACACTGTGAGTTCTAAACCAGGCTGGGATACAGAATAAGACCCTGACTCAAAAATAACAAAATTAAAACAAAAAAACAAAAAGAACAGCCATGGTTTCGATGTATCCACAAGCTGGCAAGCTGACCAGATGCCATGGTGGGCACATGACCCGAGAATTCCACAACCCAGCAAACACAAACGATGCAGGATGCTTGCTGGCCTCCACAGTGGGAAGGCCTGCTCCTAACCCCGAGTGGACGCATGCATCAGGAAGACCTCCGAGTCAGGCTGACATGATCCACCCCAGTCAGTTCTGAGTCTCTGTCCTCAAGAGGCACAAAGCACGTCTTGACAATCCCTGACGGGGCAGTGTGATGCAGAGGGACCACCGTCTCTGTCTCCCCTACATTTCGGTAGCTATGGGATAACACAGAGCCTCACGGAGAGGACAGAGCCTAGCCCAGAAGTCTTCACTCCTCAAACAGGGCTTCACCGAGCGCAGTCTCTCCCACAGATCTGGGACGAGCGCCTCCTCCCGGGTGTTCTCAGAGTCAGTTCCGTGACTCAGAGGCAGTGGGGCTGCGGACTGTGGACATGAGGTGTGACTTGTAGGTTTTGCTCAGGCCGGTCATCCAGAACTTGAGCAGCTTGACGTTGTCTTCCTCTGAGGCGCCGAGGACGCTCAGGAGCTTCTGCGTGTCCTCCTTGGGGCGACTGTCCACCTTGGTGAATTTAAAGAGGACTTTCACTTTGCTACAGGAAACAGAAAACAAGCACTTAGACCCATGGCCCAAGTACCAAGCTTTCCTCATGGGCCCAACTTCCAGAGCAGGGAGGGCTCTGCAGGCCCCGCTGGAGTTCCTCCACGCAGAGCAAGGGCCCAGGGCTACAGAATGCCATGCTTAGGGCCTCGCCCTGAGGAAGGCCAGGCCACCACCATGGCACAAAGAGAAAGGGGTATCGCAGTCTCAGCTACTCAGGAGGCTGAAACAGGAGGATTCCTTGAACCCAGGGAGGTCAAAGCCAGCTGGGATAAGACAGGAAAAAAACAATCCTCTCAAAAAAGAAGAGAGGCGGGGCTGGAGAGATGGCTCAGCCGTTAAGAGCGCCGGCTGTTCCTCTAGAGAGCCGGGGTTCAATTCCCAGCACCCACACGTCTTTATCTCCATCACAACTGTCTGTAACTCCAGTTCCAGGAGGTTCATGGCACCAGGGATGCATGTGATGCGTGCATGCAAAATACCCATTGCATAAAATAAATCTTTAAAAAAAAAGGAGATAAATTTATGAAAAGTAACTGCTCATGAGCTTCACTGCATTATTTGAAACCAGGAAAATTGTTCAGCTCGTTCAGCTGATTTGATAAACTAAGGCTCAAGGCACAAGGAAACAAGTAACTTTCCCTTATAAGGCAGTAGAAACGGCTGCCGGGCTGCACCCTGCTGCAAGTGTGCCGAGGTCTGATGCCTCGCATCCCCCACCCCTCCAAAACCAAAGGTGAGTTAAGGAATAAAGAAACAGCGCTTTGGTTGTTCTGAACCTCTCTTACATGGCCAGCATCAAATCTCAACAGCTGCCACCAACCACCTCCCAGGACACAGGGTCCAAGGCGGGAGACACTGCATCACGTCCCAAGGTCACCAAGCTCCTAAGCAGCCGGGCTGGTGTCTGAACCCCACTCCTACAGACTCCTGAGGGCCACTGCCCGGCCTCTTTTTAACAAACCCCTGACTGCTTTTCCACACGAGCCCGCCCACCGCCATGGAGAGCTCCCCCTCCCCCACAAAGCTGGGGAAGCCGTCATGGCAAGGCTCGGGCTTACTTCATCCACTCTTCCTTGAGACAGATGAGGCACTGGTCCACCACGTCCACAGACAGGTTCTGGTTGGTCAGGGCTGCTTCAATCTTATTCAGGATGGTGGGCCCAACTGGGGGTACAAACACTGCGTGAAGGGAGGCCTTGGTGCCCCCTTATGCCCCGACAAACGGTGACAGCAGCAGCAGCACCCACCTCTGTCTGCGGCCACAGGGCTCCCACTGGTCACCACAAACTCGTACTTGCTGAGGGACGGGTCGTCCTCGCATCCAGCTGGGTGGAGGTTTGAGCGTGTGGCCGTGTGGACCTCCACAACTACGGCAAACTCTGTAGCAGCAGAAAGCACGCTATCTTGTGACGTGGTCCCCCGACCCCCACCGCAAGCACCCCCAGGCATACACTGTCAGGGACGGGCCTCCCGTGAGCGAAGCCTTGGTGCTGAAGACCTTCTGCAGTTTATGCACTAAGGGTTAGTTTTTGCCTCAGCTGAACTAGAAGTAACTCTTAAATTACAATGATCATACATCGCAAACAAAGTCATTCTAAGAAGCCCTCTGTGAATGGCTCCACTATGAGGCTACCCTGTAGATGGAAACTGCCTTGAGGTTCAGTGGCCACAGCTAGGGGCATCGGAATTTCACAGCCAAACGCCTCTGCACAGACCAGTCCTAATGCCATCAGAAGGCACTGCTCCAGGGGCTCACGACACCCAACCCCAGTCCTCGCTGGGGCTGCAGAATACGGCCTTGCCGTCAATCTGGGACTTGGAGCCAGGTTGCCTTTGAGAGCATCAGGCAGTAGTGTCTCTAAGGGTACTCACCCGAGGCCAGCACATGAGCGGGGATAGGCACGGGAGGGCTGAGCCCCAGGAAGTTGCAGCGATAGGCCTCCTCGTACTGGCTGCTGTAAGGGATGATTCGGACACAGCCGACAGGCAGCATGGTCTGCGGAGGACAGGCTGGCTCAGAACCCACCCCAGGAGCGCCCTCTGGATCTGGTCCACAGCCTCCCTCCTGTGTGTCCCTGGTCTCTCAGCCCACACGTGGTCTCCCGCCACGAGGCCCCGATGCTGACATGTGCGGCCTCTGCCGGTATCCTCGCCTGCTCGGAGGCTCACTGCACAGAGGGGCACTGGCGGGTTTTGGCAGCCGGCAGCCCTGCTGTGAGCTGCTCCTACCCCACCACCCCAACCTGAGAACAGCCGTGCAGCATCGGCAAGTGCCAGTCCCTGCCCACCAACGTCTCTGAAGAACTTCAGACTGAGGAAGGAGAAAACGGTAGCTGTCCATTGTGACAACACAGGTCCCTGCCACAGGAGTGCCAATGCCGCCATCGTCGCCAGGCAAAGGAAACCGATTTCTGAGGCTCTGCACTGGTACCCCTAATATTACACACACACACACACACACACACACACACACACACACACACACACACCACACACACACCCGTCAAACACCAGCACGCAGGGAAAGTTTCTCACCCGGAGGACTTCAAATGCGGAATGGACGAGGTGCACATCTCTGCTTTTCCAGATCACCTGATTTCCCATGAGGACATGCCAGGCCAACATACGAAAAGAGGAGGCCCCCAAGACCTGAAATACAGCACACAGCTCTTCGTGCATTTTATAGGAGCCAATCTGGCCCCATATGCTCAGAGACTAGAATCTCTTCACTGTAAAGAAGGTCACGGTCAGCAAAGGGAAAGCTACTTCTCTTCCTAGGGATACTGGTGACCTGTCCAAGGCTGACAGGGGACAGGAGAAGTCCCCAGATTCCAAAGGTATTACATTCTTAACGTCCCTCTCCCAATTCCGCTTTGAAAACTACGAAGCAAACGGTGTTGACGTTTTGCAGCTGTCTCCCGCTCCAGACACGCGGTCACACTGGAGTCTTTGGAGGTGACATCTGCCTCATCACGCCTACATCAGAAGACTGAGGGCCTCCATCCCCAGGATGCGCCCACGTCCTGGCACTCGCCAGGGCCAGCTGCCCGATGACAGCCTTCTCCACAGTTAGTTCTTCAGATGCCATCACCGCATCAGGTCTGCTTCTGTTTGTGCTATCTTTACTCTTTAACCCAAAAACAGCCTCTCTCCTCCCTGCCTCTCCGAAACTCCTCAGCACTGACAGGAGGTAGCCTGTGGTTTCCTGAGGCCAAGCATGACCTCGGAACAAAACAAGACAAACAAAAACAGAGGCTATAAGACCGTACTTTATGAAATGTTGCCAACACTCGTGCCTGCAACAGAAATCACAATCCCGGCTATCATAATCTTGTAAAGAGTCAGCGAAGCCAGCCCAGCTCGGCACAGGAGAACACATGTCCCCAAACAGAAACTCCAGGGCTCAGTCCCTCTGCCTGGGGATCGAACTCAGGACTTTATGGCTGTCGGTGGGGGCCTTTACCCAGTGGGTCATCTCACTAGCCTCTCCCCTCTCCAAAATGGAAATAATTCTTGGCTGGTAAAATTAAAGCTCATTGAAAAATAAAAATAAAGAAGGTGAAAGATGGTTCAGTGGTTAGAGACAGGCGCTTGCCATGTCAGCCTGGCACCTGAGATTCAGGTCCAGACAGCACCCACACAGAGTAGGAAGGAGAAACTTGACTACAAGGTTGGCCTCTGACCTCCACATGTACACCACGGCATGTTGTACCCCTACACACAATAACAGTAAATAAAACTTAAATACTTTAAATTAAAAATAGAGAGAAATACAGTACAAAAAGTAAAGCTGGCACGGTTGCACATGCCTATAATCCTAGCACTTGGTAAACACACCCAGAAATGCAAGCCCATCCTCAGCTATAGTGAGTTCAAAGCCAACCTAGGATACATGAGACTCTGTCTCAAAAAGGTAAAAATATCGTGAAAAGGGGATAATTTGCCTTCACCTGGAGCAGCCCTCCCAATAAACCACATTAATCTCATCAGACGATTTCGTCTCTGGTGTGTGTATGTACATCCCACTTCGCTTTGCCTGCTTGCTTTTTCAAGCTAAGTAACACTCCACTGTCTAGATACACTGTAACAACCAAGACCGCAGGCGGTTATGCCGGTTATTCCAGGAAAGACCATTAAAGTCCAGCCTGCATACAGACAGTAACGGTGCTTCCCAACACCTCCAGGGGTCTAGACTGGCAAGGTTACCGGAGCACCGGAACCCTCAGACAACACGCTGGGCTGGAGACAGCTCAGCTTCAGCGCAAGCTATGAGGACTTGAGTTTGCACCCCAGAACTCAGATGAAAAAGGCACACGCTTGTCATCCTAGAGCTGGGAAGGCACAGGTGGCAGATCCCCGGGGCGCACAACCCAGCCAACTAGTGTATCTGACCAGTCTCAGGCCTGTTAGGGACACTGTCTCAGAATACAATGTCAGCAGTGTTCAGGAGGAAGCTCCGCCTCAGCCCCAACTCCACCCCTCCAAACCCCGCCCCCCCAGACTGCCAAAGTCCAGGCTCCTCCCCCAAAGCTCAAGATTATGTCTACAGGGTATTTAAGGTCTGCTCCCTAGACCTGCCATGTGATCCCCTCCTCACTTCTGGGGGCGCTGGAGAGTCACCCCAGAGTGCTTTGCTCAGATTAAACCAGGTCTTTTTTAATTCGGCTTGATCTGGCTTATTCCATCGGTGAAGAAACCCACTACTGAGGGTCCAAAAATACCTATCAAACGGCGCCCAGAAGAATGCCACTCTGGCCTCTACACATATGTGCATACAGGAACATGTACACACACACCAGATGCCCATTCTGTCCTGGAGTTAAGACACCTGACATCCACTGTGCCCTCAGTCACCCACCCTGAGAAGTTCCGAGTGTCACCCGCCCGTGGATGTGGAAGCCGCTCCGACCAGAGGCCAGGCAGAGTGCAGAGTGGCCTGAGCTCTTCAGTTAGGACCACACCCCTGCTTACCTGTCTCATGTGTCGGAGGGACTTGAAGACAGAAAGCTTTGGGGGCTGCCAGCTCCCACAGGCTGAGAGGAAGGATGACTCCGCCGCCGGGCAGGGGGGCAGCTCACGCCCTTCGGCCCCCTCGGGCCTAACAGCAGCCTTCTCCTCCTCTTCAGCCTCAGAATTGTCCCAGCTTTCTGATTCTTCCTCTAAGTCTACAGGACAGACAAACAGGACAGGTATGGAGTGCTTCCCCTCAGATGCTACAGCCTGGTTCTGTGGTCATTTCTGCCTCAGGGCACCTACGGCTACACCACCAATTCCTGTTGTATCCAGAGACTGGACAACTATGTGCTATTGACTGGGCATCTGGGGCGGACGGGGAACGGCTTGGGCAGAAGGGACATCTTAGAAGTTTTTCCTGTTCTCCACTGCTGGGAGGCTTGACCACACAGTGCAGACCACCTGTGTTTGCCAGTACTGCTCTGCCAGGGGCCAGTCCTTGTGCCCCACCCCCCACCCCACCCCATCTCCCCCAAGCCAGACAAGACAAACATTTTACTTCCGTTAGTCCTCATGGCGGACCTTCACAGTAGCAGCTCTGCTGCATGTCACAATGAGACCCAGAGAGCTGGGTGCCCATGAGCACAGAGCCAGAGTTTGAAGTCAGTTCCGTCAGACTTGAAGGCAAGCCTGAGTCCATACTCATATCCTTCATGACCCAATTCAGTTTAAATGTGGCTAAGATCCCTGTCTGCCGGCACATCTCACTCTTTTCCCAGGAAACACATCCCACCAAGACATGACTCTAACAGCCGGCAGAACCTTTCTATTTGTGAGTCCATACTACACTGAAACGGTTCGAGTGCTGACTGAACCATAGGGATGGGAAAGCAACTCCAAGCTCTATCTTTTCTGAGTGTGTCTGGCTCTTGAGACCTTGCTCCTGAGGACCTGTCAGAGCACAAGCATGTGCAGAGTGAGCACTCAACTAGTCACAACCTGGAAAGAGCTCCAACTACTTACAATGGAGGAGTGGTAGCGTCAGCAGGAACAAAATGTATACCATATACCATAAGTGACCACTGCTATTCTACCTCTCAGCCGTCAGGGGGCAGAGGGGAGGAGGAAGGGGGATGGGACAGGACTATGAACTCCAGAACTCAAATTATCTCTACGGAAGTTGAGCCACAATTGAGGCCTGCACTCATGCATTGGGACCACCCTAGGAAGTCAGTCACATAGGACTCTAAACCCAAGGGGTAGAGATTCTAAGCATGGATGTAGGGATGATACTGTCCAGTGATTTCTTCTGAATTGAAACATTCTAAGAAGGAGAAGAAAGGCTCATGAGATACAAGTCTCAGGAAGTTCCTGAAACTAACAAGGATTCACAAGGCTTCTCTCTCCAAGGTTATAGAAGCAAAAAAACAATTGCTGGGGAGGAGACCAGCTGAGCTATCTAGAGGAATCTCTGGCAGTGGAGCTACCTGCAGGGAACTCTCCAACCTACTGAGCTACCTGAAAGTCCTGCAGGGAGCTCCAGGGATCCCGAACCCACTTGGGAATGGGTCACCAAAGCAACCATCCCAGAAGATGAGACAGAATCATAACAAAATCACCAAGAGCATGGAACTGGCTGTCACAAAGGCCCTTCAGGCTTGTTCATATCTAAACTCCCTTGTACCAGCTCCACTCACTGTGGCAGCCACAAAGCCAGGGGCCCTGCTGCCACCAGAGATGGCCCAGCAGAGATAAAGTCTTACCAGCAAGCTTCTCCATCTGGACCAGGGTGTCTTCTGTGGGTGCACCCTCCAACAGCTTTTCTGTCAGTCGGCTACCACACGCCTTCAGGAGCCTGGAGATGGAGACAATACCAGTCATGAGGTATCCCTGCCAACGGGAAAACTGAATCTGAGGCTTACCAAGCCCTTGGTTCAACTCCAGGTCACAGAAAATGGCCTACACAAGCACATTGGAGGACCACCACCACCACTACCACCACCGAGGAATCAGTCTCCTAGACATGAGTCTGGTCCTCCATTAAAGGGGACGAGAAAAATGGGCTGGGGGAGGTTTGGAGGAATTGTTGGTTTTAATCCCAATTCAGAAGTCACCTTTGAGACAAAAGGAACATTGGTAGCACACCAGAGAGCTCTTTAGTTCTACTGAGTGAAGTAATATCCTTATGGATACATTATAGATGGAAAGACGCAACCAAAACATTCTAGACAATTCTCAAAGGAAGGAATTACAAATGGCCAGTAAGTACGTGAAGACATACTCAACATCCTTCGCTCTCAGGGGAGCACAAATTAAAACTGCCTTCAGATTCCATTTCATACCAGTCAGCATGGTTGTCCCCAAGAAGTCCAGGGACCAGGGCTCAAGAGACGGCGCAGCAGCTAACAGTCTCTGCTGCTCTCACAGAGGACCCGTTCAGTTCCCGCACCCTTGTGGGGGCTCACACCGTTCCTAACTGCGGTTCCCCAGGATCCAACTCCTTTTTGGTTTCTTTCTTTTTTTCTAACTTCCACAGACATCAGGCACACATGTAGTACACATACATACATGGAGACAAAACACTCCTACACATAAAATAACTCTAAAAACAAAAAAGAAAACCTTCATGCTGGTGAGCATGGAAGAAACAGGAACCTTATGCCCTGTTGGTGGGTGTGTTAACTGGTGCAGTCACCTGGGGAGTCAGTGGGAGGTTCCCCCAAACCCATCCCCATCATACCACTCCTGGGCATTACCTGAAGGACTATAAGCCACCACCCCAGAGATCCTTAAATAGCCCTGTTTATGCTGCATTATTCACCATAGCTGTGGGGGGACTCACCCCCACTTTTCCTCCAGGGTACTCTTGAGGAGTGAGGGATAAGAGATTTAGATAGAAGGACAGAGGGGAGAGAGACAGACAGAAACACAGGAAGCCTCGGGAGGGCCTGGATCCTTATCCACCGGCCCCTTCGGTCTCTTCTAAAGGGCATTTTAAAGGAATGCCCAGGGGTGGAGCAAAAGACCTCCTCCCCTAGCACAGCCAAGTGCAGACCCTTCCAAACACCGGGTAACCACATACGTGGTTAATCCATCCCCTTATGCAGCCCTGCTGTGTAAAGCAAGCTCAGACCTCATGGGCTCCCACACATGGCTAAGGAACAGACCAGCCTAGATGCCCATCAACTGACGAGCGTGGTACAAATGGAACAGCAAATGCTAGAAGGGGCGGCACATCCTGCTAGGCTCAGGGCCTGAGGCTCTGCAGGTCACACTCCCTTTCTCTAGACTACTCCGTTTGGGAAACAGGAGCTCCCTGTTCACAGCACACTGTACGCTAGACCTTCGCTCCACACACCAGCTGACTGCTCCCCACCAGCAAAAACTCCCAGACCTGAGCCCGAAGCGCCAGCCACTAGCTCAGAAGAGGCCTGGGCCAGAAAACGGCTGCCATCCTTAGAGAGATGACTCGGTGGTCTTCGTACAGAAATGTTCTCTGTGCCAATGCAGAGTGAGTTCTACCTACGAGTGTTTCCATCCAGCAGGGAGACAGACAAGAGAAGGGGCCTCAGAGTGAGAGCCGACTCACGGTGCCTGCCAGCCAGCCCCACACAGCAGGGAGACTCTCGAAGGCTCAGAGGCCCGACCAAGATTCATTACCAGGCAAAGGAAGTGTGCAGACACGCCCACAAGTTGTCGTCACTGGTCAAGGAGGTCAGGGAGCGGGCTGCGTTGCCGTTCCTCTGGTGCAGGAAGGGTGTGAAGGCTGTGTTCATCCTCTGGGCACGCTGTGGACATCCAAACTGCTCTGCCTCAAACACCTGAACACCAAGGGCGGAGAAGAGTGTGCCTCTTCAGTGATGGCTAGGACCTAAGCTTTTAGTTACAGCCACCCAGTTTTCCCAGAGTCTCTCATTCTGTCCTCTTGACTCAGAACACAGTACATGGCAGCCATCTGACTGTGCCTCAGAATGGTTCTGCTGACCAAGGGCTTTCGGTGACGTTCCTCCCCTCCCCTCCCCTCTGCTGCTTGGCCCCGTGGGCTCCCGCTGGGTATGAATCACTCTCCAAGTACTCTTGGCCTCTCCCGGCAGGTTCATTCTACAGACCACTGTAGGTGATGGGCACGTGACCATCTACTGTCACCTGCCTCCTATGCCCTGAGCCACATTCTAACACAGTACAGCTGCTCCATCTATGAAGACGGAGGATGATGAACGGCCTGTTCCTCTACTGCCTGTGGACAGAGCATGGACAAGAAATGGGCCACTGGATCTAAGGGTCTGGGATCAAAGCGTGCCCATGCCTACCTGCATGCTCTTTTGCAGCTGGAGGGGGTGCCCTGGGTAGGGCCCTAGACAAGACTAGCAGGTAGTTCTGAAGAGTACAGGAAGCAAAGAGAGCAGGCAGGAAGCCAGAGGCTGAAGAGCAGTTAAGACAGCCGGCTGAGGGAGCGCCAGAGGGGCGGGGTAAGGTAAAATCAGGAGAGCTACGGGCTGGTTAGAAGGGACGCCATCCTGTGTCATGACGCTGAGGCCGAGACTACAACTTGGGCCCTGTTGACAGAGGCAGAGCCAAGAGGATCACTGCTTCCTGGGCACTCAACATCCAGGCTAACAGCGCCAGTGACCCGGCTTCAATGAGGCCATCACCTTGAGGGCCTTGCCCTGGAGCTCATTGATGATCCCGCGGATCTTCCCCAGGAGGAAGGGCCAGGAGTTGATGAGGTAGATTCGATCCATCATGATGGCGATGATGCTGTACCAGCGCTGGAAGCCTCTGGCCAGGCTGTCTTTGATGAAGAAGGTGTGGCTGAACACAAAGCCATGCTGTTCATCCCCAAAGAAGATAGGGCCTTCGCGACCAGGGCACACCTTGGAGGAAGCGACAGTAACTTTAGGCAAAGTTCTATCCTGACTTTAACTAAAGTCTCTTGGGTCCCTTTTCTGGTTTGAATGGTGCTAGGTTACTCAGGGCCTTGACCCAGTAGGCCAATGGCCTATCACTAAGCTGCACCCAAATGTTCCAACTTGGTCTTCTGAGAGAACCAGCAGATGTAATGGACTACTGCTGGGCTTGTGGAATACAATAGCACTCTCTTCAACCATGGTGGTGGTGGTGGTGGTGGTGTTGGTGGTGGTGGTGGTATTGGTGGTGGTGGTGGTGGTGGTGTGTGGTGGTGGTGGTGGTGGTATTGGTGGTGGTGGTGGTGGGTGGTGGGGGGGGGGGGGGGGGGGGGGGGGGGGGGGGGGGGGGGGGGGGGGGGGGGGGTGGTGGTGGTGGTGGGTGGTGGTGATGTTGGTGATGTTGGTGGTGGGTATTGGTGGTGGTGGTGAGGTTAAGTGCACATGAGTACAGGTGCTTGCAGAGGCCAAAGGTGTTGGAGCCCCTGGAACTGGAGTCACAGGAGGTTGTGAGCCCCCAATGGGGATTCGAGGGAACAACTCAGATACTCCGTAACAGCGGTACACAATCCTAAACGCTGAGCCATCGCCAGCCCCGGCACACCCATTTTCAGAGTCCTGTGGTCTCCTCCTCCTGACCAATTTGCTGAACAGGTAACTACTGTGCACAGGACATCTGGCTGCTGCTAAGCGTAGGTCAAGGAACAGGAAGAGGTGTAAATCCAGAGTGAGAAGGACCAACATGGGCTCCAGGGATCAGATGAGGTGGATACACCGCAGCGAAGCTCTCGCTAGCACACGTCTGTGTGACGGTCACACCTAAACGCTAGGCCTCATGCTCCAGAGCAGTAGTTCAGGAACAAACCTTTTGCTGTTTTTAAACCTTTTTATTTTCTGTTCATGAGAGTTTGCTGGTATGCATGTATGTCTGTGCACCACAGGCATGCAGTACCCATGGAGGTCAGAAGAAGGTGCCGGATCCCCTGAGACTGGAGTTCAAGATGGCTGCAAGCCAACATGTGTGTGCTGGGAATGAACTCGGGTCCTCTGCAAGAGCAGCAAGTGCCCTTAACCGCTGAGCCACCTCCCCAGCCCGATTCGCTCTTCAGAAGGTCCTAAGAGTTCCAACATGGCGGGGTGGCGGTTGATACAATATAAAGGTAGCACCTGGTTCAACAAGCCACACAGCATAGGAACTGTTCTGTTCTATCTTAGAAACACACTCATAAAGAATGGACAAAAAAAAAAAAAAGTAACCGTCTGTTGTTCAAATTGAAAAGCTAACACCCAGTTCGACGGCCCGAGTCCACTGCTCTTCGAGCTCTAACAGCTGCAGCCATGCTCACACTGCACCGACAGGCAAGCCCCCTTGCCGGATAAACAGCGATAAACCTATATTCACGTGCGTTTCCCACAGACAGCCCGACGCTGGCCTTACCTCACAGCTCAGGCTCCGGACACAGGCCTGGCGGACAATGCTGAAGAGCTGGGGGTGGTTGGGGTGCTGGTGACTGACGTACTTAATAGAGGTCTCCTTATCATGACTGATATAGCCCGGGTGCCCTACAGCAAGTGATCGGCAGCCCTGCACACAGAAGGGCAAGAAATCTATTAGCTGGAAGTAGGCAACAAAGCTAAACGTAGAAAACGTAATTTTTTTTTGAGACAGGGTTTCTTTTGTCTAACAGCCCTAGCTGTCCTAAACTAGCTCTGTAGACCCACCTGCCTCTGCCTCCCAAGTGCTTAGCGGCAAGCACCTTTAAACACTGAGCCATCTTGCCCCGGTCCCAACTGCAGCAAGACCCTCCTCAGGAGATGCTCCGGGACCCTGAACATCCTTTAAGACAGGCTCTTCCTTCCCTCTCGCTGCTACCCAGGCCTAGAGGCCCGTCCACATTTGTTCCTCTCCCCTGTCCCAGGCCCTCAGCTTCCCACAACAAAGGACTTTCTCACGTGACGACTGCTTCTCAGAAGAACCAAATGACAATGTCACCTGATTCCTGTCCACCATAGCAGCAGCTGGAACCCCTACCCAACCCAGCCAACCCAGATCCTCGCCAGCAGTGGCTGCTGGGGTTTCCACACTTCACTCCAACAAAGAGGTACTGGGACCCACAAGGAGGATCACCCAGATCCTAAATAGGTTAAAAGGGCTCCTGCTGGGATGACGAGAAAAATGCTCTCAGGACCTTGGGGGGTCTCCCATGCTCCCACCTCCCACAGAAAGGTCCCAAAGACACTTGCCTCACACATGTCCGATTTCTTGGGCCCGGGGCTGCTGGACTCGGTGCTGGCACCCTCGGCTGGGCTGTGGGCACGGACCCGGCTGCTCATCTGGATGCCACCCTCTTCTTCCTCAGCCTGCTCAACCTGGCCAGGACTGTCCCCGCTTCCAGCACCCTGGGGCAGGGGAGCGTGTAGAACTTCGGTGCAGAAGAGGGTGCGGGGGCCATGGAGCTCGCAGAAGTGGCACAGAGCGACGATGGCATTCATGGTGCTCGGAGATGCCAGGGCCTGCAGGACAGAGACGCTACTTGTGGGCTGCCCCGTCCATGCTGGGAAATCATGCCAAGGACTCTGACACACCGGGGCCACAAAGGGAGTCCTGACAGGCTTCTGCCTGGCGGAGGGATGTCCCCACCTGCTGGCACTGCTGAGCGCCTACTGTAACTGTTGTTATACCAAGGGCAGGAGAGAAACAAGGGGAACAGACAGACAGACAGACAGAGGAAGAGAAGTATGAATCAATAACCACACAGAAAGTACTCGCTGGACTGCAACAGGTCCAGGAAGCAAACACATCTGTAGGCACCAGGGGAATGACAGTGAGAAACAAGATCGGTGCCAAGGAAGGTCCTTCATCCGCCATCACCTGCGGGGCAAGGTCTGAGTGCTGGGACACTTGGGGTGGGGGGCTCACCTCCGGAGACAGACACATCTCATCTCATTCCTGTGTGGGGAGACTTGGAACACAGCACCGTAGCACACACAGGGGACTGAGAGGAAGCAGGACCAGAGCGGGGTGGGGGGGGGGGGTACACAGGTCCCTGTGGAGCTGGAGGGAGCAAAGCGTGCAGACCAAGCAGGCGGGCTGGGTCGGAGACGGGCAGACGCTCATCTCATGAACATCTGGCCACAGCCAGGCGCCTGGTCGGTTTTAGAAATGGCAAGACACGCAGAGTTCTGACGAAGACAAGTAAGCTCTGGCCTTCATCTTCCAAAGCTAATGTGCAAAAGCAGACTGCAGGTTCCCGGTGACAGGCCCGCTCACCACTCGAGAGTGATGGGGCACGGGCAGGTGACTGTGACAGGAGGCAAGGCCAACAGCACCAGAGTTTCCAAAATGCGAGGCAGACTCTGCTGGAGGGAAGTGAGATTGTGGATCCTGAAGGCAGGAACAGGGGAAACAAGGGAGGAGGGGCAGGGGTGGGGGGAAGTGGGGTGAGGGTGGGGGGGGGGTCACACACGCTGGGAGTGAAGTCTGCAGGGACTTTTCACCTTCATGAGAACTGAGTGGGGCAGCCAGGGCCTCAGACACGGACCATGTGATGTCCACAGATCACGGTCAGGACGGGAGAAAGAGCTGGCCAAGGTGACTGAGGGGCCATCTGAGCCATCCTGCTGGGCCAGAGTGCGTTAATAAGGAGGGAAGGGGGTGTCACTCGGCCTTGAGAGAAAGGCTATCCTACAACCTGCTGTAGCCTGGACAGAGCCTAAGAATGAAACCACACAGACACAGGGCAAGCTCTGGTTGGCCCGCTCCAGAGATCTGGGGGAGCTGGACTTGACCCCTGTGAGGTGGACAGATGAGAGAGCTGAGGGGATGGCGGTGAGGGCTGGCCAACACCACTGAACTTCCACACGCCTGCAGTGTTCAATGTCATGTCCTATGTGTTTCATCACAACTTTAAACACGAGTAGTAGCCAGGCATGGTGGCACACCTGTAATCCCAGCATGCCCAGAGGCAGAGGCCAGTGTAGTCTACAAAGCAAGTTCTAGGCTCGCCAGAATAAGACCCTGTCTAAAACAAACAAAAACGAACACTCAAACCTGATCACCCACAGAGCCACGTGAAGGTCACTCATTGGCAATCATGTGATTTCTAGAGGAGCGAGGGTACTGGTGCTCCACTGGAAGGGATGGGGTGGACCTGAAAAGGATGTGGTGTTGGGGAAGTCCCCATCTCCACCTGATAAAATGATCCCAAATGAGCAGAACCTGGAGCCTCTAAAGGGGGTGGCAGCTAGGAGGCAACTCACTCCTTCTGCGGGCTAGCAGCTGAGGGGCGGGCAGCCATGGGGGCAGCTGAGGGGCGGGCAGCCATGGGGGCAGCTGAGGGGCGGGCAGCCATGGGGGCAGCTGAGGGGCGGGCAGCCATGGGGGCAGCTGAGGGGCGGGCAGCCATGGGGGCAGCTGCAGGGCATTTGTCCTCAGATTTACAGCAAACAAGAAAAGGCGTTAAAGATCAGAAAGAACGTCCTTGGGGTTCTAACAGCAGAGACCACCACAGCGGCAGAGGCAGGGACAGCCATAGCCAGCACACCTGACCCATGGACACTCTAGACCACACTGGCTGGCTGGCGAAACGTCTGGAATGGCAGCTCAGAGTGACCTTGAATTCTCCACACCCATCATATCCACCACAGTCACAGGCTTTAAATCAACCATAGCCAAGCTCAGGTCCACAGCCTCACCAGGCAGGTGTAGAGCATTCACACAGGGCTCAAAGCCACCATCTGAAGTGTGTGGGTTCCAAGATATTTCCATCCCCCCCCCCCAAAAAAAAGCTCTACAGAAGAGTCCTACTCAAGGCAATGCGCGGCTATTTGAGTCTCTAAATTATAGGCAAGACGACACTGGCCAGAACCCACACTGCGTCTCTTTTGAGGACGCCTCCCTAGGTATCATCCCTTGGAAGGTCAGGCATGAATACGACCGAGGCGATGTGGCCAGGCAGATGGCCAGGCAGATGGCATGCCCGGGAAGCTGGCAAACAGGAGCTCATGCACCTGCACAAGTGGCTGGTGACAGACCCTTGGTTGTCTCTAGCTGCCTTTGAGATGGCGCTCCTATAGTGTCTCTGCAGTCATCTGCCTGAGCTGACAGGAGCCGCAGCACCAGCCCTCTCGGGTTAGACCAGGACTAGCAGCGGCCGGTAGAAAACAGAGGTAAAGCAGGAGACAGGGAACTGGGGATGGACCCTTGGCCCGTGGAGAGTCTCACTGTGGTGTGGGACAAGTCCCGAATATGCTGCAGGCCTCACTCTGGCTCATTCTTTCTGAGCACTCCAGTCCTTACACTAGGCCATGTAGACGGATACACGGACACACGGACGGACACACACACACACACACACACGCCCCGCCCCGCCCTACCAACTCCCGTTCTCTCACGTGTCCTCAGCTTCGGGACCTATGTCCTGGTGTTTCCCCTTTACAAATGCTATGTCCTCACCAGCGGAGACTTTGTCTAGTTAACCACAATCCTTCAGTGCCCGCTGCAGTTCCCAACACATGGAAGGCACCACACTTGCTCAGAGAGATAACCACTGTAACCAGAGAAATTGCAAGTACCGAAGAAGTTTCGACACAACCACAGTCAAAGCAGAGTCTATGAATCTAGAGGCAGAGCGAGGGTTCAAAGGGCTTGCTACAGTGTGGTCATGGACCACTATGGTTTAAGGATCCAGTACAGCTGGTCATGGTGGCACACATCTGGAATGCATAACACTAGAAGGTGCCAGCAGGAGAATCAGCCAGCTTCAGCGACATGGGATGAGCCAGGCCAGCCTGGGCTAGCCTGGGCTACTGTCTCATAAACAGAAGAAAAGTCCACTGCAAGGGAGAAGATGAAGCAAGGTTCATGTAACGGGATAAAGACGGTGGGGAAATGAAGGAGTCAGGACCCAAGACAGAAGCATGCATGCTGGAGAAGGGGCCGTATCATCTTTGCAGGGGCATCCAAGGAAGAGAAATGAGCTTCCTCCCAGCCAAGCATGCACACGAAAGCAGCCCTTAGCCAAGTACCACCCACGTGTGGAGCATCAATACGAACCTTCCGCTCCACAGATCACAATTCCGCCATCCTGCCTAGACCAGACCACGCACAAATCCTGCCGGATGAGCTGGCAACTGCACTCAAATTCAAAGACTTGATGTTTTCTAGGAAAAGAAAGAAAGAAAAAATCAGACCTAATTCTGAGAGCAAAAGTCTTCGTAGCTTCTCGGGTTGTTTTGTATGAGGCACCTGAATCCTGGTCAGGAAGAGGCCAGTTCTTCCGTATCTCTCCAATTCCAACGTCTACCACATTTTTCCTGAGCAAGCTTCTGGGAGTGTGCCTAACCACCCTGCTTCCCAGCTACTACTCACAGCTGAAGTGGTCTCTTCACCACCACACTGACGTTCTTTGAGGCAGGCTGTGCATGTATGCTGCTTGCCCACACCGTCTTAGCCTGGCAAAAAAACACCCACACCATTCTTCCCTGGTGTGCCCTGGTTTTACCTCAGCTCTATTTCTTGTCTTCTCACAGCACCAGGCCACTAAGAGTGCCTCGTAGGCAAACGGGGGGGGGGTTTACAAGGACCCCCAGTGAAGTCAGCAGCAGCTGTGGCTGTCTCCCACGGGAAACTCATTTCTCCCAGCTGCCACCCTAGCTAGAACAGAATGGGGAAGAAATTCAGCCAGAGGGGCTGTATGTATGTATCTACAGCTCAGAACCACTCCCCACTCTATGACAACCGCCAACTTCTGCAGGACTTCCTTCACGGAGCGCCCAGTCACTTGACACTAGCAAACAGTGTCACGTGCCATGACCTCGCCACTGTTCAATGACAATTGTAATAACCCTGTACCTCCAGCACTAACTACACTGGCTGTTGGCCTTTAGGTGCTGGTGCTGCGACTTCTCTCTGCTGGGCACCATGGGTGGGGCCAGGCCCCCAAGAGGTGCAAAGCCAGCCCGTCCTCTCAGCAGGTCCTCCTCCTGGCTCCCTAAAGCCTAGGGCAGCTTCTCCTCGACTGCGATCCATTGGCTAATCCCCGAGCTAAACGTTCTTTCCAGTACACGAGGGAGAATTATCCAGCCAGAGTGGAGAGAAGTGAGGTGTCCTCCCTGCCCTGCCCTGGGGTGGCTGAGCGAGACAGGCAGAGCCGCCCGAGGGGCGTCCTAGGACGGCCGTCCTGCTAGAAAACGGACGGCAGCGGTGCTCAGAAGTAAAGCAATGATCCGCTCGGGGGTGGAACCCGTCACCTCCCTCTCCCCGGTGTTTACCATCCCCGCCTTCCATTCAGCCCTATAGCCCAACACCAACCCAACACGGGCGCTCGCCGTCTCCTGGATGCCGGGCCGGAACCCACTCGTGACTGTCGGGGGCCGGGAGGCCGTCCCTAGCGAGCCGCCCCTCGCCCAGTGCTCGCCGGGTCTGCAGGCCCTGCACCGAGCCCAGCGCGTGACCCAGCCGGACCGAACCATCCGCAGGCTGGCGGAGGGAAGGGAACTCCAGCTCCCGACCCAAGCGAGCGAGCGGCGCCACGTCCCCGGGCAGATGGCCAGGGTGTGCGGGGCCACGCTGTGCAGCGTTGCGCTCCGCCGAGCCAAGGACATAAGCCCCACGGCCACGCGTGCCCCTCGGCGCCGCTTGTCGCCCCGCGGAGAAGCGCAGATGGTTCCGGCCGCCGAGAGACGCCATTCTGCAGGGGTGAGGTCAAAACTAACATTTCAAAAGAGTCGGAAAGAATTAGCCAGCGGTTACCCGGTGTCTACAGAAGAGGAAAGGAAAGTGGAGGAATTTCTCTAGGGCGCTGTGAGTTTTCCTGGCTCCACTCCTCGCCGGTTAGGCTGCCGATCGGAGTCAGCTTCTCCCCTTCGTGAGAAGTGGAAGGTGCGGACAGGTCCTTGGAGGGAGGTTGGTGACAGAGGGACTGCGGCTCAGCGGTGGTCTGAGCCCGACCGACCTTTGCAAACTAGCTTTCAAAACAGTTCGGGGGACCTTGCCTTGGTGGAGGTGGGACTGGGGTTGGGTTGTGGGGGAAGGCTGGGGGGCGGAGGAGGGAGGACAGGGGAATCTGTGGTCGGTATGTAAAATGAATAGAAAATCTCTTAATAAAAAAGAAAGAAAAAAGAAACAACAGCAACAACAACAACAAAAACAGTTCGGGGGGTTGTGATTTTGCTCAATGGTAAGCCAAGACCCTGGGGTTGGTTCGTAGCGCGCGCGAACACACACACACACACACACACACACACACACACACACACACACACACAGTATTGGTTTGGCTATGTAAAATTGAATTTTAAAACCATTAGTGCATAGCGTGGGCCCTTCCTATGAAGACAGATGAGAATTCAGCTCTTGGCCTGCCTGCGGCTTGACGCTGGAACTCAGGCTGCCAGCTGTGTGCAGTGGGGCTATGCACCCCAGGAAGGTGCTCAGAATGTGGTTCTCAGGAAGTGGGGACGTTTCAGATGGTCTAAGTAGAAGTAATTGGTAGGTTCATTTGTTTTTCAAATCACACTGCCGTCATTAGGCACCCTGGAACCTCTATAAATTAAGATATTCTGGATCTGAAGAGCCAGAGAAGGAAGAGCTGGAAGGCTTAAGTGCCTGGTTCTAGGAGTCTTCTGGAGCCATTTTGAGTAACCATGGCCTGGGAACACAAGAGTTAGGTTACCCCAAATTAGATGTTCCAAGGTGGAAGTAGTTTCATGAAGGTTTATAGTTTTACAGAATAAAGTCATAAGTCAAGTTTAAAATACATTGCTGCCTTTCTCCGTCACCCATTCTTTGGAAGTGATTAAAGAAAAATTATTTTTGTGTATAAGCGTATGCTTGCACATATGTATGCGTATGTATTATGTGCATGCCTGGAGTCCACAGAGGCCAGAAGAGAGTCTTGGATCCTTTGGAGTTTAGATGATAGTGAGCTATCACATCAGTACTGGGATTCAAACCCAGGTCTTCTGTAAGAGCAACCAGTGCTTCTGCCCACTGAGCCACTGTTCCAGCTCCCCTACTCCAAACAATTGTGTGTGTGTGTGTGTGTGTGTGTGTGTGTGTGTGTGTGTGGTAGCCATGGCTGTCCTGAAACTCACTCTGCAGACCAGGTTGGCCTCAAACTCACAGAGAGCCACCTGCCTCTGCCTCCTGAGTGCTGGGATTAAAGGTGTGTGCCACCACTGCCCAGCTCCAACCGTTTTTTTTTAATACTTTATGCCAATATTTTCAAACTGAACCACACATATTCACTTAAGGGTCTTTAACACCCCCCCCCTTTTTTTGGCAGTACTGAGGATGGAACTCAGGGTGGAATATGTGCTAGGCAAGTACTCGACCAATGAATTAAACTCCAACCCTCTTTTTTTTTTTTTAATGATTTATTTAACTTTATTTTATGTGCGTTGGTATGAAGGTGTCAGGTCCCCTAAAACTGGAGTTAGAGACAGCTGTGAGCTGCCATGTGGTTGCTGGGAATTGAACCTGGGTCCTCTGGGAGAGCAGCCAGTGCTCTTAACCCCTGAGCCATCTCTCCAGCCCCCAACCCTCTTTTTACTTTTCGAGACAGGGTCACATTAAATTGCCCAGCTTTCCTTGTACTTGTGACCCTTCTGCCTTACTCTGCTCAGCAGAGGTTATAGCCTGTATACCAAGTTCTGTAGTTCCTGTAACTTTTTTTCCCCCAAGACAGGGTTTCTCTGTGTAGCCCAGGAACTCGTTCTGTAGACCAGGCTGGCCTCAAACTTACAGAGATCCACCTGCCTCTGCCTCTCAGGTGCTGGATAAAGAGTGCGCCACCACACCCAGTGTGACCCTGTAACTTTTAATCAAAGACTGGCTCTTTTATTGCTTCATTTGGCACAAATCCAAATAGAAAACACAAATGTAATGCAGATACTGGATTCTGGGGGCAATTAATGAGTGGTACTAATCTAGGCTATTATCATTTGAGATTACCATGGAGAGACAAACTTGAAACTTCTTAGAGAACTGGTAGTTCCACCAATGAACACCTACCCAAGACGACATCTTGGATATCAGCAACATACCTAATTCCCTAAGTACAAAGTTGCCAACAACCTCTGGTATCATACGGATGCTACAGGCATTCGTGTGTCAGCGTGTTCACAAAGGAATCGGCTGCGAGAACTGCCTTGAAGGACAGACAGCTAAGGCCATCTTAACTATGCATGCATTTAAATGGGCCCGATAGTGCTCCAAAGCCAAGACAGGCAGCCTCAAAAGCAACATGCTAAGCAACAGGTGTGAAGTCCTAAATGCTCTCAGAAGTGAGCAAGGCATGAAACTTGTGGACCTTGGAATGACTTGGCAAAAGGAGCCCGAGTCGGGAGAGAAACAAAGATTCTACAACCCACAACCAGGTACTGGTAAAGAAAGTGGCACCAAGGGAAAGAGGAGCTGCTCCTTGAGTCCCGGGAAGCCCCAAGAACGCAAGACTGAGGGAGCGCCCTAGTGGGACAGGCTTCCTGCCTTCTGAGTGGGGGTGGGGAGCTCGCCTCCTGACTTGAGTCCACTAGGGCATTTTGAGGCTACTTTTAGGAGCATGGCAGAATGTGACTTGAACCTGGGACCATCCAAACAACTAGTGGCTGTTCTCTCCTGCCTGGCTTACAGCCCTAGTTCCTGCTGCTTCGATGGTCTGGCCTCAGAGAAGTTATAAAACTACCTGAAAGTCACCTGTACTTCCCCCCCAACACTGGTTCAGGGATGACAAGGGTCAGTGGGCTAGCAGGTAAGAGAATCTTAAAAAGAGAATGTCACAACCCTTTGAACTCAAAAACTTTCAAGCAATGTGAAATTTTAATGAACCAATCTTGGGAAACAAATATAATAGTATTTACATCACTAGAAGTCCTTACCAGGCACCTTTTTTTAGTCACCACTTGAAGCTATTGTAGGTGATTTTAATTTCAGATTCTGATAAATACTGCTGAAATTCAGCTTTTTTTTTTTAAAAAAAAGAGAGTCCACAGTTCACTACACAAACAGAAGATAAATTCCCTTTAAATATGTCCTCTTTCCAAAACACAGGTATACACAAACCTAAAAGATGCCAGCTACAAGCAATATTAATAATGGAAGAGAATCTGAGTCTAAAGTTGTCACTCTTGGCTTATCAATTCCAGAGGACCTACAAGGACAGGTCAACTACCAGTGTGGGTCTACTTTACAGGCTTTGGAAGATTCAAGAGTTTCATTAAATTTTTCTTTTTACATTTATGTGTGCGCATGTGCAAGAATGCCACCGTGCGAGTGTGGCAGTCAGTGAACACGTCCTCTCCTTCCACCATGTGGGTTCTGAGACTGAACTCGGGTTCTCAGGCCTGGTACCTTTACACACTGAGGCATCCCGCCAGTTCAAGGGTTTCCTTAAAAACAAAACAAAAAAAACAAACCCACATTGTATGTACTTGTGTGCCACAGCATCACAGCATGCATGCTCAGGTCATGACAACTTATGGGCATCAGTTCTCTCCTCCTTCCATGTGGGGTGGAGGAACTGAACTCAGGTAATGAGGCTTGGTGGCAAATGCCTTTCCCTGCTGAGCCTTTTCACTGGCCCTGAGTTTTGTAAATACTGAAAATGTAGACTGAGGTGTAGCCCAGGGCTAGGGTGCCTGCCTAGTTTTCAGGAGACCCTGGGTTCCATCTCCAAGACTAAAAGTAAGTAAATGAATGAGTAAATAACAAAGATGCCATTTGCCACTTAAAACATTTGGAAAAAAATGCCAATGAGCCAGGCACAGTGGTGTATGCCTTTAATCCTTGAACATAGGAGGCAGAGGCAAGCAGATGTCTATGTTCATGGCCAGCATGGTATTTCCTGGCCATCCAAGGTGCATAATGAGTCTCAAAAATCATGCTAGTGATAAAAATGATGACATTGGTGGTGGTGGTGAACCTGGCACGTGTGCATGGGGACAACAGAGGACAAGCTACAGAAGTCTGTTCTCTCCTTCCACATTGTGGATCCTGTCATTTGAACTCAATTCACTGGGTTTGTCCAGAAGTACCTTGTGACCTACTGAGCCAGCTCACTGGCCTGATTGGTATTTTTAAAGAAAAAAAAAAAAAGTGTTTATTTAGTGCTAGGGATGGAGCCCAGGACTTTATGCGTGCTAGGTGGATGTTCTATCATTTAGCCTCACCATAGCCCATAGAGAAATTACTGTACTTTTTCACTATTTAAAATACGCTTCTATAATGATATTTAATAGTATTACCCCTGTACAAATCCAAAGAACCAACATTTATAGACCAATATGGTATATATTTTAAAGAATGTATTATTGTATGGCATTGTAGGCATGTACCTACCACAGCACTCATGTGGAGGCCGACAACTCTCATCAGTTCTTCCCACTGTTATGTGATTTTATTACACTCAAGGCGTCAGGCTACAGAGCAAGTGCTGAGCCATCTCACCACTCTTTCTAAAATTGGT
This sequence comes from Peromyscus leucopus, assembly GCF_004664715.2. Classification (NCBI taxonomy): domain Eukaryota; kingdom Metazoa; phylum Chordata; class Mammalia; order Rodentia; family Cricetidae; genus Peromyscus; species Peromyscus leucopus. The sequence continues at coordinate 42,538,697 of NC_051086.1, forward strand.
GTGTTGCACGTGTGTGCCCACGTGCATGCACGTGGAGGCCAAAGGAAGACCTCGAGTATCTTCTCCACAGCTCTCTACCTCACTTTCTTGAGGCCTTTCGCCGAACCACATTCACCACTCTGGCCAGGCTGGTTGGCCGGTGAGCTCCTGGGACCCAGCTGTCTGCTGCAGTTGAACGGTCCTGTCCAGCTTTTCACACGGATGCTCAGGGATGGCTGAGGCCCTTGTGCTTCTTCTTACCACTACGCTACCCCCTTGAAGATCAAATTTACTACACTTTAATAGGACCACACTTCACCGGCACTCTCTACCACCACAGAGGGCTAGCTCAAGGACTTCTGGCCAAGGTGTAATGAGGCTAGAACAAAATCCAAACATCTTGGCAGAGTATCCGAAGATGTTTCAAGAAGAAAAGGGGCTGTTGAAATGGCTCCGTGGGTAAAGGCACACTGAATGCCAAGCCTGGCAATCTGAGTTCATTCTCCAGGACCCACAAGGTAGGAGGAGAATAAATCCCCCTACACATACACACAAAATAAAATACAATCAAAAAGAAAATTAGAACCGGGAGAAGGCCCAGGACGGCAGAACACTGCACACATGGTAGGGAGTGCTGAGAGCCAACAGCACCTCAGTCCCACCCACTGCCACCAACCCAGGAATTCTGATGCTGCAGTGTAGATCCCACTCACTCTCCCAACCAACCATCTCCACTCACAATGGAGGTATCATTAAACCTTTGCAGGAGCCGGGTGGTGGCACACTCCTTTAATACTTGGGAGGCAGAGGCAGGCGGATCTCTGAGTTTGAAGCCAGCCTGGTCTACAGAGTGAGTTCTAGGACAGCCAGACTATAGAGAAACCCTGCCTCGAAAAAACCAAAGCAAACCAAAATGAAACCCTTTGCAGAGGGGGAAATTGGTAGAGAGCACACATTAACATTCAAGGGATTAAAACAAAAAAGGTAACTTTAATGCAATAATAACAATAATCTGAGGATAAATAAATCCACAACAGACTCTAAAGTTTGATTTTTGTTTTCTTTCTTTTGCAGAGACTGGTTTTCTGAAAGCAATAGGACTGAAGATGTTAACACTGAATTTCTCAATGTCCAGGTGGAACCGGCGTGGGACTGGCATGGTACTTCCTGCTGCCCTCTTCATAGGCCAAGGTGACAATTCTGTTAGCTCAGGATGGCGTTAGTTTCAAGAGAAACTGGAGGGCTTGTTTCCTGAATCATCTTCTTGTGAGCCCATACTCTGCGAAGGGGAAGGCAAGTGGTGTGCTGTGACTGACTCTACCAGGACTTGGGAAAGCAGGCATGCCAGCTACTCGGCCTGTCTCCCCTGCAGAAAGCCACCTGGGCCTTCCCTCACCACACTCACAGGCAGTGCCTGACAAGCACCTCTGTGAACTTATGGGTACTGGTTTTTAACAACAGTGAACTTCTGTTTAATAAATCATGTTTTCGTGCTTAATGTGGTAATATCCCTCTGTGTCCACCCATTTCAAATGAGAAGAGCCCTGTTTACCTTTTGAACAAATTGGGGATTCACCGTGATCTCCTGGTCCATGGCCTTCAGCCGTTCATCCAACTCTATACACTTTAGCATCTGTGCAAGAGCCAGAGAATGATGGTCAGCAAGGGGCTTTGGTCAGTCACAGCCTCTGTAACCGACTGTAGTGGGGGGCCAGAGACTCACAGTCACTGATCTGAAAGCCTCAGCTAAGGGCTTCTGAAGTCCAAACATGTGGATTCAAACAGTAAATACATGTACTATATACTACCCAATATCCCAGAGTTGATAAAACATACCTGCAGTCAAACTCATCAGCATCTGCCTCACTGAAACCGATCACACACACACACACACACACACACATTTATTGTGTATATGTGCACACATGTAAGCACAAACACATGTGCCATGGTGCATCTGTAGAGTCAGAGGAAAACCTGCAGATGTCAGGTTCTTTCCTCCTACCATGTAGGTCCCAGGAACTGAACTCAGGTGGTCAGGCTTGATGGCACATGCCTTTAACCGCTGAGCAATCTTGCCAGTTCTAAATGAAGGTAACATTTTAGGTGACATTTTGATATCCAGGAATTATTAAAAAAAAAAAAAGTAATAAAGTTCCACTTTTGACTATGTGTTATTTTTTAGGATTCCTGGGATTTTTCTTTAAAAAAAAAAAAAAAGTATGAGTACTTAAGTGCACTAAGTGAACCATGTGTGTGCAGTTCCTGCAGAGGTAAAAGAGCATGAGATCCCCTAGAACTGGGGTTACAGATGGTTGCAAGCTGCTTACGGGTGTTAGGAACCAAACTCATGTCCTTCCTCTGGAAGATCAGCCAGTGCTCTTAACCTCTGAGCCATCTCTCCAGCCCTATCCTGGGAATTTTGTTGTTGGTTCTAGTGTTCAGTCTTGCTATGTAGTCCAGGTTGGCCTCAGACTCACAGTCATCTGCCTCCCAAACATCAGGATTAAAGGCACAGGCAGCCACGCAGAGCCAGCTTTTAATTTATGTAACATGACCTCACTCATTTCCTTCCTCCAAGGTCCAGATGATCCAACTTACTCCCAGACCCCAAAGCAGCGCTTAAGAGCAGCCGGCCCTCACACACAAGGCAGCCTATGGCTGTGGACCATGTTGTTGACACGGCACCCCTGCTCTAGATGCCCAGGATATTGCTGCTGCTGACATGGGAGATGCCTTCTGATCTCCCACCTCAATGTCCACAGAGACAAGTCCACACACTGGCAGTCAGGCTCAAGTTAAACACTAGATGCCTTGAATATTTTTGGAATTAAATTAGGTTTTGGTAATCTATTTGGAAAATCTATCCTACCATTTAGTATACGTATCCAATCAATTGAGAAGAGTTTCCAGCAGTCACTTTGAAATTAACATTGCAGGAACTGTGTCCACTCGCTGGGAACTGCCTATAAAACACTACTCTGGAGCACAGGAGCATTCCAATACAGCAGCTCAATCACCCATCAAAAATGTCCAAACACAGGGCGGTGGTCGTTCAAGCCTTTAATCCCAGCACTTGGGAGGCAGAGGCAGGCAGATCTCTGTGAGTTCGAGGCCAGCCTGGTCTATAGAAAAAGTTCCAGGACAGGCACCAAAGCTACACAGAGAAATCCAGTCTCAGGGGAAGAAAAAAAAAAAAAAAGCCCAGGCAAATCACTTACCTCTTGATCAATGTTATGAAGCATGGCTGGGTTATTATATTTTTCAGGATTATCATGGAAACTGACCATACCGTCCTTCTGATTAATACTTGCAAAAATTTCCCCATCTTCTATCTAAAAAAAGAAAGAAAAAGAAGGAAACCATCAAAGTTTAGACCTGACTCGGAATATATAGTCAGTGATATAACCAAAGGTCGAAAAGCAATGCATAAGTCTTGCCGTGTCACCCAGACTCACCTCAAACTCACGACCCTTCTGTCTCAGACACTGGATCTAGGTCACAGGCTAGCTACTTAAAAAAAAAATTATGTATGGATGTTTTGCCTGTAGAGTAACCCTTGCAACTAGTTACAGATGGCCGTGAGCCACTCTGTGGGTGGTAGGACTCAAACCCACATCCTTTTGAAGAGCAAGTTCTCTTCTTAAGCCCTGAGCCATCCCTCCAGCTCAATTACACACGTATTTGAAGTACTACCTATTTATTCAGTGTTTACTAAATGCTATATGCTAGGCATCATTACAGAGAGATGCCCAGTAGACGAAAGCTGACACTCACACACACGACCTCTCCATGGCTGTTTTACCTACCTCCACACCTCTCTCCTCTCACTCTCTCCCTTATTTATTGACATAGGGTCTCACTATGTAGCTCTGGCTGGCTTGGACTTCATCATGTAGACCTGGACAACCTCCAACACAGTGATCTGCCTATATCTGGGATTAAAGGCAGGCCTAACACTCTCATGTTTTTTATTTATTTATTTGGTTTTCTTTGAGACAGAGTTTTACTTTATAGTCCAGGCTGGCTTTAGCTTGAGATCTTTCTGCCTCCACCTCTCAAGTGCTGGAATTATAGGCACATGTCACCACGATGCTGGTCTAACGAACTATTATATCACTGTGTTGTAAAAACATTTTTATTACTTATGTGTAGTGAATATTTTATTATTTATGGCACTGCAGGTGTAAGTGCCAGCAGAGCCAGAAGAGTACCTCTAATTCCTGAGAACTGGGGTTACAGACAGTTGTGAGCCACCACTGAGGGTCCTCTCGAACAGCAGCCATCATGCTCTTACCCACTGAGCCATCTCGCCAGCCCCTTCGTTAATCATGTTCAAGTCAACAATTCAGTGGGATTTAACTGTTTTCAGTCACCACCTCTACTTAGTTCCTAAACATCTGCAACTGTCTCAAGACATTCACCCACCAGAAGCCATTCCCTAGCCTTCATCTTCCCAGCCTGGCAATCACTAACCTGCTTTTTCTCTATGAATGTGCCTGTACCAGACTTTTTTCTTTTGAGACAGGATCTCATGTAGCCCAGTGTGGCCTCACACTCTATGTAGCCAAAGGATGAGTTTGAACTCCTGATTCTCCTATCTCTACCTTCCATGTACTGGGGATTACACATGTGCAATCCTATGTACAGCTTGAATTAGATATTTTCTATAATGGCAATGTATCATTTTTTGTTTGTTTTTTTGAGACAAGGCTTCTACATGTAGCTTCGGTCCCTGTCCTGGATCTGCTCTGTAGCCCAGGCTGGCCTTGAACTCAGAGATCTGCCTGGCTCTGCCTCCTGAGTGCTGGGATTAAAGGTGTATGTCAACACCGCCCAGCACAGCAATGTATCTTGCAGGTTTTCTTTTTTTTTTGTCTCAGTTTATTTAATGTTAAGGCTCCATCTTTCTTTTTCCATATGCAGAGCTGAAGATTAAAGCCCAGGCTTCACACATGGCAAGTGGGTACTACTGCACTGAGCTCCAGTCTCAGCTTGCTTTGTTTTTCTTTTTCGTGGTGGATTTGTGTTTTTGAGACTGAATCTTTTATATATAATATATAAATATATAATATATAATGTATATTATATATTTTACATTATATATATATATATATACGCCCAGGCTGGCTTAGAACTAGAGATCCTCCTGCCTCTGCTAGTGCTGAGATGACAAGTGTGTAGCACTGTGCCCAGCTCTGCCCTTGCATTTTTAAACAGTGTGTCATAGTCACATAATTTATTTTTCTTCTTATTTTTACTGTTGCTACTGAGACAGGGTCTTACTCTACAGCCTTGGCTGGCCTGAACTCACTATGTAGACGAGGTTGGTCTTGGACTCACAGGACTAACCTGACCCTGCCTCAAGTGCTGAGTGATGATTTCTATTACTTCTGCATTTTAAAACATGAGGCTACAACATGCTTTTGTTTCATCAGTGGAAATTAGGCTCTGCTTTTTCTGCAATCTCTTCTACTACTGCTGATTTCAAAGTAATTTTAAGGTCTGTCACTGTTTTAGTTACATCAGTGACTGGGGACTTATCTCACTGATACAACCACATCCTGACCATAAAGTTACAAAAGCAGTAGCAAACAAAAGTCCTGACAGCTATTTTGATCCCTAAAGATACTCCATGGTCTTTGTTCTGTTTTGAAACAAGGTATCACTCTATAGGCAGGGCTGACCTATACCCTACTCACCACCCATTAGGAAACCCAACATAGCCAGATGCCGTAACAATCCTCCTGCTTTAAGCTCCTGACTGCTGTAATTACAGAATGAGCCACTGTGCCCAGCTTTCCAGTGTGACTACTGTTTGGCTCACTTGTGAGCAATGGAACAAGCTGTCTAAAATGGTCATTCTTTGCCTTGGAAGAGACAGTAGATGAGTTTAACGAGATAGCAGCTCCAGCCCAAAGAATATTAATAGAATTCAGAGTTCTCTAACAATAGATGTAAGTTACTGCAGACTTAAATTCCATCCAGACTATGGTTCACCACAACAACACTTTTTGTAACCCAGAATAGAAAATGAGCTCGATGGCCACGTAGTTAGAATGGAAGGGTAGCGTGACACTACAGCCTGAAAAGAGAAGAACTATAAATACATCTACATGCATGGCTCTTACAAAGCATGCATCATCCACCTTTCAGATAAAGCTTGTAATAAACAACCAAACAAGCTGTTAGAAGTCAGAACATCACCCAACTTTCTAGCTAGGGCTAGGGCTGGAAGCTGGTTATATTTTGTCCCTTCATGGATATCTTCGTTTTTTGAAAATGTGTTCAGTGGGGGATGGAGCAATGGATCAGTGGTTAAGAGCACCGGCTGTTCTTCCAGAAAACCCAAGTTCACTATCCAGCACCCACATGATGGCTCACAACAGTCTAGAACTCCAGTCTGAGGGGATCCAAAGTCCTCTTCTAGGGGTACTACATGCATGTGGTGCAGACAAAACACCTTCCCACACACACACAAAATAATACATTTTAAGAGAGAAAATGTGTGCAGTGGAATACCCATTTAAGTGTACCTTTATGCACATTACCTAGTAAAATGGTAGCTTAAGAACCCTGTCTCACCAGCCTGTCGTCCTGGGCCACAAAGTCTTTTAAAGGTTTGTTTTATGTGTATGTCTGTGTAAGTGAGTACCACATGTCAGGTGCCCTCAGAGGCCAGCCAGAGTTACAGGCAGTTATGAGGTGCTAGACATGGATGCTGAGAACTGAACTCAGGTCTTTTAGAAGAGCAATAAGCCCTCTAAATCATTAGCCTTAAACGTTTATGATGTAAGCTGGTTGCCGTGTGTGTGTGTGTGTGTGTGTGTGTGTGTGTGTGTGTGTGTCTGCCTTGTCTGTCTGTCTGTCCGTCCTAGCAGTCTGTCAGTTCTACTGCCACATGCAGCCAGACTGATACTGCCCACAAGGAGAGATGGGACTTGACTGAGAATGAAAATCAATACGGCAGAGCACACTGCTTCAGCTACTATTTATTTATTCACTTATTCATTCATTCATTCATTCATTCATTTATTTATTTATTTATTTATTTATTTATTTATTGGCAAGACTTTCTTGATGTTGAGGGTGCTTCAGTATACATACTTGTAATCATATGATCCTATCACAGATCAGCATAATAGCACTATTTTATGTTTTTTGTATCTGAAATATTTCAGGGAAATTTCAATTGACTTAAATATAATAAATAAGGAACTTAAACTGGATACAACCATGGTGTATATTGTACAAGTACATTTAACTGTCTGAGTGTCCTCAAGGATTCACTGTGACTGAAACTTTGTCTACAGGGTAGTAGGTACTATTTGGAGAGCAGAAACTTTAGGAGGTAAGGCCTAGTGGGAGGGCCCTAGGGGTGTATCTTTGTAAGGAACTGTGAAACCCCCGTCCTTCTCTTCTGGTTTGCTCCTTACATATGCTCCTATCATCATGTGCCACCTTCACCAAAGGCCCGACCAATGAGACCACCTCATATTGGACCCAAAATGTGAGCTACATCAATCTTTTCTCTAGATAAAGTTACTTGTCTCATTCACTTCTCTGCAGCCACGACTAGGAAATCTGACCTAAGGAAATAGACCAAAATGTCAACAGTGGTTGATTTTGAATATTCACTTTTTAAAAACCTCTTATTTTTTCATAATGAACACCCACTGCTTTTTCTAAGAACAAAAATCCACTAGTTAAAACTTTTAAAAACATACTTACCATGTGTAGAACATATTTCTCTGCCTCCTGAGGTCCAGATAACTGCACACGACTTGCCATATCTTGTAATGATAGTGTTAAAAAGGTCTGCAAGTCAGAAGTCAATTAATCACACATAGAAATGGGAAAAAACTATGTACTGAATGTGTTCTGCATTATTTCCATTGCTATATAAGATAAATCTTTCTTTGTGAAAACGACTTGTGGGCTGACGAGATGGCTCACTGAGTAACGGTGCCCGTTGCCAAGTCTGACAACCTGAGTTCAGTCCCGACACCCAAACGGTGGAAGGAGAGAACTGGTTCCCATGTGTTGTTCTCCACATGCTTTCCACTCATGTGTACAAGTACACTCATATAAAACCAGTAAACGTTTAAAAACCACTTGAAATGAATGAAACCAGTGGTCTCAGCGGTCACTCTCCAGGAGTAAACAGAAACAGTAAATTCCCTATACATGAATGGCCAGTTTTATAATTAAGAAAAAAGTCAAGTATTAAGGACTATGCAAATGTGGAAAAGAAGTCAAAGGGACATTCTCAGAGAGAAAATGCTCCTTCTTACATCATTAGGAAAACCATACTAAGGCTGCATTTTCCACTGGTCAGCTAGTGGGAGAGGATCTGCAGTATCTGTGATACAGGCTTAGGTTGCCATGGAAAGAGGCTCAGGACACACTGAGGAAAAGAAGGGGAGACTGGCATGCTCCGTGTAGATGACTGTCTTCACAAAAACAGAGAAGAGACATGAGAGCAATCTAAAACCTAATGTCCAGACAGGTATGTTTAAACACTCAGGAGGATGAGACAGGTGATCTCTGTGAGTTCAAGGCTAGCCTGGTCTCATTAGCAAGTTCTAGGCCAGAGAGGGCTACACAGTGAGACCCTGTCTCAAAAACAAAAACAACCAACCAACTAATGTCTACACACAGTGACAGAAAAATAACCCCTCTACAATGGATGTGGCAGGTAAAAACCCCATCCAACAATTCCTACACCTGGCCACGTTGGGACAGGGTTTCCATCACTAACATTAATGCATGCGTGGTCTATCTGCTGAGGCTTCTATGAACAGCTTCTTTCTGATTTTCTAGTAAGAAAGAAGCTTCATTTAACTAGAAATTCCTTTCTCTTGTCTGCTACTATTACTCTGGTACTAGCACCTGATGCCAAGTGTAACTACCACCATCAGAGATCTGCCCTTTGGGGTGGACACTGTCCTGCCTTCCTCACTTTATGGTGGTCCTCCTCTAGATGTCCTGAAGAGTGCTCATGAACTCAGTATTTTATGAGTGGCACCATTTTATGCTGGCACACGAAGGACCCAGAACACAAGTTATGAACCACTTGTCTCAGCCTGACCTCACCACTTTAAGAGCCTCCTTATTTGATTAGATTCTTTTTCTTAACATTTTATTTTTCTTTTGTGTGCTAATTTTGTTCCAGATTACCCTATCTTAACTAGAAAACATTTGACTATACTGCTATCTCAAAAGTACAAGCTGGTAACTGGATCACAGTGTCAACTGTAACTGATGGTTTTCACAGCAATGCCTGCATACATTTCAAGACAGGGTCTCACTATGTAGCCCTGGCTAGCCTTGAACTCAAGAGATCTGCTTACCTCTGCCTTCCAAGTGCTGGAGTCCCAGGCATGTGCCACCATACCCAACCATATTAGATTTCAGTTGGTTTGTCTAGCTGACAGGTTACATTTGTTTCTCAACTTTTCTGAGAGGCTTTCCTTTGTCACAGTCTTTATTTTCCTCTTACAAATCAACCTCTTACCAATTCTCTGCTGATTTCTTTGAATCAGGAAGCTACCACTGTTCTTTGTAGAGTCTAGACTACTGCAAGGAATTCCTCCTGCTAATCAGTGACGGCTCCTTACTCCCTTTTCTCCTCTAGACCCTGTGTCCCCAATGGCCTGTCTACCTCCACCTGCCCAATTCCCTACTCTGCTTCTTTAGCTTCTCATCCAAAAGCATCCACCCTCACTTTCTGCTGCTGGGTATCCTGGCTACAATTTGATTTTGCTCCTACGACTTTTCCAGCTACTGATGATGTGGGCAGAGCCTGGGAATGGGACCCTATCATTTCACCAGCTGTCACTGTCAGGTTATGAGCATACTCCTTACCCAACAGCCAAGTGCTATTTAAGCTTCTCTTAGTACAATTCCTATTACTTGCAGCATACACTTTTAAAAATTTTTATTTTTATTTTATGTGCACTTGTTTTGCCTGCATGTATGTTAAGTGTGAGGTGCCAAGTCCCCTGAAATTGGATTTACAAACAGTTGTGAGCTGCAATGTGGGTACTGGGAATGGAACTCAGGTCCTCTGGAAGAGCAGTCAATGCTCTTAATCGCTGAACCACCTCTCCAGCCCCAGCATCCACTTTTTAAACAGGGGATTTAAATTTATATGTTTCTCTTCACAGTTCAAACACTTATAAAGAGCGTATTTCTTTCTCCCCACCCCCTCTTAAGTCAGAGTCTTGCTATGCTGCTCCAGCTAGCCTTAAGAATCCTCCCTCATCAGCCTTCCAAGTAGCTAGGACTATATGCACATGCCATTAGGCCCAGCAGGCATTTCTTATCAGAACCCTTCAACATAAAAGTGAAGACGGGACACGGTGGAGCACACCTGTAACTCCAGCTCTCTGGAGACTAAGGCAGGAGGATCATGAGTTTAAGGCCCACTTGGTCAACATAGCAAAATCCTGTCTAAATAAATAAATAAAAAGTTCCTTACATCCTATGACTTAACCGCATGTGGCTCGTCTAACTCTGGCCTAGATGGTAATGTCAGTCTTCTCATGTCTAAGCAGAGATCAGCACAGCCTGAGAAGTTCAAGGCCAGTGATCGCTAGCCACCCACCATTCCCCACTTAGAACTGATGACCCCTTTCAGGGCTACTTCTCTGCCTCCCAGTGTAGCCGTATCGCCTACCTTTCTTCCTCTTCACCTGCTCCTCTTCTCAAATACCCTGCTCTAGCCCTGAAAAGACCAAAAGGTATCAATCAAACTCTTTCTAAGAACCCAGCTGCAACAGATTCTCTCTTAGTGTAGAAATCCTGCCACACTTTATCCTGTACCTGCTTCCTCTGTGCTGAAGAGGAAAAGAAAAGAAAACCAGATCCAAGGACAGCCAGAGCCACCTCCAGGGGGCAGCACCTGCCTCACCTTTGTTAGCCTCTGAATGTTCTTCTTATAGAGAGATGACAGGCACTGCTTCACCAGGCCCATGTTGTTATCTCGAGTGAAAGTTTCACTGTGCTTGTTCACCAGGTTCCGGAGCTCCGACGGGTTATTGGTTGAATAAACTTGTGCTAACTCATGGTAAGCGTTGCTGAGAGGCTAGAGGTTTAAGATAAGAAAAAAATTATAGCAGTATGTTTTGAGACCACACAATGCATATTGTACTTTATCTAAAACAAATGGTTCTTTTTAAGACCAAGGACAGAAATCCACTAAGAAATAATTTATTATTAATAACTTACGAAGACACACATCTTTTCTCTATCAGTGGTTCTACTTTTTGTACTGGTAAGTTAAATGAGAAAAATGAAGTCAAAATCATTATTCCCAACTGCCTCTCACCCCACATTCTCTACCAGGTGCAACAGGACAATTTGCTATTTCCATTCAGGAACTGGGCAGAGCAGAAAGAATGTAGAAGGGCCCAAGCACCACCATCAGACTGAAACTGATTCAAATGCCCCTCTGACTGGTCTTGTCTTACCATCCACATTACAGCAAGTTAACTAATTCTTAGGAGTACCCTCGGAGCTTTGAAGACAATCACTTTACAAAAGGCATTTCTCCTACAGCAGGTCTACTGTCTGCTCAGGGCCACTAGAGAGCTCAGTAGCTCTCAATGGTGCTCTGATTATGTTCCCCTAAAAGGATCGCACTCATCACTTTCCCATGGAGCACTTTTAGCTACCTTCCCCTTTTGTGGGGGACAAGGCAGTCAAGAGTCTTGAAAGCCATGAGGAGCTCTCAGGCAAAGTTCAGGTGGCCATTTGTCAACAAATCAGCATGATATCAGACCGATGTCCCTAAAATTCTGAGGGTCTTTTTATTTATTTATTTTTTGAAACAGGTCTCTCTATGGAGCACCAGCTGTCCTGGAACTCTATATAGACCAAGTTGGCCTCAAATTCACAGAGATCCGACTGGCTCTGCCTCCTGAGTACTGGAATTAAAGATGTGCATTATCATGCCCAGCCTTAAAATTTTGAGTTTTATGATAGAGTGACATTATTATCAAAAGCACTGCAATCTCCTAACTCTTTGCAACTGCTCAATTTAAAAAGAAGTCATAGCCTGGTGGTGGAGGTGCACACCTTTAATCCCAGCACTTGGAAGGCAGAGGCAGGCAGATCTCTGAGTTCGACACCAGCCTGGTCTATAGAGTTCCAGGGACAGACAGTCAGAGCAACAGAGAAACCCTGTCTCCAAAATACAAAAACAAACAACAAAAGAAAGGAAAATAAGTGAAATAAAAGAAGTCATGAGCATATGGTATTTAATTTTTTTGCAGAGCTGGAGATTGAACCTAGGGTCTTGAGCATGCCAGACCTCAGCTATGTCCCCAGCCCACATGTATGTATTTGTCATAAGCACACACATGCATGTGTCCAAATGAAGGCCAGAGGTCCATCTTACGTGTAATTTCTCAGGAGCCATCCACTTATTTGATGACACAAAATGTCTCAGTAGGACCTGAGACTCGCCTAAGGTTAGTGAGCCTTAGGAACCACTTGGCTTTGCCTTGTTCAACTTTTCACATGGGTTCTAGGAATCAAACTCACACCAAGTACTTTATCAACTAAGCTATCTCCCCAATCCTCTTTCTATATGCACTTTAAAACAAATAAACAAACAAACAAAACAAAAAACCAATTCATTATTTTATTTTTAAACCTTGTCCCAAAGTTTAGCTGTCAGGGAGACCTGGAACAAGACAGTAGTTAAATAGCGCTTCAGTAAGGCCTCCCAACATTTGAATAAATTAAAGTTCAATCAAATCAGAACTATATTTGCAATATTTTCACTAAAATGTAATAAAGAAATACAACATACAAATCCCCCCACCACAAGAGCTTAAACACCTACAGTCTAAGTCCAGAGCAGGGCCTGGAAACAGGCTTTAAAAGACTGCATTGTTACTGGGGGAAAGGAGAGGGGGAGAACAAGGGAATCAAATCTGTGGCTGATATGTAGAACTGAATTGTATTGTAAAATAAAATAAAATAAAAAAAAAAGATTGCATTGTTACAATGTCTTCACATACAAACTACTATAGAATGTAAGAAAATCAGTTTTATTTTTAAAACTTACCTTAATAAATCTACCCACAATCTGAGATGTGTACTTAGGCAGCTGTTGTACTTTGCCAAGTAATATCAAAGACACTAAAATATACTTTTTATATGATTCCAACATGATATGGCTGACTGCCATGGCCGGAGTGGTAATAGCCTGAGCAAAAGAAGAATGAGTAGTGTGAAGAGATGGCATAATATAGCAGGAAACACCAACTGAGTACATGTATCACTTTATTATAAAACAACAAGACTTAAATATCCATCATTATTAGGATATTTTTATTACAGCTATTTATTTACTGAGTGTTCACATGTGCATACACCAGTGAACATTTAGAGTCAAAGGAGACATCCGTGGGAGTGACTCTCTTCCCACCATGTGGCCCTTAGGACCAAACCCAGTCAAGAGGCTGGGCAAGTACCTTTACCTGCTGAGCCACTATTTTAAAAGGGGGAGGTGTGAAAAGTCCCCAACTACCTCAAAGTCTGCTCTGAGTTTTCTGCAGTTGGGGAAACGGCGTAGATGGGCTCATCCCCAGTACAATGGAGAAGCCTCACTCTGGGAAAACAATCTTGATCAAGGTGTCTCCCCTGCCAGGTTCAGTATATAACACTTTGGGTTTTTTTTTGAGATAGACACTTGCTATGGCCCATGGCTGCCCTGGAAATCAAGAAGTGCCTACTGAGCTCCTGTGTATATGCCAGCATTTGTGGCTTGTGGCAGCTTTATTGATACATAACTCACAGTACAAAATTTACTTTTTTTTTTTTCCCTGGTTTTTTCGAGACAGGGTTTCTCTGTATAGTATTGGAACCTGTCCTGGATCTCGCTCTGTAGACCAGGCTGGCCTGGAACTCAAAGAGACCTGGCTCTGCCTTCTGAGTGCTGGGATTAAAGGCGTGCGCCACCACCGCCTGGCGCCTGAGCTTTTATCTTAACTGTTGAACTCTTTCCCAAAGTGCCTGTTATTCTGCAATCCCGCCCACAATTATGAGGGTCCTAAATTCCCTGGATCCTTGCTAACAGACTATCCTTGCCTGTCTTTTTAAACCTTAGCTCTCCTAGTATGTATGAACCAGTAACACTCTGGGTTTGTTCTGATCACAAGTTTAGAACCACATCACAGTCTTTAGAGAACTGATTACCTGCTCATAAAAGTAGAGTGCTCTTTCAAAGTTCTTCAGTCCCGTATAGATCATCCCTCCGTAATAATAGTAGCACAGAAAGTGTTTTGCATCATAGGCTCCATTCTCTTTACAGATATCCATCATATCCACATCAAGATATGGAAGGGCAGGTTTAAAGCACTTTGCTAGTAAACAAAGCTATAAAGAAATTTGTATTAAATCATTTTAAATTTCACCATGGCAGATTTAAAAGAAAATTCAGAGTCCAAAATTTTAAGATAATATTATTTTGCTTTACAGTTGATTAATGACATAAAATTAACACATTATATTTCATTTTCTTAATCCTCTAGAATAAGAAAGCATTTCCTGATGGGTGTGGTCATTCACACTTGTATCCTCAGGAGGCTGAAGCAGAACTGCTGCAAATTCAAGGCCAGCCTGGGCTACAGAGTAAGATTCTCTTTAAACAGAAAAGAAGCCAGGCAATGGTGGTGTAAGACTTTTAATCCCAGCACTCAGGAGGCAAAGGCAGGCAGATCTCTGTGAGTTCGAAGCCAGCCTGGTCTACAAAGTGAGTTCCAGGACAGTCAGGGCTGTTACACAGAGAAACTCTGTCTGGCGGAAGAAAGAAAAAAAAAAAGATAAAAACAAAACAAAGTAAAAACACTAACACTAAGGTAGAACAAATCACAGATGAACTGAAAATCAGAATTACACAGACACAGTTCAGTACCCATCCACCACGCATGAGTTTCTGGATGAGCGAACAGAATTCATTTTCGATTCACTGAACTAGTAAAACAAAAACAGACCAGTACTTCAATCCCAGCTCTTGGGAGGCAGAGGCAGATGGATCTTTGTCATTTGAGGCCTGCCTGGTCTACAAAGAGAGCTCCAAAACAGCTAGAGCTACAGAGAGAGAAACCAAACACCAAAACAAATGCACAAGTACACAGGGGACGTGATGTACCCAACAACGACTACAGTGGAGAGGTCTGCACTCATTGTGGAGCAGCCCTAGACCAAAAATTAGATAAGGGGCTGGAGAGATGGCTCAGTGGTTAAGAGCACTGACTGCTCTTCCAGAGGACCCAGGTTCAATCCCCAGCACCCATATGGCAGCTCATAACTGTCTGTAACCCCAACTCTGACACCCTCGCACAGGGAAAATACCAATATACATAAAATAAGAATAAATAAGTCATTTAAAAAAAATAATGAAACAAATAAAAAATAAAAATTAGGTATAACCAGGTATTGTGGTGCGCACTTTAATTCCAGTATTTGGAGGCAGATGCAGGTAGATCTCTGTGAGTTTGAGGCTAGCCTGGTCTACACAATGAGTTCCGGGACAGCTAGAGCTTATGAAGAGCGGTCCTATCTCAAAAAACAAAACAAAAAACCCAATAATAATAATCAAATCAAATAAGAACTAGGTATATACTATCCCTGTCACAAAAGCACTTTGAAAAATGAAAGATGTAAGAAAAAGGAACATGTCGGTAGTCCACACCACAAACACTCCGCGTCTAGCTCCAATGCGACCTACTCATATTACAGAAGGCTGTGTAGCATAATGTGTCACATATTCATCTCCAAGATGCATTAAATAGGAAAAAGCAAACTATATGGAAATCCACACATAAATGGGATTTGTGGGCTTTGTTTTGTTTTTTTAAGAAAAAGTAGGTGTATACACTTGCTTGTATGTGTAAAGGATTTTTAGAAGAAATGCACAAGAAAGTACTAACGAAGGCTGTAGGGAAGAGGGGCTGGCTAAAGAAACCCACCCTGGCCCTGGAGCCCAGAACTAGGGAAAGATGGTTTGGATCAGAGCCATCTCTGCCCCTGGCCAACCTACCTGTGAAACCAACCAATCACAGAGCAGGAAAGTAGCACCCTGGCCCAGGAGCCCAGAACCAGGGAAAGAAACACAGCCTGGGTTTGGGACCTGAGCCAGAGAAATGAACACTCTCTCCCCAAACCCAGAACCAAGGAAACATGCCTGACTCTGAAACCAGTACCAAAGAAACACTCTTGGTCCCTGGAATCAGTCAGTGAAAGAAATATACCCTGGCCTTAGAATTAGTGTCAAAAAGCTAAGAAAGGCCAGTGAAAGAAACACAGTTTGGCTCTGAAATCAGGGCAATCTCTGCCCATAGTCCACAAAACAGACCAATCTCTGGGCAGAAAAAAAACTAACCAATCCCTGGTTGACTCTGCCCCAAGACATCCTATATAAACCACCCTGCCTGGTCAGTTGTGGGCTGTTCTCTCCACCCTGGCAGAGGCAGCTACTCTCCTCCTTCCCAAATAAATCTCTTTCTCAAAGGAGTTTTGGGTGTGAAGATCTTCATTCACTGGTGCAGAGAAGAACCTTGCTGAGATGTCCCATAGTAGATAGAGCAAGGAGGAGCTGAACAGAAAAACCTTGCTGAGACGTCCCTCAGAGGACAGAGCAAAGGAGAGCTGAAAAAATAACACTTTTCTCTGGAGCCATTTCTCCAGGGCTTTACCCTTTTGCAGAGTGAAGCAAAAGAAGCAACATCTTAGCCGGGCAGTGGTGGCGCACGCCTTTAATCCAGCATTGGAGCAGAGCCAGCGATCTGTGAGTTCGAGCCAGCTGGCTACAAGTAGTTCAGAAAGCGCAAAATAACAGAGAAACCTGTCTCGAAAAAAAAAAAAAAAAAAAAAAAAAAAAAAAGAAGCAACATCTTAACTGAAGAAGAAGCAAACCTCTGCTGGGAAGCCCCCTTAAGTGGGGGCTGAGCAAAGCTCAGCTGTAACGGCTCTCAAGGAGGAGCAGGATTGCTATATACTGCAGGGAGACCATCCTCCACCACACCAGGTACAGCCTGACTCTCCCGAACAGTCAGGATACCCTTCCCTGATGAGCTGTCCCCGCAGCTTGAGGTATCTGGGATACCTCCAGGGCTGCTGTCTCATCACGGCTCCAGCCGTCACCTGACTCCCCAAGTGGCTAGGATACTTCTCCCCCAGAGTTGCAAAACTCCCATTTTGGTGCCAAAATCCAGGACCAAACCCACAGAACTGCAACCAACTTTGAAAAGAACTGTGGCTAGCAACAGTGCAGGGAGATCTCATCATACCTCCTCACATTAGGACTTTGAGTTACTTAGATAAAGATAAATAAAAAAAAAAATGTATCAAGATATAAAACACTGCCTGTGTTTTTACTCTAAGTCCCATAATTTAGTGAACAGAAAATGACTTAAATTTCAAAAATGCTACAACCATTATGATGATCCTGTTTGTAAGCCCCATCCTCCATATTTCAACCCCTGCATGACACTCTACACCCATTATCTCTACACCACACGTGCCCATGAACAGCCTCACACCAATACCAGGTGTTATCTATCACATACTTGCTGCATACCTGGCAGAGATCGGCATGGACTGAGGTCAGCTGGTTCGTATTCATCTGCATCTTGTCTATGGCTTGCTTAAGGATGCCAATTCCTCGAAGGGGCTGTCAGAAATGACATCTCTTTCAGATAAGTTCTCAAAGTTGGCAGCACATTGGATCTTATGTTGTCACTTACAAATAAAAAACAACACTAATTGATAGGTTCCTTCCGTAGGAATAAGGTTTCCATACTATGTCAGGAAATGTCTGCCTCTATTTAGTCAGAAAGTGTTTTGATACGTTTCTTGGCATACTTAGTTTCACTATCATTTTTAAATCAACTAAGTATCAGTAATAAACTGTACTATTTTCTTGAGGGTGGGGAGATGGCTCAGTTGGTAAAGTTCTTGCCATATAAATATCAGGATCTGAGTTCAATCCCCAGAACCCATGTAAAAGCTGGATGTGACAGTACACACTCAGAATTCCAGCACTCAGGAGCCAGAGATAGGAGGATCTCTCCGGTTTTCTAGCTAGCTAGTCTAGACAGTCAGAGTGCTCTAGATCCATGAGAGACTATCTCAAAAAACAAGATAGAGAGTGAATGAAGAAGATATCCAGTGCCAACCTGTGACCTCCACATACATGGCCACATGCATACAAAACTAGAGTACTTTCCTAATAGTTAAACAAAGAGAACTTTTCTGCATCATTCACCACAGATTAGCACCGTAACTTAGAAGCTAAGCTTGTGAATGATGGTGCTAGCATATTTTCACACAGAGTATTAGCCCTAAAGACTCAATTTATAACCACATATCATGAGCAGACTGCTTCCCACCCCTAGTTACAAACAACAGTACTCAGCCTCAAGTGAGGCACAACTCTCTGGTCAAATATGAGGCTAAAAATACGTACATAAATTTACGTCTTTTTCAATAAAGAGAGGCATAGTAACAGCTCTCCTCTTCTCTCCCCCACCACTCAGAAAAGACACAGTAGTATTAACCATCCCCAAGACAGGGATGCGTAGCCCAATTTAACCTTGAACTAGATATGTAGCCAATGATGACCTTGAATGCATGATCTTCTTGCCTCTACCTCCCAAGTGCTGGCACTACTAAGTTTTTGTTGTTGTTGTTGTTTAATGTGTACAGGTTTTTCTGCCTGCAAGTATGTCCATGTACCACATGAGTACCTGGTGCCCTGGGTGCCCTAGAGCCAGAAGATTGGATGCCTTGGAACTGGAGTTATATTCAGTTATAACTCACCATGTAGATCCTTGGAATGGAACCCAGGTCATTAGCCAATGCTCTTAACCACTGACCCACCTTTCTATCCCCACAGCTTCTAACCAAATTGTTTAGTGCTACTACAGAATATCAAAGGCTCCTTCTGCCTTCAGCCTCCTAGCCTTAAAAGTTCATTTTCAAATAAAAAAGAAACACCCAGATCATAATTTGTGCCAAAGGCAAAGTCTACGAACCATTGCAAGTGAAAGCAAACTAAAGAGAAACAACAGATTATCAACCTATGCTCTGAGGTCTGCTTCTCCATAGAGAACATCAACCACATAGCTGGCCACATCTGGCTATTCTGTGGTTTTGTGAGAGCATTATCTTAAGATCTATTTCCAGATGCCGACCATCTTCACTGTGGTCTATGAGAATGTCTAGAGAGTCCCCACTGCAGTATTTAAGATAAGGAACAAATATCTACATTGAATTTCAATGGGAGGGGGGGTTAAACAAGTGCAGGGAAACACTAACATCTGGAGAATCTAAGTCAAGAGCATATAAGAAGTCTTTATATTATCCTTTCAGCGTTTTAGAAGGTGAAAATCATAATTAAAAGCTAAAAGGAAAAAACAAAAATAGAATCATTGTAATACAAAGGGCACTAATTGGCAGTTTTCAGTTTGTTTTTTTCTTCCTTCAGCACTGGGCATGGAGCCAAGTACCTCATACATGCCAAGCAACTGCTCTACCACTGAGCCACATCTCCAGCCCAGACTTGCAGCTTCAAAAACAATCCTCACTACCAGTCACCTCCCTGGAGGCATCACATCTAGCCAAAGGCTGCTCTCCAGGAACCACACATATTGGAATGTTGAGTACTAAACCTAGATGTTCACTATGCTAGTCAAACACACATTTTAACAGAACTATGAGTATTTGAATAACATTTCTTACCTGTTTTCTTTCCACAAGTGCATTTGTTAGCTGATGGCAAAGCCCAGCAACTAGATGCAACAATAACAAAAAACAATAACAAAATATTGAAAATATAAACACTACAAAAGAAAATACATTCAGGAAGAGGAAATATTATTAGCTTACATGTATCTGTTGCATATCGAATGTGCTCGCCATTACAAGTACTAATGAAAAGCTGAACCTGTGAGAATAGTGTTTCAAAGTCAGGAACACTGGGCATCGAAAACTTCACAAACCTAGAATGGGGAGAAAAAGAACCAAATTATCTTGTATTTCATATAGTAAAGGACAGAAACACTTAAGCCTGAAGTCTACCCCACCTCTGTGAGATTAAGTATCACAGGACTGGAGAGATGGCTCAGTGATTAAAAGTACTTGTTACTCTTTTTTTTTTCCCTTTAAATATTTATTATGTATACAGTGTTCTGCCTGTGTGTGTCCCTGCTGGCCAGAAGATGGCACCAGATCTCATTACAGGTGGTTTGTGAGCCACCATGTGGTTACTGGGAATTGAACTCAGGACCTCTGAAAGAGCAGTCGGTGCTCTTAACCACTGAGCCATCTCTCCAGGCCCCTCTTGCAGAGGACCTGGGTTCAAGTCTCAGAACTACATGATGGCTCATAACCATAACTTCTTTTTTTAGGGGATCTGATACAATCTTCTGATCTTCACAGGCATCAAGGATGCAAGTGGTGCACATATATACATGCAGGCAAAACACCGAAAAAATATAAAAACAAAACAAAACAAAAAACAAACAAGCTGGGCAGCGGTGGCACATGCCTTTAATCCCAGCACTTGGCGGGCATAGGTAGGTGAATCTCTGAGTTCGAGGCCAGACTGACTAGTCTATAGAGTAAGTTCCAAAACTACACAGAGAGAAGTCCTGTTTGGCAGGAGGGGGGGGGGGAATAATAATAAGAATAATAATAAAAATAAAGTATCAGAATCCACCAAATATTCCTGGCCTGTTTTTTCCCCTCCTCACAATACAGAACAAAGATACAAACAGAGGTTAAGGACAACATTAAGAATAAAAAAACTTTTTTTTTTTTTGAGACAGGGCCTCTCTAAAAACTCATAATGTAGACCAGGCTGACCTCAAACTCACAGAGACCCACCTATCTCTGCCTCCCAAGTGCTAAGATTAAAGGTGTGCACCCCTAGGATAGGTTCAGAATAGAAAAACCCTTAGATGAGGTCAATCATCAGGTTATATAACATCTAGGAATAACTGAATCTAAACTTTTATCACCTATCCAATGTAATTGGGTTTTTCGTTTATTTATTTTTTTTCTTTAAGCCCCAAGTGGTCAGGACACTTACTCAGTTAAGAATCAGTTGCTAGCCAGGTAGCATGCCTTGGAGGCAGCGGCAGGTAGGTCTGAGTTTGAGGCCAGCCTGGTCTACAGAGCGAGTTCCAAGACAGCCAGGGCTGTTACACAGAGACACCCTGTACTGAAGAACCACAAAGAATGAGTTGCCCAGGCCACTGAGGTGCTCAGCAGGTAAAGGCATTTGCAGCCAAGCCTGACAACCTGATCCCCAAGAGTGACATGGAGGAAGAGGGAACCAACTGTGGTGAGCTGTTCAATGACCTCTATACATGTGGGACGACGTACATGCCCCTCCTCCACACAAACAAAATAAATACACATCATTTTATTTAATCTCTTGTTACTTTTCTTATTTTGGAGAGAATGTAGTCAAGTAAGGCAAAGAGAGGGATGGTGTGGCAGGAGGCTGAGGCAGTAGCCCAGGTTCAAGATGCTGTGGCCAGTCGGATGCCGTTTCTGTCTGGAATATTGAAAGAACTAGCTGATAGGCAAAATAAGAAAGGGGTAGACATAACAGGGAGCACTCAGATGTCCTATCTTGAGTAACTAGGCAGATGGTGTCATGGCTGCCATGAGACATGTTCAGATGGGCTTGCAGAGAATTTCAGGATAGAAAGCTGCCACCATTAGGGCTCTAGAGCAAAGTTCATGATCTCTTAAAACCACAACTATTGAAATTAATTCAAGAAAAATGGTTGATTCTCCTATATCTAAATTTTCGTTTGGCTACCTTCATCTATACAGTACCACTTAACAATGTCACTTTATATTTTGTAATTAAGATGTACCAGAAACAATTTCACAATAGTTAACAAAGCACTGTGATGTCCACCTGAAAAAAGGCAGAAGTTCAGGGCTCACTTTCTGAAAGTGAAAGAATATAGATTTAAGTGAGGCTTCAGACACAAGTTCAAGGTTCTTCCCACACAATATCTACATATAACTGACATACAGTGGTAAGACACCATACAGCATCAATGTGTTTTCATGGTTATAGGCATTAACACTAGGGAGACTAAGGCAGGAAGATGGTGAGTTCAGGACCAGCCTGTACTGAACAGTGGGGCAGGAAGATGGCTCAGAGGGTAAGGGTGCTTACAGCCAAGGCTGAGGACTGAACTTGATCCCTGAAACATCACAACAGGAAAGAACCAACTCCCGTAAGTTGTCTCTGACCCTCTGCATATGCATGTAAACACACACAAACAAATACACGTAAAAAGTATGTTTTTACATAGATCTTAAATATACATACTATCTGCTCTTTCATATCAGTAAGAAAAATACATCTTATTTTAAAATTTCTTTTAAAAATACAGAATTCCTAGTGTGACTGGGGCCAGATGTTTATTATTTTAAATGCCCTGACAAAATCCCAATTTATACATACTACAACAGCAAAACAAATTCCATAAGACACTGTTACAAGGAACTCCAGTTACAATAGGTTTAAAAATTTGTGGCAGGCCATAAGAAGATAGGTCACAAACTGTAGTCCACACTTTCCTATTCTATTGTCTACCTATTTTCTTTCTAAGTTAAAAAAGGTGGGTAAGTCTCTGAGATAAATGCAAATTATAATGCCTAGAGTTGTAAAAGCCAGTCATTTTTTAAAAGACATTTCCAAGGAGCAAAATGGCTCAGAGGTTAAGAACACTTCCTGTTCTTGCAGAAGACCTTAGTTCAGTTTCCAACACCCATGTCAAGTGGTTCACAAGTGCCTCTGACTCCAGCTCCTCTTCTGTCTTCTAAGGGCATCCCCAACATATACACACACATTTTTTAAAAATTTAAAGAACTTTCAAACTTGTATAAATACAAACAATGAGTCAAAATGATGAAACTGGAAGCTGGAGAGTTCACTCAGCAGTTAAGAGAACCTGTTTCTCTTGCCTGGATTAGGTTCAGTGCCCACATGGTGACTCACAACCACCCATGACTCCAGTTTCAGGGGAATACAACACCCTCTTCTGACTTTTGTGTGCACCAGGAATGCATGCGGTACACGTCTGTATATGCAAGCAAAATACTCATACTCATAAAATC
Organism: Peromyscus leucopus; assembly: GCF_004664715.2. Classification (NCBI taxonomy): domain Eukaryota; kingdom Metazoa; phylum Chordata; class Mammalia; order Rodentia; family Cricetidae; genus Peromyscus; species Peromyscus leucopus. The sequence goes on from NC_051086.1 coordinate 42,561,842, forward strand.
AATAAATCTTGGCTGTGCAGGTGGTGGTGGTGGTGGTGGTGGTGGTGGTGGTGGTGGTGGTGGTGGTGCACACCTTTAATCCCAGTACTCAGGAGGCAGAGGCAGGAGGATCTTTGTGAGTTTGAGGCTATCCTCATCTAAAAAGTGAGTTCTAGAACATACAGAGTTGTTACACACAGAAACCCTGTCTTGGAAAACCTTAAAAAAGAAGTCAGTAAATCTTCCAAACAATGATAAAGCTGGAGCCAGGTGCAGTGGTGCACACTAATCCCAGCATTCAGAGACAGAGACAGGGATCTCCTAGTTTGAGTCTAACCTGGTCTACATAGTGAGTTCCAGGACAGCTTGGGCTACAGAGAGATCCTGTCTTCAAACAAACATGCTCACAGACACAACACAGACACCAGTGCACACTAGAAAGCGCAGATTGTAACAAGCACAAAACTGTAAAAGAAAAAAATGCCCTTACAGAACAGCAAGGACACCCAGGGAGTGTTCTTGAACATCTAGCGCCCCAAGCACGGTGTCCAGGTGGGACAAGTTCTTCGCAAGCAGCTCTCCACTCTTGTTGATCAGCTCACAGAGCTGAGTCATTTGCCCTGCAAAACAGAACAACGCGAGTGCTGAGTTAGGGTGCGAGCCAAGCTAAAGACCTCTCCAGACTTCCTTCTCGAAGCTCAAGTACTTAGGGATAATTTTTCTTTCTTTTCTTTTTTTTTTTGAGACAGATTTCTATGTGTAACAGACCTGGCTGTCCTAGAACTCTTTCTGTAGACCAGGCTGGCCTCGAACTCAGAGAGATCCCCTATCTCTGCCTCCTGAGTGCTGGGATTGAAGGTGTGAGCCTTAAAGAGGATCTGTCATGTCTGTTATGTCTTCCTGTACTGGCAAGGACCAGAACAAACAACTTGCCCATGCCTCACAACTCAAAGTGTCAGAGAAACACTTTCCCACTCCCTCTGGTCTCCAGAAAGCACCTCTAGTCCCTAAAGCCAGAAACAGACGTTCCCATCACTCCCTCTCTCACAACCAAACAGCACTTAATTTTATTCCCCAAGCTCTCAGCTCCATCCTTTCCCTCTCGTCTTAAGCTGACTTTATCACTTCTCATACGGATACATCTTCCATATGATGTATGCCTACTTAGATCTTTGTTCCAAATTCTACTTACTGTGCAAATTCAATCAAATTACACCAAAGGCACCAAAGGCTTTTTACACACCTGGCAGTGGTGGCACACGCCTTTAATCAAGGTGCTCAGGAAGCAGAGCCAGGCAGATTTCTGTGAGTTTGAGGCCAGCCTGGGGTACAGAGTGAGATCCTGGACAGTCAGAGCTACAAAGAGAAACCTGTCTCGAAAAACAAAAACAAAACAAACAAAACAGGACAAGAAATCCAAACACATCAGCTCACCTTCCAGAGCCAATTTAGTACCTGGTTTCTGCAGTTTCTCTAGCCACACCTCCTACTTCTATCCCCACAGCCCCCCTCTTCAGTCACACCCCACTGAGAAAAATCAACATTCCACATTATTCTCTCCTCTTTGTGCTTCTGTACATACTATCTTCCACCTGCTACCCGACTCACCTCCCCTTCAGCCATCAGCTTAGACAGTCTCTGAGCGCGCGCGCGCACACACACACACACACACACACACACACACACACACACGCCCTGTGACTAAACTATCAGTCCGCTCTGCCCTCCCTGAACTACAAGGGATTGTGGTGGTCATGTAATTCGAAGTCAAGTGTGAGGGACTATGCTACTTCTCTAGTTTGAGAATAAAGTGCCCACTACAGCTTGTTGAATTAATCTCCAAACTGACAAAAAAAAAAGTCCACTTAATAATAGTGGTATAGTGTGGCTGGGGGTGGAGACACCTTTAATCCCAGCACTCAGGAGGCAAAGGCAGGTGGACCTCCGCAAATTTCAGGCCAGCCAGGATTACACAGTGAGACCCTGTCTCCAAAACAAACAAAAACATAAATGCATGTTTATAGACAGCATGTTTATAATACAAAATTTAACAGAAACCTCTGCATTCAGATTCCATACTCCAGCCACCCTTATCTTTCCTCAGAAACAAATCAGTGCTATCAACAAATGCCTTACATATCCTTCTAGAGATAGTCCGCATGTATGGGAATGCTTGCCCATGGACGCACGCAGTTTTTCTTTTTATTCACAGGGATGTGAGTGTGTCACACACACTATTAAGCATCTTTCTGCTATTTAATGATGACCTCAGATTCCTTTTCAGTTCATAAAAAGTATATGCACTTCTCTTTCTACAGCTGCATAGGAGTCCGATTGTATGGCTGTGCTATACTTAATTTTATTTATTTGTTTTTTCCCCTGAGACAGGGTTTCTCTGTGTAACAGCCCTAGCTGTCTTGGAGTTCACTCTGTAGACCACGCTGGCCTCACACTCAGAGATTCTCCTGCCTCTGCCTCCTAAGTGCTGGGACTAAGGATGTGCATCACCACTAACTGGTTGACTGTATTTTTAATTGTATGTATGTGTCTGTATGTGGGTATGTGCATGTAAGTGAAGGTGCTCAAGGAGACCTGAAGAAGGTATTGGGTTTTGGATTCCCTAGAGCTGATGTTATGAGTAGTTGGGAGTCACTAACAATGCTAGAACTGAACTCAGGTCCTCTGAAGGGTAGTTAGTATTTCCCAAGCCATTCTCCAGCCCCACTTAACTTGTTTATTTAGAGATGGGGTGGGGGTTCTCATTGTGTAGTGCTGGCTGGCCTTGAACTCAAGCGATCCACCTACCTCTGCCTCCAGAGTGATGACTGGGATTAAAGCAGTACACTGCCACACTCCTGTTGGGTGATATTTTGTTTGTCATGGCTGCTGCTCTGCCTCTTTGACCTTTTTTCCCCCCGAGACAGGGTTTCTCTGTGCAGCTTTGCACCTTTCTTGGGAGTCACTTGGTAGCCCAGGCTGGCCTCGAACTCACAGAGATTCGCCTGGCTCTGCCTCCCGAGTGCTGGGATTAAAGGCGTGCGACACCACCGCCCGGCCGGCTCTTTGATCTTTCAAGCAAGCTTTATTTGTCAGAAGACAAACAAAATATCACCCAACACGCTCCCACTTTACTTAACTTTAATCCTATCTGAGTGGTATAGATAAATGATATAATTAAAAAACAAAACAACTCACAAGTATGTAACTGGCCTGTGAGCTTAATAAGGAAACGAGAATTACTATTTATTTTGCATGGTTTCATACAGTATCATCTAAACCTTTTAACAGCAGTCCCGACACACCTCCTCTCTCTCTCTTCTACAAACGGAGATGAGTCTAACCTCACAGAAATTTCCACGATGTCAACAATAGCTTGTAGTAATACTTATTGTATCCCATAAGAAGCACTGTCTCAAGCATTTTTTTTCTTGCCTTCTCCACTCAATTCCCTCAACTCCATTAAGGAGAGATCACATTTTTCTGGCTCAAGATTATGTGTGTTCAAGTGATTAAGATGAATGAACCAGACAGCATGTCAATTTAGGGAAAAATAAAGTAACAATTCTACGCCCTAGAAATGGAGGCCGACAAGTGAGAGCTCCGCTGGAGTTCGGTACGACCAAAAAGGAGCGGAGGATTCCGAGCGTGCGCTGCTGGCCAGCCAAGGCTCAGGCCTCAGAGCCAAGGAGCCCAGAAAGGAGTCTCCTCCAGCCGCTCCAGAGGCCTGGACAGGGCGGGCCAGGCCGTCAGGACAGACAAGGCGTTTAACCAATCACCGAAAAGAAGGGGTGGCCAAGGGACCAATGGGTGTCCCAGAATGCCTCTAGCGGAAGTCACGCCCCCAAACTGTCAAGCGGCGCACGGTGGCAGGGGCCCGAAAGCCAAGGGAGGGGGGCAAAGGGGGAGGGGGAGGAAAGTCCCCAGAGCCCGAGACAGGGGAAGGCGACGGCGGGGACTCCAGCGCCCGACAGCACGCGGAGGGCTGCTCGCCGCCGTGCGCTCCAGCCCTAAGGACCGAGACCCGAGCAGGTCCGGGGGGAGAGGCTAGAGCTAGAGGCGCTCCCGGCCTCCGCGCTGGCGCCGCGGCGTGCGGGCCCACCCCTGCGGCACAGGCCTCACCTTGAGCCGAGAGCTGTCGGACACTGTTCACGAACTGCTCCAGAGCAGACGCCATGTTTCCCCGCTGGAGGCCCGGGCAGCAAGGGTGGCTCGCGCGGGAAAAGGCCGCCGCTCTAGGAGGAGGGGCCCCTCGACCCACCAAAGCCTGGAGGGAGTCACGTCACTTCCGCCCGCCGAGCACCGCGAGATCTCACCTGGCTGAGGACCACCCCCCCTCCAGTTTCCATGGAAACAGTTCCGCTAGTCGCCGGAAGTTAGTTTCCCTCCCTCGTCTCTTGGGGTCGAGCCCTTGGGAAATCTCATCTCGCATTAAATGGAAATAAGTAAGAAAGGAAGGAGTAATATTTAAGGACAAAACATCGGGGCCCTGTTTTGCTGAGAATGGCCGAACATGTTTCATACTTCTGACATAGCTCCACTGTCACTTCCGGAAAGCTTTTTTTTTTCTATGAGAACTCAGGCTGGCGTCAGTTGGGCTGGGTTTGGAACCGTTTTTAACCACTTAGCCGCTGTGTGATTGAGTGGCTAGCTTGTCTCTTGTTTTTACCACTTGTAAAAATCTCAAGTGGTTTAAAAAAATAAAAGCCGGAGAGTGAGAGATGGCTCAGTAGATAATGGTGCTTGCTGCCAAGCCTGATGGATGCCGTCTAAGGGGTGCAAGAACGGCTCCTTTTCTCTGCCAATTAAGGGTCTACAAGGCAGGAAAAAAAGTGTTACTAATGAACCAGCCAGCCTCCATCTTAGGCTTAAAAGCCATTTTATAGTAAAGACAAACTAGGTTCATTCCTCTTTATGATTAAACCTCTGTTTTTCAAGGATTGGGCGATGCCCCACCTTAATTACAAATGGTTCTGTACTGCCTGTTCCAGGAAAGGACAACCGTGCCTTTGTTTCAAAAAGTTGTTTATAACCATCTTGCAACCCTACCTTTGTGTCAAAAGGTTGCTATGACTACCTGTTGTTATGGCTGCCTTGTTAGACCACCTTGCAATCCGCCTAGCAGTCTTGTCTTTCAAGATCTTGTTATGACTAACTTATGCTTATGTTCTGGTCCTGAAACCCTGCCAGTTTTGCCAGCCAAATCCCCCATTTGGAAACCCTCTACTCCTGACCTTATAAAAACCTTGCTTTCCTCACATCCAATGCTGACCTCTTGAACCCTACCTTAGGGGGAGGCAGCCCATGTCTATGAATAAAAAAGCTTGCTTTAATTAATTTGGCCATGATGATTTGGGTCATCAGTCTTTTCTCCTCAAATCTTTGTTATTAACATTACCAGAAATCTTAGGGCACCCCAGCAGAGCCATCTTATGGTGAATGGGAATCAGAGTGCCCCTTTGGATTTCTTGGTTAACAAAAGAGTTTATGAATAGACACTGAACCCAGATGAGAAAAATCATGAATCACCACACCTTCTTCAGCCAATTAATAAAATGAGTCCTCTAGCTGGCTCACAAAGGGCAGGCTCATGCCTGGGAGAGGCCCTTGGTGCCAAGCAAAGGCAGGTAAGGTTTTTAAAGTCAAAGGCTGTAATTACATCACCTCTGGTGCAGGCCCAGAGTTCTTTGTTTTTTGTTTTTTTACAGTGTGACCTTTGATCTGAGAGGATAACATGGTCGCAGCCATCTTAGAGAAGGGTCAGACTGGGGGCCACAGACCCGGGGAAACCCACCAGAGGATGTGCTGCCCCTGCATCCTTAGGCCCTGGGAAACTCATCAGAAGATGTGCTGCCCCTAGACACAGACAATTAGGGACTGCACACCAGACATTTCCTGCCATAACCTAAAGGATATAACATAACTGGCATAATAAACAAAGCACCAGATATGTCCTTTGGGATGTTTTCTGCTGTTATAGATTGTATACCATAGCTGTCAGAGGGAATTAGTTTCCTGCAGATAAGAAATGGGATGTCAAACTATCAGAAGAAAAGGGTCTGCTGGCAAAATACAGTAACATAGATTGCTAGAGGAGATGGCAATTTCCTTGCAGCTGCAACTCTCCAATCAGTTCAAACCAAGCATCTCTAACTTGAAGTAAGCACCAATCCTGAGCTTGTATCTACATAGAGTTGGAATTCCCCAGATCCCCTACCCTAACTATTATAGAAATGCTGCTTCATTGCTACTCAGGGTCTCTCCTGCTCTGCTGCTGCGTCAGATGGACGGAGAGGCGTGGGTTAACTTGAAAACAATAAAAACTCTTTGCTTTTGCATAGGATTTTGTCTCTTGGTGGTCTTTGGGGGACTCTGGGTACAAGAGATCTTTAAAACATTACCGGGGCTGGAGAGATGGCTCAGAGGTTAAGAGCACTGACTGCTCTTCCCGAGGTCCTGAGTTTAATTCCAAGCAACCACATGGTGGCTCACAACCATCTGTAATGAGATCTGGCGCCCTCTTCTGGTGTGTAAGCAGAATACTGTATACATAATAAATAAATCTCGGACAACTGTGGCTTATAATAAATTTCGGTTTTACTCAATTATTGAAAAAAAAAATAGCCAAACAAATGGAAACACATGAACTATGAACCAAAGGCTGAGGGGCCCCCAGCTGGATCAGGCCCTCTGAATAGGTGAGACAGTTGATTGGCTTGATCAGTTTGGGAGGCAACTAGGCCGTGGGACCGAGTCCTGTGCTCATTGCATGAGTTGGCTGTTTGAAACCTGGAGCTTATGCTGGGACGCTTGGCTCAGTCTCGGAGGAGGGGAATGGACCTGCCTGGACTGAATCTACCAGGTTGATCGCAGTCCTCAGGGGAGGCTTTGCCCTGGAGGAGGTGGGAATGGGGAGAACAGGGGAACCCATGGCTGATGTGTAGAACTGAATGGTATTGTAAAATAAAATAAAAGGGGAAAAAAACCACATTACACAAGGCCCTTTCTCCAGCAGTGGTTCTCAACCTTCCTAATATTTCGACCCTTATAATACAATTCCTCATGTGGTGACCCCAACCATAAAATTATTTTGTTGCTACTTCATAACTGTAATTTTGCTACTGTTATGAATCATAATGTAAATATCTAATATGTGACCCAAAGGGGTCATGACCCACAGGTTAAGAATCATGGCTCCAGAGGACCCAAACTATTCTTATACACTGGGACCTTTTCTCAGCAGAGAATAGGACCTTTTTGGTGTTGTAAACCATTTTATTAAGAAGAGTGAGAAGCCATCTGTGTACAGACAAATGTGGCTCCCAAGTGGAGAAGGCACCTGGTCGAAGCTACCTGCCCTTTTCTAAGTCATTTCCCATAAGCAGAAGCTCAAGAAAAAAGAATGGAAAGAAATGGAAGCTTGAGAACAATTTTATTAGCGTTTAAAAGTAAAACCCTAGGGCAGGCAAACTAAGTCTCAGGGCTGCCTGGAAGGGAGGAGGAGAATGGAGAAGAGAAGCAGCATAAGTCACTCAGCTCGATGAGGCAGCCTGGAGGTCAGCTGTGGGATGGCAGGGAGCCAAGCAGTGAGGAGCTTTAGAAAGGAGTAAGAAGGAGTCACAAAGCATATTTAGATTCCGGCTAGCATGAGGAGGAGGAGGAGGAGGAGGAGGAGGAAGAAGGAAGAAGAAGAAGAAGAAGAAGAAGAAGAAAGAAGAAGAAAGAAAAAGAAGAAGAAGAAGAAGAAGAAGAAGAAGAAGAAGAAGAAGAAGAAGAAGAAGAAGAGTTCCTCCTTTCTGAGCCACCAACCTCAGGTGGCTTGGCTCCTAGAGGCTGCACTAGGGGGCAGAAATTCTGCAAAAGAAAAGAGCATTGTCTAAGATGACTCTGCCTTCTTAGAGATGGTCCCTTAGCCAGGTGGTTGCAAGATTCTCCTAGAGAGGCAGGTCACTAAGGCTACCCGCCAGAAGGCAGCACTTATTTGTGCTAGCACTAGCTCAGCGGATTCACATTCAAAGACCCAGCTCTGAGTACTAGCCTTATATACTCATTAGTTTCCCTTGACATTTTAGCCCTTTTGACACCCTTAGGTGACAACATACATTTTGGTTGAATGGTTTATGTTACAGTTATAACAGACTCTCTCTCTCTCTCTCTCTCTCTCTCTCTCTCTCTCTCTCTCTCTGACACACACACACACACACACACACACACACACACACACACACACACACGCATTGATTATGTCACATTATTTCTTTGTTCTTGGGAGGCCCTTACCACATACCTCCCCTTTGGTGCTTGGAACTCCTTGAGTTTAAAGAGCATCTGCTGCAGCCCCTGCAGCTGGAGTACAAAATCTGGTGAGGGACGCCGAGGTTAAACAGCACTCCAGACACCCAGTTTCAGTTGTCAGGGAAGCAGCTCTCGTTATTTCCACCAACGTGGGCTTATATAACCCTCCAACAGCAGGAGTCAAGGAATGGTTACTCTGTATCCGTAGGCAAGCCGGACACTGTTTTCCAAACAGGAAAAACCATAGGGGAACTGATCCCCAGTACCCTCCGGAACCCAACTGCACATTTCACACAAACAACTTAACTGGGACAGGACAAAAAGGGCATTTAGAATTAAGGCAGCAAACTTACTGCTGCCAACATGTCCTCCCTTTTTATTTTCAAAAGGAACACATTGGCTAGAACAGCCTGTGGAAGATCAGATAGTCCCTGCCTTAGGTCACCTGTTGCAATCCTCAAACGTACCCGTCATAGGGGGCTGCCCTTATGCCCCCTGCCTTAGGTCGCATGAGGACCACAGGAGTTGCCCGTCTCTGGGTACTATCTGTCCAACATTTGTAACCACACTTGTGCAGATTCAGGGGGTGACATGGCCAGAAGGTCTTGTTTGGTTACCTGTCAGTGTTGAGTGAACTGGCATTGCCATCAGCATAGCAGAAATGACCCAATTCCCATACCGCCTGCACAGATTAATAAGAGGGAAACAGACCCTGCCCATCCAGTGATCCACCCAGTAGCTTTAGACATTAATGACCATCAGGTCTGTTCATTTATAGGAACAACTCTAGTTTTATTAATCCTTAGTTCAAAAATGTCCCATTCCAAGGCCCTCGAAAATAAGCATTCAATTTTGCAACCTTGGCCGATGCATTAAAAGCTGGATGAGGGGTTACACAAACTTCTGACATTCCATAAGCACATAACATATGTTGGCGTATCCACAACATATCTATTTGTTCTTATAACAGTGCTGCTTGCTGATTAAGCATCAGAATTCCAAAGTGAAATTGTCCATTCAATGTTCGCTGAATGTCCGAGGCACCAACCACCCTCTCAGATAATGTGTTGATAATGGCAGCCTGTTGAACAGTCTGAGACAATGCAAGCCCAGCAGCTGTAGCAGCAACAGCAGATGCAGCCACAGCCGCAACAATTGTGGCAGTAATGCCAAAGTCTCTTCTTGTCCTCTTCAGTTGCAGCGGAAACTGATCAGAAGGACTCTCCAGAGGCATCACTGCAAATGCAGGTATTCTCACAATCACTGCATGGGACCAATTTGCACTCCAGCAATTGTTCAAGCTACAATTTAGAACTGAACAATTTAGTAGCCCCTCCCCTCCCACATCACCATTCCAAACAACAAAAGGGAAAGGAGCACTTGGAGACCCATAGCATAGGACATGCTGGAACTACCTACAAAGTCTGCCAAAGAAGTATTACTCAGTATTAGGCAATCATGAAGGCTACCTTTCAGATTCAAGGAGATATCATTGGTATTATTCTTGCCAGCTGTACAATTTTTCTCAAAACAAAGAGCATTTTTTTAAACTGCAAAGTAATATTTACAAAACCTTCTTGGAGTTTTACATTGCTGGCAGCAGTACCAATTGTCCAATTAGAAGAAAATACAGCAGGAAAAACAGGGCTATCAATACTCACAGGCAGTAACACAGGTAGATTTCCTACTAAACTCCGTAATGGCTCAGCTTCTCCCTGAGGCATCATCTTTTAAAGTTAAAGGAACATGCTCCCGGACCACCTGTCCAGCTTGATTGTGAGTTTCAATGGCTGGATATGTTTCATGCTACACCACCCACCCACCCCCCTTTATTTTTTGTCAATATACTTTTGTATGGCGCCATTTCTGTTGTAGTTTTTTATCTTTTTTTTTTAGTTGTTCTTTTTCTTTTATTAAATCTGAGACAGAGGCAAGATCATCATCTTTTTTTATCTATTAAATTTTTTACAAATATCCTTATATGCTCTTTATAGGGGAACTTGACCTCTTTTTTTTTTAAAAAAAAAAGATTTATTTATCTCTGTCTCTTGAGTATTAGCAAATGTTTGTTCACACTCAGCGAGTTGTTCTTTTATTTTTATTTTTAGAAGAGCATCTTTTACAAGTCTCCATAGAGAAAATGTAGCTGTAGGAAATTTATCTGTGCCCTTTTCTTGTAACATCTTTTGTAAATTTTTTTACTTGTTTTTAATTTGGAATATTTAAACCTCCTCCCGTCAGAAACCAAGAACTTGTTTTAGCTATGGTGTCCACAAATGTGAGTGTGGTGTTAGACTTAATTTTTGTTTTTTGTTTACTTAACTTAATTCTTGTTCCTTGCTTACTTAATTTTTGTTTTTCAGTGGCCAACTGAGCTTTAGCTGTGGAATTTCTTATGGTACGTACCCTATTTTATTTTGTTACATTTAATCCTCCCCCTTCCTTTGTGAAGGTGAGCCTCGTTCGCTTACCCCTCTTTCCAGGTCCCGGTGGTGACCTCCACTTGCTGCGGCCTGCGCAGCTGGAGCACAAAATCTGGTGAATTTTGTGAGTGACGCCGAGGTTAAACAACACTCTAGACACCCAGTTTCAGTTCGTCAAGGAAGCAGCTCTCTTTATTCCTACCAACATGGGCTTATTTAACCCTCCATCAACAAGAGTCAAGAAATGGCTACTCTGTATCCGTAGGCAAGCCGTAGGCAAGCCAGACACTGTTTTCCAAACAAACAAACAAACAAACAAACAAAACATTAGGAAACTGATCCCCAACATCCTCCGGAACCCAACTGCACATTTCACACAAACAACTTAACTGGAACAAAAAAAAAAAAAAAAAGGACATTTAAAATTAAGGCAGCAAACTTACTGCTGCCAACAAGCATCATCTTGGTTTAAAGGTTTACATGAGTGGCCATCTTTTGACCATGGCCTCAATGAGGCTAGATAGAGACGACTACTAGTAGAGACAGGCAGCACAGTGTATGTGAGGGGGGTGTGGTAAAGAGACTGCTGAAACGGCAGCTTCATTAGGGGGAAGGCTTTTACTGTGAGTAAGAGAGAGAGAACAGCCAGAGGTCCCTGGAAGAGTCCAGATCAGAAGAAACAGAAACAGGCTGGACACAGCAGGGCTAGGGAAGCAAAGAAGAGAGAATGGTAGGGGAGACAGCAAGAGAGGGAATAGTAGAGTGGGTTATACGGAGGATGAGGATCTAGGAGAGTCCGTGAGCTGGAGCAGCCGAGGAGTGTGGGGTGGAGGTGGGGTGACAGGGGTCAGGATGCTAGAAGAGGCTTTGACATGTATAAAAAACTATGTGGGAATAGGGACTGAGGGAGCCTGGAGGCCAGTGTGGGCTTCGATATGTAACCATAGTTACATGTCAATGGAGAGCCATATGTCCCTTCTTCCAGAGGCAATGGAAATCACTCCTTTTTGGAGGGTGGGGAACTCATTTCACAAGTTCCTGAGGATTTCTGCCTTTTGTCTAACCACCAGAAATCCTTCTATAGTCCAGCTTGTGCTCATTTCTGGATATACACACTGCCTGAGACCTAACAGATCAATTCATCAAAGTCCCCAAAATCTAAAGTATAACACTTACAAAGGTCTGAATTCTCCTAAAGCTGAAAATCAATCCCCAAGCAATTCCCAGGGTTCCAGCCTTCCCAGGTCTGGACTGAGATACAGAGTGATTTTTCTTGTTCCTTCTTTGATTTCTTCTTATAGTCCTTTCCTCATCAATCTATATGTGAGCAGAAGTTGTTCAGGTTGAACTTGCCACAAACTTCTCCCTCTGAGGAGAAGTAATGTAAGGCTAAGCGATTCTGATAAACAGCATTGCACATTTTGGGTCCCTGCTTAGCCAGGAACCAATTTCTGTCTGAGTTAGGGTTTCAATTGCTGTAGCAAAGATGGGAGGAAAGCCACTCTGTATCTCCTCATAAAATGAATGAAAAACCTCATGAAATGGGGCGTAGGGTGGGACTGTGACTCTTGAAATGCAATAGGAATCCAAGGCATAAGTGTTACAGCTCTGAGCGGAAAGGTTTCCCCAGTGCAAGTGTTACAGCTCTGAAGAGAAAGGTATCCCAGAAATCTGGAGCCAAGAAATACCACAAAGTCGCACCACACAACAAATCTCACACGAGAGACTTACTGGGAGACATACAAAAGGGTGGCTGCCCCTGTTGGGGTAAGAAACAGCAGGAACTGTTGAGCAGGAGACCGGCTTATATAGGGTTTCTTGGTGGAGGAGTTTTCCAGGATGGGGGTTGGTAAGAATTCGAGTCAAGCCCAGGAACTGGTGGGACCACTTCAAACCTGGAAGTGGGCTTGGACCTTTTACCCTATACAAGGTCTTGGTTACACCCAAGATAAAAACCATCTTGTGGCCATTCTTCTACCTCAAGTCTTCTGGATGGAAGATCGTTGTGTGGCAGAACTTTTCCTGGGGAGATGTTATACACACGTGTATTTAACCCTGATAAGGAGTCCACAACAGACCCAAAGTATGGATACCACCAAAGTCCAACTCGGTGAACCAATGCGTTTTATTGGGGTTACTTACAGGAGTATGGGGGAGGGGTGACTTACGGGAGCAGAAATGACCCAACAACAGCTGCATCACCAAAGCCCACCCCAGCATGGGTGACAGCTCACAGAGCTGGAACCTGGAGTACACTGCACAGCCTGAAGGCAACTCAACGGGCTAACTCAGCTGTTCTAAACATCTTCCAGGCAACTGGTCTAGACTCAGTCTTCTTTTCAGCTTGGCTTCTATGAGAGTCTCTGCAGTCTTTATTGCTGACTCTAGGAGGGAGGGGCCTAGCAAATCTGGTCCATTTCAGGGACTTCCTAGAGCTATGTTGAGTTGTTTACCTTCCTGGTTAAGAAGCTTCCCTGCAGGATGAAATGTTTCAATCTTAGAGGAAACTATTACACAACAAGGATAGTAAAATGAACAGTCCTTGTATCAGAGGCAGGAGTCCATAAAGGATAAGGGGAGAACCCTGTCTGTCCTTGTATCAGAGGCAGGGGTCCATAAAGGATAAGGGGAGAACCCTGTCTTTCCAGTAGGGCTAGACCTAATATTCAACAAAGCAATTGGCAACAGTTGGTGCCAGTGTAGGTGGGTTCCCCCCCCCCAGTTTCTGTTCGGCTGCAGCTTTGATCATTCCACCTTCCCAGAGCTCTGGGGACAGTATGTGACGTCCAGGTATCCTCAACTCCTTTGCCACCAATTGTGCGACCTTAGTCACAAACATCAGCCCATTATCAGATCTTTTGATGACTGGGATCCCAAATTTGGGAATGATTTTCTTCAGGAGACACTGAACCTTCTTTTGGGGAGTAGAGAAGGCCTCTACCCAGCCCGAGAAAGCACACACCAATAGTAACAGACACTTGCAGTCACAGACTGAGGGAAGCTCAGTGAAGCCCACAACTATATTTTCAAACGTTTCCCCTCCAATATTCTGTACCCTAGAAGAGACCTTAGGTCCCCAATGCAGGTCATTTTAGACACATGTTTCACACTGTCTGCACACCTGGTCTACACTGGAGAGTCAAGGGATGTAGAAACCTTGGCCCAATGTGGCCTCAAGAGCTGTCCAGCTAAGAGACAGGGTCTCACTCTGTAGCCCTGGCTGTCCTTGAACTCAGTATGTAGACCAGGCAGGCCTCAAACTCACAGAGCTCCACTTGCTTCTGCCTCCCAAGTGCTGGGATTAAAGGCGTGGGCCACCACTGAGTTGATTAAGCACCTTTTATTCTATAAAGCCTCCTGTATGTGGAGGGTGGTGAAGGCATCTCTAAGAGTCCTTATGTATACTGACACACAGGGCTCAGGCAGGTCAGTGAGATGAGTTCTGCTTTTTGTGCTGAGATTCCCTTTGGTGGGGATTTCACCTCAATGATGGGACTCAAGTTGACCATAAAGCATCCTGAAAGATATCCTCCCTATCACAAAACTGCTACCATTGGTGAAACACTCAGCATCCAGGATCCTTCAGAGTTAAGTCCAATTGGTAAGAAAAGACCTCATCCATGACTTTGACACAGTCATGTCTTGCTGGTCTAGACCAGCAAACACTAGGGTCTTGGGGTTAGAGGTCCACACTATTTCTAGGTAAATATACAGGTTCCCACACATTTCCTGGTACCTGATCATCCATGCATTAGTTAGCCAGTATTTTCCCTTGCCCTCCATTAATGTCAGTATGGGGTATGACACAAAGACTATTAGCTCTTTCCCCATAATCAATCTGTCAGTCTCCAACACTAAGATGGCAATGGCAGCCAGTGTCTAGAGCCAGGGTGGCCAGCCTTGGGCAATGGAGTTAAGTTGATTGGAAAGGTATGCCACTGGGTAATGCCATGACACCAACATTTGTGTCAGGATCCCCACCCTAATACCAGCATGCTCATGCATGCACAAGAGTGTGGACATGTCTGAATGTCCTAAGGCCAGGCAAATCGGTGAGGGCTTTCTTAATCTCTTCAGAAGCCTTCTGTTGTCCTTATTCCCATGGCAGAGGTTCTTGCTCTTCTCCTTTGTGGCCTCATAAAGTCATTTTGACAAGATGGAGAAATTAGATATTCAGATTCCACATAAACCTGTGGCCCCAAGGAACTCCCCAACCGAGCATTAGGTTGATGAAACCAAGATAACCAACCAGACAGCATGTTCTCTCTCTCTCTCTCTGGGCTGAGTCAATGCTCCTCTTGGGATAGGTGAAAACCAAGGCATTTGATTTCTTGACATATTTGGATCTTTTTTTTTTCCCTTTCAAACCATGTAGCCACCTCCCACAGGAGGGTAAAGCGCGGCTGTGTTCATTCCATTTAACCCTCCTGCACCAATGTGCCCAGCAGTAGTTCATCCACATACTGGAGCAGAGTTCAGCCATGCTGGTCTGCTGGGAAGGCTTTTAAATCAGAGGCTACCTCAGTGCTGAAACTAGTTTGAGAATTTCTGAATCCTCGAGGCAGTCTAGTCCACATTAACTGGCCCTTGTCACTGTTTTCAGGATTCTACTACTGGACGGCGAAGACTGGTTGGCTCTGGGGGGCCCTGTGGGGGGGGGAGCATACAGAAAAAGGCATCTAGACATGTGATGAATGCAGCTTCAGCAAGGATGAGACCCAGGAGAGGGCAACTGGGTGTAGGGTAACAGTGGCCTTGTTTAACCGCTCATAGGTTCTGACCTGGCCCACAGCCATCTGCTCCTGTTTATAGTCGGGCAGGTTGTGTTCCAGGATGACTGGCAGGGTCAGAGGATTCATAATTAGAGCAAAATTCTTAAGACCCAAACAAGCTTGGTGCTTCAGAAAAGAATATACTACCACCGTTTTTTGCTAGACTATAGTACCTGAGGAGAATCTTAATTTCTATTAGATTTGTCTGGTTTTCAAAAAGCAAAGCATTTGGTAATGTGTGCAGAGTCACTGTTGGGCTTGAAAGGGCAGGCAGATAATCCTCGAGGAGGAGGCAGGAGTAGTGCCATGCTGCTGTCAATCTCCCCCAAACCCTAGTTCTCCTGTGACATGTGTCCGGGAAACCAGACTTGGCACCTAGAGACCACATATAAAAGGCCAATAAGAGTCCTGGTGACTGAGAGCAGGTTCCTGCCACAAGGAACTCTTAGCTCCCTAACAAGGCAGGGGAGGGTTTATAAAACCACAATCACATCCTACCAGAGGCAGGCAAGGAGTTGCAAGTTTGGAAGGTTTCAGTTCAACCGATTAAAACAATGTTTCATGTTGTACAACAGGCCCCTGGATGCTACAGATGGGCAGCATGAGAAGAGTCTGTACAGATGATGTGCTGCGCAGGGGGTTGGGGAGCAATTGGGTGCACTAAAGCTAGGACAAAATGGAGCTACTTTGGGCAGTTCAAAAAAGATGCTGAAGGCCGGGCGGTGGTGGCGCACACCTTTAATCCCAGCACTTGGGAGGCAGAGCCAGGCGGATCTCTGTGAGTTCGAGGCCAGCCTGGGCTACCAAGTGAGCTCCAGGAAAGGCGCAAAGCTACACAGAGAAACCCTGTCTCGATAAACCAAAAAAAAAAAAAAAAAAAAAAAAAAAAAGATGCTGAAGTGTTTGAATGGGACAGATGCATCTCTTCCCTCAGACTTTCAGCTATCCCCTGGGTTACTCGGAATACCACCACAATGTAAATGCTGTCAATAACTGTCATGCTGGATGGTGTAAGGGAAAAGTATGCCTATGTCCCTCAGAAATGAACATTTTATTCATTTATTATCTATTTATTTGTTCATTTAATTTTGAGACTGTGTCTCACTGTATAGCTCCTGCTGGCCTGGAACTTGATTTGTGAACTAGGCTGGCCTTGAACTCACAGAGATCAGCCTGCCTAGGCCTCTACCTCCCAAGTGCTGGGATTAGAGGCAGAAGAAAATTTTAAAGAATATTTTTAAACCATGCTTGATTTCTCAAATGCAGAAACCTAGGGGTATCCAGAGCCAACCATAACTCAAAAATACAGAAAGAGACAAAGTGAGCCCTATGACATCCTTGAATCACTAGAACCAATCTTTTTGGTTTTTCAAGACAGGGTTTCACTGTGTAGCCCTGACTGTCCTGGAGCTCACTCTGAAGACCAGGCTGACCTCAAACTCACAGAGATCGGCCTGCCTCTGTCTCACGAGTGCTGGGATTAACAGCATGTGGCACCGCCACCTGGCTGCTTCTCTACCATTTCAAGGAAACATAGTCTCACAGCAGATTGCCTGGTCCTCTGGCTAGTTTCCTCGTTTATAAACCTCATGTAACTTGCATAGGCCTTCTGTGACATGAGCTTTCTAGCTTTGTATTTATCTTTCTCATTTGGGAAACATCCAGCCCTCACACTCTAGGGCAAAGTATTTTTTTATTTTAAACATTTTATTTATTTTTATGTTTATGTGTATGGATGTTTTGGCTGAATGTATGCCTGTGCGCCACGTGCATGCAGTGCTCAACGAGGCCAGAAGAGGGCGTTGTATCCTCTGGGACTGGAGTTATTGAGGATTATGAGCTGCCATGTGGCTGCTGGGGCTCCAGACCAGGTAGGACAAAGTCTTAACATACAAAGATCTTTCTTTCCTAAAGTATCTTCATGTTTACATCCTTTGAAATACTGACTAGTTCCTTTTTTAATATCATGAGACATAGTTGAAAGACTCCCACCAAAGGCCCTGACACAGTTCCCGCAGAAACCCAAAAGAGCTGAGGAAAGAGATATCTTAAAAAACAGAACTGAGTCAGTTCCCCCTTCCTGGAGAAGGTGAAGTCAGGTGTTTCCAAAAGAACAAAGTCAGGATGTCTGGCGGTGACCGATTAACCATGAGATGCCCCTCTCCTGAGATAACCTGACCAGACCCCGGAGATGGGTTGTAAAACTCCTGACAGGGCAAACAGAAAAGCTGAAATAAGACAAAGTCCAGGCATGGGGGGGGGGGGGCTGGACCAATCAAGGATGGACCTGTACTAACCCCCTCCCCTCTATGGAATTTTGTGGGTTTTACCTATAAAAACTAACTTCCCCAAGAAAGAGGAACTCTCCTCCCTGCCTCGCTGTGTCAGGTGTGGTGGACGAGGGTTCCCTGCTAACTTGAACCACGGGCGATTGTTAGCTGAGTCAAATAAACCTTGCTATTGCATTCTGGACATCTTCAGTCTCCCATGGTCTCTTTGGGGGTCCTAATCTAGGCAGAACAATAGTAACAATGAACAAATTTATAGACATATTTGAAGACTCACTGTTGAATCCAATAATGTCAGGCTGGACACTGAACAACTGTCCCCCTTATAACCTGTATAGATTTGAAGGCTTACCCTCTGCTATCTTTAAGTTGTATACAGTCATGGTTGCATACAATCAGCATTTACGATCAAAGAGGACCATGCACAACAGGCACTTATGCCTTTCCCTGTGCCTAACTTGAAATCCTCCCTGGCTATACTTCGGGATGACTAGCTGTTTAAAAACCTGTGCCCACAATCTGTTTGTGTGGGCTCAGGATGGCCGAAACTTGTTTGTTGGGTTCACAGCCCAACGAAGTAAGTGCTCAATAAATACCTAAGGACGCAGCTTTGTCCCTCCGGCTACTGGGCTCCTCCATCCTCCAGTGCCACAGTTGAGTGCTCCAGTCTGCCGCTCGCAGGCGCTGCAACCAGGTACTGGATGTCCCCAGGGCGACCAGCAACTCGCGTTCGCGCTCACCTTCTCCCGGCGCTTATCCCTTTAAGGGCGGGCGGCGGGGCTGCGCACGGGCCTCGCTCTGGGCTGGAGCCTGCGCGTCCGTGTCCCCGGCGAAGGCGGCATCTGCCGAGGACCCAGGGCGAGGAGCGGGGCGATGCTCAGGCTGCGCGGCTGCTGCGCGCGTCCCCGCGGCGCCCCGGTCCGAGCCGAGCGGAGCCGGGCGGGCAGCCGTGCCTTGCGGGTGCTGGTGGACATGGACGGCGTGCTGGCGGACTTCGAGGGCGGCTTCCTCCGGAAGTTCCGCGCGCGCTTCCCAGACCTGCCCTTCGTGGCGCTGGAAGACCGGCGCGGCTTCTGGGTGTCGGAGCAGTACGGACGTCTGCAGCCTGGGCTGAGCGTGAGCACCCGCAGGCCCCTCAGCCGGGCCCCGCGGGAGGGGAAACCGAGGCCACAGCTGGCCAACCCCAAGCCAGCCCGACTCCCCCATGACCTCTGGCGGGTCCTTTTGTACAACGGGGCCTTTGGGGGGACAGTGGCCACAGCGCTAGGGGGACCCGCCCGTGCAGCTGCTGCTGGCTGTCACCCGGGCTTGCTTCAGTCTCCTTACTCTCCCCCTAGAAATCTATCTCGATCCTCTCTTCCTCTTTCCCTCCATCCCTCTCCCCACCCCACCCCTATCACAGCCCCTCTCTATCCGCGCGCCTCCGCTCAGTATTGGAGATTGAATGGAGTCTCCTGGAGGTTAGACAAGCTCTCTACCACTGACCTACATCTCCAATCCTCTTACTTTTTCCCCTTGTCATTGGCTCTCACTAACTTCTCCGGGCTGCCCTTGGACTCACTCACTCTGTATGTAGCCTAGGCAGGCCTTGAAATTTTGATCCTCCTGCTTCAGCCTCCCCAGAAGCCGAGATCACAAGCCTGTAACACCAGGCTGGGCTTGGATTTTAAATTCTTGTTATATTTTGGTCTCAGGTAGTTTGTTACATGGGGAAAAAAATAGACTAGCATTGTGTCTCCTTACTCTTACATAGACATGGGTATTTCTTCCTCCCGACGAATTTGATAGGTGTCTTTGCCCTCATGTTTTGCCCCAATCCACGGAAGCATAGCTAGAGAGTATGACTTTCAGAGTGTCACATGGGAAGTCAGAGTCTAGGTAGAGTGAACTTCCCTCTTGACCTGATGAGGCCTTTGCTGAGCCCTTGGGCAACCCCCTCCCCATGGCTAGACAGATACCCAGGTAGAGAGAGTGTAATTTGGAACTTTTAAAAACTATTTTATGAAAGAAACAGGAACATTTGCCCAGCATTAACTTAGAGGATGAGTTTTCTGGCATCTCTCAGTTGGCTGCCTGGAGGCCATGGCTAGAGGGCTTGATGGTGAGTGAGGAGGGTGATATTTACCCAGGTTTGTAACACCCTCCAGGGACTGATGTCAGTAAGGTAAAGAAGAAAAAGACACAGACAGAAAGCTGGGTTCAGCTGGACCGGGCTCTTTGCTGAAGAAACCCATACCACCCCCGAAAGCTCAGGGTGTTTATTATAGAGTTGAACAGAGAGGTAGTTGCATACAGGTGAACCCGAGGCAAGGTTTATGATGTGCCACTGGATCTGGGAGAGACAGGTTTAGCTAATCTAGGTAGGAGCAGTCTGCAGATGGCATACATCCAGAGGAGAAAGCTGGGGTGGACACTTTCTGCACACACTATCAAAATTTAGACTTGGACCAGAGGAAGGCTTTCTCATGCCTCTAATTCTCATCCCAGGGGAGAGGCTCTGCCTCTGTCAGCAACATACATTCACTTAGGACTTTCTCCGATCCCTGCACGGTCCACTGCTTTGTCGTGACTGTAGGAAG
The DNA here is from genome assembly GCF_004664715.2 of Peromyscus leucopus. Classification (NCBI taxonomy): domain Eukaryota; kingdom Metazoa; phylum Chordata; class Mammalia; order Rodentia; family Cricetidae; genus Peromyscus; species Peromyscus leucopus. The sequence continues at coordinate 42,582,175 of NC_051086.1, forward strand.
ATGCTACTGTCTCCACTTTGCACACAAGGAAGCCTGCTCCCACATCACAGGATAGTGAGGTATGCAGGTGGGATTCAGACCCAGCAAGCTGTCTGCCTGCTGCACATATTTCTCTTTCCCCTCTCTATTTTTTTTTTTTTTTTTTTTTTTTTTTTTTTTGGTTTTTCGAGACAGGGTTTCTCTGCGTAGCTTTGCGCCTTTCCTGGAGCTCACTTGGTAGCCCAGGCTGGCCTCGAACTCACAGAGATCCGCCTGCCTCTGCCTCCCGAGTGCTGGGATTAAAGGCGTGCGCCACCACCGCCCGGCTTCCCCTCTCTATTTTTAAGACAGGGTTTCTCTGTGAAATGGTCCAGCTGTCCTGGAACTCACTCTTTATACCAGGCTGGCCTTGAGCTCACAGATCTGATGCCGATGCCTCTGCCAACCAAGTGCTGGGATTAAAGGCGTGCGCCACCATCACCCAGCTCTCTTTTCTGAGTCTTAACATCCTGTTCCCTCTTCTGCTTTCTCTCCCCCTCCCCCCTCTCTCTTTGGTTTTTCGAGACAGAGTTTCTCTGTATAGTTTTGGTGCCTCTCCTGGATCTCGCTCTATAGACCAGGCTGGCCTCGATTCGCCTGCCTCTGCCTCCCGAGTGCTGGGATTAAAGGCATGCGCCACCACCGCCCGGCTCCTGTTCTGCTTTCTCTTGATGTCAACAAGGTGCACAGACGGGGCTGGTAATACAGCTCAATGGTAGAGGATAGCCTAGCCAGTGTAAGACCCTAGGGTTCATTCCTAGCCCTGCAACTCTGCCCACAACTCTCAGACCCCTACACAATAAATACGGCACCCCTACAATAATCTGGTTTACTGAGGGACAGGTACTGCAAGGGGACATGGGGTATCGTTTCTGTTCATTCTCAGATGGTACTTCTGCAGGCAGCTTCCACAGAGCCTGGGTAGCTGACCTCTCCCAGAGCTGAGAACCATGGAAAGCTTTAAAGCAAACAATCCATGTCACCTTTGTAGCCTCAGCATTACACGAGGTTCACTTGTAGATGACTGGCCAGTGTTTGCATCTGGGGGACATAATGTCTTTATAGGAATGTATTCAATTTGTTTATTTATTTAGTTTTATGTGTGTGAGTGTTTCGTCTGCATGTATACATGTGCACTCTGTACAGTCCTAGTGTACAAAGGTCAGAAGAAGATATCCAAAGCCTTGCAACTGGAGTTACTTACAGATGGTTGTGAGCCACCATGTAGGTGCTGGGATTGAATCCAGGTCTTCTGCAAGAACAACAAGTGCTCTAAACTACTGAGCCATCTCTCCAGCCCTGGGAATATACTAAAGGGATAAAATGAAATCTACCCAGACTCTGCAAGCAGACTTGTTTCAAACCCCAGTACCATAAAGAAGAGGAGGAAGAGAAAGAGAAAAGGAGGAGGAGGAGGAGAAGAAGAAGACGATGACTTAGAGGTTTAGCTTAGTAGTGATCATGATTACAGAGGATGCATGAGGCCCCAGGTTTCATCATCAGCACCATAAAACAAAGAAGAGGTGCAGTGACTTAATAGCTCTTTGTGTAGATACTCCAGGTCCAAAGGGACTAACTCTTGTCTTCCAAGTGCAAGGTGAGAGAGCACAGGGAAGAAGGAGGCTACTGGGATGGGAAGGACCTATTGATTTCCACTCATTCATTTTCTGGGCCTCAACTCGCTGAAGGATACCCCCAGAGCCTCCTGTGGCCTAGCTGTCTGAAGTGTCAGTGGTTAAACCAAACAGTCTAGGTATAATAGCTGTGGCCATGCTTACTTTGTATTCTTGCCCCCTGGTATTGGGGAAACCTGTTCCAGGAACCTCTAGGGTACCAAAAATCTACAGATGCTCAAGTCCTTCATGTAAAATGGCATGACATTTGCGTATGGCCTGTGTAATCCTGTGCAGCTCAGCCCTGCTTAGGTGGCGTAAGTGTAAATGCCTAGGAGATGGTTTTGAATCCTGAATGTCGAGGGAGTAATGACCCCGAAAAAGGCCTCTGAGGGTTCAGTGCAGACAGTAATTCCCCCTGGTAGTCTCTGTCTGTGGTTGTTTGAATCCATGGAGGTAGACCCCATGGCTCCTAAGTACATTTGGAGTCGTGGAGTACCTTTGTCTTTGTTCCTTTTGGTTTCCACAGTACTCTTGGAGGGAAATTGGGCAAAGGTGGAAAGAAAAATCTCATTTCTACCAACTTAGCATCCTTAATTGTTAGGACAGAGAACTGAGTCCAGAGAGGGAATTGCCTCTACCAGTGCTTCCCGGGGAGCTGAGAGGCTAACTATAGGTGTTGGAACTCCGTGTCTGTTCTGTCTCACCAGGACTTTGGATGAAAGGGATGGGTCTTGTCTTCGTGTTGTTGGTGAGAAGCTCCATGAGGGTGGTGGCCAACCCTGAACTTGCCCACAGAAAGGGTCATACTGCCTCCATATATGAGTTCAAGTCCTGATGGCATTACCCCTAAGTGGCTTTGAAGAAAATCATGTTTTTCTTAAATTGTTAACCAGCCATCTTTGGTCCTTGTAGATTGCATGGATTGAACTTGAGAATGTGTCTTAGCAACAGTGTGTTTGTTCAACCTGTGTAGTTGACAAGGCGATCAGCGCTCTCTTAACCAGGCAATGGGATTTCCTGTACTGCACACATGTACAACACTGAAACGCTCCCTTCTCGGAGGCTGAGATATCTTACTTCCGCCTTGCCTGGCCCTAGGAGAGATCTGACCAGCACTCTGGGAACATGAGTTCTGACCTACTCACACAGGGTAGAAAGGGGATCCATACTCAGCCACTGTTTTGGTATATGGCATTAGTTTTACTATAGCTAAAAAGAGAGTTTGTATTTCTTTTTGAGACAGGGTTTTGTTTTGTTGCCCAGCTGGGCCTCTCAAGTAATGGGACTAGCATGGGCCACCATGCCTGGCACAAGGTCTGGATTTTGGCTTTCAAACTTTCTAAGCAACAAAACTCCTTTTTTGGGGGGGAGACAGAGGCAGGTGGATCTCTGTGAGTTCAAGGCCAGCCTGACCTCCTTAGAGAGTCCCAGGACAGTCAGAGCTACACAGAGAGATCCTGTCTCAATAAAATAAGATAACATATTGGTACCTCAGCACATAAACCAGGTGAGGGCACAGCTGTTCTGATTGGTGTAATGAGGAACCTGGGACTCTCCCAGCTGTCCTTTTCCTGGCTTACCATATTCCTGTTCCTGTAGACCCTGTACACTACAATGCACTTCAGGATCCCCGAGTTCCTTCAGCTTCCAACTCTGGTGACTCTTGTGGCCATGAATGCATTCCCTCAGCCCCCACTGTGTGCTGGCTGTTGTAGCCTAGAGCACTTGGTGAAGACTGTCCTCAGCCTGAGAACATCAGGTGGCTGTCCCAGAGCTGACCCCTTAGTTTGTCTCTGCTGTGTCCTAAGAGAGGTCACATCCTTCCTGAGAGAGGGGCCCAAGCACATGCCAACTCCTTGTGATTCCTCCTAGGACACAGGTCTAGGGTGAATGTAGGGCGCCTTGAACCCCCTTCCCACCAAGCAGCAGCTCTGCCCAGCTGTGTATGTTTCCAAGAGGAGGGTGGTGGGTCAGTGGGGACCTGGAGGTGACTTGCTTTTTTTGGCTTCTCAGGAGAAAGCCGTCAGCATCTGGGAGTCCAAGGATTTCTTCTTTGAACTTGAACCTCTGCCAGGAGCTGTGGAAGCTGTGAAGCAGATGGCCAATCTGCAGAAGTGAGTATGACCGCCCGCCTGCCTGCTGCCTGGGGACTCCACAGGCCAGCTCCACACCTTTATCTTGCTGTCTTGCCCTTCTCTCCTCAGCCCCGCAGAGGCCCATTACATTCTCATTGCTGACCCCGGCAAAAGACCTTCCAGGCACATGCTGTGGGCACCAGCCTGACTGTGACACACAGCATGGGCTTTGCCCACCAGGGAAGTCCAGCTTGCCGTTGTGAAGCAGTCATGTGGGGCAGATGAGCCTAGTCTGCCAAGTCCTGAAAAGAGGGTGAGCAGTAGGCCTCGCTTGGAAGATGGGGGTTCAGAAAGGACAGAGGTGTCATTTTGTTCTGGTGAACCGAGAGCTTGTGTGTGGTGAAGCCCTCACCTCACCTTCTACGGTCCTCTGAAGCCGATCGGAACTTCCCTGAGATCTTCTAGAAGCACAGCCTTATTGACGTGTGCGCCACACCTTGTAGCTTACCCATTTCGAGTGTACAGTTCAGTGGCTTTAGAGCACTTACAAGGTATGGAGCCATCGCTGCTGTCCATTTCAGAATTGTTTTCATTGTCCCCTAATGTCAAGCCCATTAGCACACTGCTCATTCCTGCCCTTCCATGGTTCCTAAGAGCCACTGATTCACTTTCTGCCTCCAGGGCTTTGCCTGTCATAGACAGTTTATGTAAGTGCTACCATCCAGTGTGTGGTCTGGCTTCTTAATGATTTTAAGGTTTATCCATCTTGTAGTAACTCCTGATAACTCACTGTTCTACTCTTGTGAGTGTGTGTGACTGGAGATGGAATTCAGGACATTTTGTATGACAGGCAAGGGCTGTAACCATTCAGCTACACCCCCAATCAAGTACTTATGCTTTTGACAACTGAACAGTATCCATTATATAGACAGACTGCATTTTGTGTACCCATTCATTAGCTGGTGGACATTTGGACTGTTTTCGTCTTTCGACTTTGTGGGTAGTACTGCCATGAAATTTGTGTTAGCATTTGTTTGAATGCTTGCTATTACTTCTTTGGGGCATATACCTTGAAGTAAAACTGTGAGGTCATAGGATAGTTCTATATTTAATATTTTAAAGAACCATCGAGCCTTTGCCCTAAATTTCAGGAAGACTGCGGTTTCTTGATGTGCTTGCCAACACTTGTTATCGTCTCTTATTTTTTTAGCTGTCCTGGCAGTGGCTGTGACTATGGTCTCTCATTGTGGTTTTTCTTTTTTGTGTGTTTTAAGATTTTAATTCAGATAGGTTCTCACTATATAGCTCTGGCTGGCCTAGAGCTTGTTATGTAGACCAGACTGGCCTTGAACTTTCTGGCACCCTCTTCCAGCATGGTCCTGAGGTACAGGAGTATTGTTGTAGATGTCGATCTCCACTGGAATGGGATAACTTTTGATCAGTTGTGGTTTTCTGTGGTGGTCTCTGCCTGTGCCTCCTCCCTACATAAAGATTTAGTTGGGATGAAGGAGAACGGCACGGAGGAGTCAGAATTGGCCGGGCTGTCTGTATTGAGGCTGAAGAGTTAGTTGAGTGCAGGTAAAGCTTGGGACTGAGTGTTTCTTAGAACAGTCATTCTAAGCTCTGTCGGTAGGCAGCATGTGGTGGAGCAGGGCGGGGTGAGGAGAAGGCTGTGTGGCCCGGGCCTCAGCAGTCAGGCTTTGGAAGGAGCAGCGAAGACGAGGGAAGGCAGCTTGCTTCTGAGGTGTGGGGGTGAGGAAAAGCCTGTCTGCAGTCAGCCCTTCGTGTGAGGCAGCTCCAGAGAGGCCGGGCCTGATACTGTCGCTCTGCCAACTCTGTTGTCTCTCTGCACCCGATGTTTTCCTGAACACTGAGCAGGTACAAGCAAAACCCCCAGAGGCCACCAGACAGGTCTCCATACAACCCCCCAGGGACTAATTTGCCAAAGAGAGTTGGAGAAACGCCACTCCTACAGCTCAGCTTGATGGGCCAGCCCGTACAGGCGCCAGCGGAGAACACAGTGTTAGGACTGTTTGGGATGGGGTGGTGTTGGTGGTTGGGGATCCATCCTGTGGCTGTGGCTGTGGGGAGGGGCGAGCACCTGGGAAGCCCTTCTTGGTCAGGATCAGCAGCCCAGAGGTGTGACAGTGCATTCGTCATGCAAAGCCCATGTCGCTCCTGAGGCCCCAGAGCTGGAGAGCTTGTCTCGGTGGAGTCTGGCTCCCTTCCTGTGCAGCCTGCAGCCAGACGATGGAGGATCGTTTCCTTTCCATCAGCTGGGGATGCAGCTCTCTTTCAACTGTCTGCAGACTCTACAGTATATTTTCCCTTTATTTTCTCCCTCCTCCATTGCTGGTGCTGGAGAAGGAACCCACGGCCTTGAGACACGCCTTTTCTACCACTGCGCCCCCAGCCTCTGCCTCCTTTCAATACTGTGCTTCTTACCAAATGCCTCTCTCTCTCTCCCTGCTTTCTTACTCAACTAGAGTCCGCAATTAACCCCGCTAACCTTCTGGGCCTAGTCCTGCAGGAATTGCCCACCTCAGAGTTTGTTGCCTGTGGCCAGGGCGTATCATATGTTCCTTCCCAGGACCTTTGAGTCGGGCAGAAATTGCACATTGTAGCCCCTTGTGTGGGAAGGTGCAGAACAGTGGGTTTTCCCGTAACGGGTACAGGCTTAGACCCTGGCTACAGTGGTGTGGACGTAGATGCGGGGCTCAGCTAGCAGAGGTGGGCGGTGCGCAGTGGTGTGGACACAGATGCGGGCCTCGGCTAGCAGAGGTGGGCGGTGCGCAGTGGTGTGGACGCAGATGCGGGGCTCGGCTAGCAGAGGTGGGCGGTGCGCAGTGGTGTGGACACAGATGCAGGGCTCACTGCTCTTTCTCTTCCGACAGCACTGATGTCTTCATCTGCACAAGCCCCATCAAGATGATCAAGTACTGTCCCTATGAGAAGGTAAGGAGTCCGTCCCAGGCCAGGGCTGCCGTGTGACACAAGGCCCCATCCTGGTGCGCCCTCCCTCTCTGCACCAGCCTAAGGCTCTGTCTGTCTCATGGTCTGGATGGACTTGTTACAACGTGGGCTTGGTGGGATTGGTACCTGCCACGTTTATCAGCTGTGCCTGGTCCAGGGAAGTCTGGTAAAGCAGGTGACAGGGATCAGGGAGGGGCCAGGCGCTCAGGGACATCCGTGCATGAACAGAGTCTTTTCATTTACTTTCACACTCTCTCTTGTGGTACTGGGCCTGGAACTCAGAGCATCACACATGCCAGGCAAGTGCTCTGCCACTCAACTTCGTCCTCAGGCTTACGTGAAAAGTCTGACAACCTGTAACACCAACACTCGGTAGGCTGAGAAAGGGGGATTGAAAATTCCAGGTCAGCCTGTGCTACATAGTGAATTTGAGGCCAGCTTGGGCTATAGTGAAATCCGTCATGGCCCCCTTCCTAAAACAAAAACCAAGAAAGAACGTATAAGCAAAGCAAACCAAGTTTTTTCTGTGAGCTCCTTTGTCTAATGAAGAAGTAAAACAGTCCAAGCGGTTGCTTTCTGCACCGGGCAGGAGGATTGGGCCACCACACCTTGTGGGTTTCTCAGATACGCCTGTGTACTCAAGAGGCTGGGTTCCCAATCACCTCCACCCCCTCAGGCTTCACATCTTCATGCTGAGTGCTTCTGAGTATCTCTACCTTCCTCTCTTCCCACACAAGCCTTCCTCGCCTCAAGTTGTTTGTATGCCTTGCTAGGTCAGCTGGTGCTCATCCCGACCCCTTTGAACTGTCAAGTCTGCGTTCATTTCAGCCCGAGGGAGTGGGTGTTCGAGCCACAGCTTGCGGGTGGAGCGAGGAGTGAAGGCTGGGTCTCCTCTTTGTACCAGAAGACCGATCCACAAAGGAGGTTCTGGACAGGTGGGGACTGGTTAGAAACAGACATTTCAGTAACACTGACCTTTTGAGCCAGAAACTCGGGGAGTGGCAGCGTGGTCTCAACCAACTTGTCAGATGGTCAAGTGATTGGATGACTGGCCAGTACTAGTGCCCTGGGTGGCTGTCAAGTTCCTTTATAGAAACCAGTGTGGTAAGTACACATCTCGCCTGTACTTGAGTACTTAAGCCATCCCCAGTGACTGCAATACCTGATACAATATGCATGCCTTTGCTGTGGCCTTCTTCTCGTCCTCCATGGCTAATGATATGGGCTTTGTTTCCTGTGTTCTCTTTCTGAAACATGCCTGGCATCTGTCTGCTTCTCTTATTGCTGCGATTTTAAATTTCTTTGTAGAACTAATGAAACTTTATAAGGTGGATCATGTCAGCCCTGTGTTAATTACTTTACTATAAAAATAAGCCTGAAGGCCTGTCTGGCTCTTTCCATCCACGGAGTTCCCACCTTCTCTGTTTTATGCTGTCCTTGACTTGTATTATGGCTCAGATGTGAAATGCCCTCTGTAGACTCATGTGACTGCTTAGCCCCTAGTTTGTGGTGCTGCAGAGGGAGGTTGTGGAACCTTGAAGAGATGGGGTCTGGCTGGCAAATGTGGGTTGCTGGGGGCAGGTTTATGGGCTGGAAACCCGCTTCCAACCTGGGATTCTCTAATCTCTGTTTCCTGGTCCATCCAGATGTGAGCCAGCTTTCCCCATGACTTCCCTGCCGTAATAGATGGTGTGTCCTCAAACCATGAGCCAGAACCAATCCGTTCTTCCTTAAGTTTGTTCATCCAGGGTCCTTATTGCACTGACCAGCACAGTAACTAATGCAGTTGGCAATGTCCCACATCTGCTGACCACCATAGCTAACGTTGATTCTGTCTATGCTGTGCCTTAGCAGAGACATAGCAGTCTCAGCCTGGTTTCCTGCACACCGCTCAGATTGGCTCCGTTTCTTTGTTTCTGGGTTATTTTCTGTCTCCTACCAGACTGAGGTTTGCAGAGGTGGTAAGTGCCCTTCCTTCTTCCCCAGCACAGAGCTAGGCACCTGGAGAACACTTGAACAGATCCATTGTTCAACAGAGAACTATCAAAGACATTTAAAAGGTATTCTTTGAATTGCATACATGAGTACTGTATTTACATAATTTCTACCCATCCTCCCTCTCCAACACCTCCCCTGCTCTCCCTCCCTCTCAACTTCATAAGCTCTTCTTTAATTAGCCTTCCTCTCTCCCTCCCTCCATTCCCTCTCTTCACCTCTCCTTTCCTCCTTCCTCTTGAGCCCATTTAGTGTTGCGTGTACATACATATGCTTAGAGGTAGCCTCTTGGGATAGGATAACCTAGCAGGGAGCTCATCCCTGGAGAAAATGGACTCTCCCACTCAGGAGCCATTGATTCCCTGTAGCTCTTCATCTAGGGATGGGGCCTTGTGAAATTCCTCCCAATCACATTAACGTGTCAACAGGTTTTCTCCTGTGCAGGTCTGGTTTAGGTATTGTAGTGGTTTCGTGGGTAAAGCTTCCTTATCCTGTCTTGAAGACACCATTTCAAAGCAGGCATCCTGGTCTGGTTCTTATGACCTTTTCCACCCCCTTCTCTTGTTTTTCCTGAGCCTTGGGCATAGGGGTTGTGTTGTAGATGTATCAGTAGGGGGTGTGCACCCCATTGTTCTCTGCATTTTGACCAGTGTGGCTCTCTGTAATAGTCCCCATCTGCTGCAGAGAAGCTTCTCTCTGCAGAACTGAGAGCTACAGTTACGGGTCTACAGATATAAACTTAGAATGCAGTAAGGAGTTGTAGGGTTTAGGGAAATGGAAGGAAGAGAGTCTCCTCTAGGGTCTGGCCTCTCCAGCCATGATCGGTAGTTGGCTACATTCCAGTCCTGAGTTCGTGTCCTGAGTTCCCTCCACTGAGTAAGCCTTAGGTCTGCCTGCCATCACTCTGCAGCCGCCCCTGCTTAAACTTCACCTCACGGTCCCTCCTCTGCCTTCATCTCACACGTTGTTGATCATCTTTTAAGCAAACCCCTCTATTTGTTGTGAGATGAAGTGCTCTAGTCTCTGCCTGGTTTTTTCTTTTTCTTTCTTTCTTTCTTTCTTTCTTTCTTTCTTTCTTTCTTTCTTTCTTTCTTTCTTTCTTTTTTAAATTACACTCATGATATAATCACATTTGTGGTATTCATAGATTACATTCGCAGTATTCATTCAAATATATATATATATATATATATATATATATATATATTTAATTTTAAATGTCGAATGTCATTTCTTGAAGGGGGTAGGAGATCTTAATTATAGGCTTACAGCACAATGGGAGGACCCCGGAGGGCAGAAGTTCGCTACTGATGTTTTACAATCTTGCATCTAAGCTGTTAACGTCCATTATTCAGGATACACAGACGAGGAACTTCCCTTAAGCATTCAGGAGGGTGGAACCTGGCAGGGAATTAGCATTGGGAGGATATCAAGGTCAAGATCTGCAAGCAAGGCAACAGTTACCCAAAACGGGGGGGGGGGCAGGGCCCTGCAGGTCCCCCTTTTATTAAAAAATGAGCTTCTGACTTGGGTTGCATGGGACGTCAGCAGGTCACCTTACCCGTCATGGAGACGCCTGCCCAGGCCACACAGGTGCTCTGTCTTAGGTTGGTGAGCACCCCCCCAGGCATTACCCGTCTCTGAACACTCATTGTCATACCGCTTTGCCTGGTTTTTCACTGGGTTGCTGTGTGTCCGCTTGTGAGAATCTTTCTGTATTCTAGAGACCAGTCCTTCTTCAGGTGATGGGTTCTGCAGATATTTTCCCAGTCTGTGGCTTTTCATCTCCTTAGGTTTTTAAAAACTGTTGTTGCTTTTTTTTTTCTCGGTTTTTTTTTTTTTTTTTTTTTTTTTTTTTTTTTTTTTTTCCGAGATAGGGTTTCTCTGCATAGCTTTGCGCCTTTCCTGGAACTCACTTGGTAGCCTAGGCTGGCCTCGAACTCACAAAGATCCGCCTGCCTCTGCCTCCTGAGTGCTGGGATTAAAGGTGTGCGCCGCCGCCGCCCAGGGATTCTCTGCATAGCTTTCTGTTGCTTTTTAAAGCCTTTTTTTTTTTTTTGGTTTTATCGAGACAAGGTTTCTCTATGTAGCTTTGGCGCCTGTCCTGGATCTCGCTCTGTAGACCAGGCTGGCCTCAAACTCACAGAGATCCTCCTGGCTCTGCCTCCCAGGTGCTGGGATTAAAGGCGTGCGCCACCGCCACCGCCCACCCGGCTTTAAAACATTTTTATGTATATATTTTTTATTTTATTTTCTGTGTGTGTCCACAGGGCCTCCTGCTACAGTGCATGTAAGTTGGTCAGATGACAGCTTGTGAGAGTCAGTTCTCTCCTTGTCCCGTGTGGGTCCTGAAGGTCAGACTCAGGTTGTAAGCCTTGACTGTAGTGCCTGTCCTACCATCAACCTGTTGTCGCTTTGTTTTTGGAGGTAGAATTTCCCTGAATAGCCCTGCTGGCCTGGAACTTGCGATTCTCATACTGCAGCCGTCCAAGATTACAGGTGTGAACTGCCATGCCTGGCTTAGCAGAGTCTTTTTTTTTAATTAAAAAAATTTAATATAACATATAGTCACATATATTTGGTCACATTCTTTCCCATCCCCCAAGGGCCTCCAGTTTCCCCCCTCCCTACCCATCCCATTTTATATTCTTTTTCCTCTCTTAAAAAAATACAAAATCAAAACAAAGTACAAGCAGAAAAGAAAGAAAATATGAAAAAACAAAACATGGCTTTTGTTGGCCAACCATTCCTGAGCATGCAGCCTACCTGGGATGTGGTTAACTCTTTGACTAAAGAAAATAGATTTCCTCCACTCCCAATAGCTCTCAATTGCAAATAACTTCTTGCTTAGGGGTTGAACTCTATGCCCACTTCCACTTCTCCATGCTGGGATTTTTGTCTAAAAGAAACTTGTACAGGTCTTGTGAGTGAGTTTGGTTAAGGTTTCTACTGCTATGACCAAAAGCAATTTGAGAGGAAAGGGTTTATTTGGCTTCCATATCCTGAATCATGATCCACTGAGGAAAGTCAAGACAGGAACTCAAGCCCAGTAGGAACCTGGAGGCAGGAGCTGATGCAGAGGCCATAAAGGAGTGCTAACAGGCTTGCTTCTCGGGACTTGCTCATCCTGCTTTCTTATAGAACTCAGGTGCCAGGGGTTGTACCACCTACAGTGGCCTGGACCCTCCCCCATCAATCACTAGTCAAGAAAATGCTCTAAAGACTTGCCTACAGCCTGGTCCTATGGAGGCATTTTCTCAGCTGAGGTTCCTTCCTCTCAGATGACTGTAGCTGTTGTCAAATTAATGTAAAACGAGCCAGTACAAGGATGCTGTCACGGTCTCTGTGTTCATCTGTGCATTAGCCCCGTCAGATCTGGGAAACACTGTTTCTTTGAAGTTGCCCACCACCTCTGGATCTTAAAAATCTTTCCTCTTCCTCTTCAACATAGATCCTTGAGTGTCAAAGCGAGGAGTTGGATAAAGACCTCCCATCACGAAGCATGCAGATCCACAGCTGGGCAGGACTTCTGGCCTTAAGTCTCCCCATCATTCTTAGTAGCCGCTTCTGGCACTGCAGGAGCCAGCTCTCAGGGAGGGGACACGTCAGACCCAGCCTAGCTTTATTTCTCCAAGTCAGCAGCCCAAACTTGAAACCTCTTCAGCAACAGGCTCTTACCATTCAGTCCTGGAATGCAACCAACAACTGTGGTGATGGCCTTTATTGTTTCAGGGACTTCTAGGACCTCTGTGGTCATCAACTCCTAGAGAGATTGCCCATTCTTAACACTGGGGTTCCTAATTAATCACCTTACGGCTTCTGGGTGCATCTATTTTCACCTTTTGTGTCTCTAACATTGATAGGCACGGGGCATTGCCAACTTTCCCTATCTCTTTGGTGGGTATCACTTGTGCCTTACCCAGCCATAAAGCTCCCACGAATTCCACAGCAACACCTGTTCGTGCCCTTTGTGAACTAATGTCCCGTGCTGGCTTCTTCAGGTACACTCACACGTTTCTTAAGTGAGTCTCCAAATCTCCACGACCCTAGGGTTAACCTTGTGCGGTCCATATGTAATGAAACCTTTCTACACAGGCTGGACAGAGCGGCGATCTGAAGTCTCATAATGAATAGGGAGTGGGACTGTGGAGTAAGCCTGGCGGAGCACTTGGAAGTCTGTTGTCGTCTGCTTTGAGCTGTGTCAGGAGACGACAGGAGTCCACTGCTCAGGAGATACTAAAGTCAGCCATAGCAAGGTCTAGCAGTGCGGGAAGATTTTACCCGTTAGTATCAGGTGTTCCCTCCACAGATCCAGAGGTGGATCGGAGGCACTAGCTTAGCTCTCCCCAGCTCTCAGTGGCTCTCTCTGAGCCATTTCACTTCCACACCCTGGAGCTCTTCCAGGGGACCTCCCATATTTCCCTACCTTTGATGAACTTGGTAAGGGTGGGGCAATGAGACCCACCCCTCTGCTTACCCTGGTTCCCTGAGTCAGGGAAGCTCTGGGTTGGCATTATGGCTGGAACTGCAGCTGTGGTCTCCATCCATCACACCTGGCTACTGGGGCAGGCCTTGGCTTAGCAAGCTCTTTATACCTTTAGCACCTTTTTTGGGGGAGGGGGACAGGGTCTCACTTTGCAGCCCTGGCTGGAACTCCCTGTGTAGACCATTGAACCCACAGAGCTCCACCCACTTTGACACTTGTCCTGGTTGATTTTTTTGTCAACTTGATACAAGCCCAAATTATCTGAGAAGAGGAACCTTTGTGGTGGAATATTATTATTATTATTATTATTATTATTATTATTATTATTTGGTTTTTCGAGACAGGGTTTCTCTGTGTAGCTTTGTGCCTTTCCTGGAACTCACTTTGGAGACCAGAGTGGCCTCGAACTCACAGAGATCCGCCTGCCTCTGCCTCCCGAGTGCTGGGATTAAAGGCGTGCGCCACCACCGCCTGGCGGAATATTATTTTAAGATGTGTTACATTTGTTTTTGCTGTGAAACATTTGTTTAATGATGCAAAGATGTGTTGCATTCTTTTATGTTGCATTTGTTTAACTCTGTGAAGCTGCGTTACTTTGCCTGTCTAAAACATCTGATTGGTCTAATATAGAGCTAAACAGCCAATAGCTAGGCAGGATAAATGACGGGCAGGTCTGGCAGGCAGAGAAAATAAATAGAAGGAGAAAACTGGGAAGAGAAGATCGAGGAGCAGGAAAAGGAGAAGAGGGGAGGACATCGGGGCCAGCCAGCCAGCTACATACCTGGGTGTAAGAAGTAAAGAAAAGTATATAAAATAGAGAAAGACAAAAGCTCAGAGACAAAAGATAGATGGGATAATTTAAGAAAAGCTGTCTAGAAATAAGCCAAGCTAAGGCCAGGCATTTATAAGTAATTATAAGACTTGATGTATTTATTTGGGAGCTGGGTGGCAGGCTCCCAAAGAGCAAAGAGTAAAAAACAAACAAACAAACAAAAAAACCCCCTACATTTTAAAATAATACTCCATAACAAATCTCAGTTGAGAAAATGCTTCCATCAGATTTCCTAGTCTGTGGTACATTTTTTTGATGTGGGTGGGCCAAGCTCACTGGGACAATCACCCCTAGCCTCAACCTTCCAAGGAACTGGGATTTCAGACCTTCATCATATGCCTGACTTAGTTAAAAATTTTTATTGTGTTAAATACATATAACACAGAAGTTCCTCTCTTAGCCATTCCACATGTATATTCAGCATATTTCATTGTTATCCTTTGCAAATGTAATTTTTATCTAATTATAATATCCAGATGAATAGAAATATAAGTGATTTTGTATATTGTATCATCTAGTTTTTGGTGGGTGGTGGTGGTGGTACTTTGAGACAGAGTTTCTCTGTATAGCCCTGGCTGTCCTAGAACTTACTCTGTAGACCAGGCTGGCCTTGAATTCACAGAGGTCGACCTACCTGTGCCTCCCGAGTGCTGGGATTAAAGGCATGCACTACTACCACTGGGCTGTATCATCTATTTTTAATAGTTCTAATTGTTTTTTTTTTTTTGTACATTATTTGGGGCTATTAGAGTTCAGTTACAATTATATGTACTAGGTTTTAGTAGATGTTTGTGTTAGCCAGGTTCCTGTTACTGTAAAAATACCTGAGATAAATCAATTTATAAAAAGATTTATAAACCTTTGCTCAGAGGTTTGATTGATTGGCTCCCTTGCGTTGGGCCTGCGGTGAGGCAGCCTATGGTCACGGCGGAAGCCACTAGAGAGCAAAACCACTTTTTTCATGGCTAGAGAGCAAGAGAGGAAGAGAATGGGGCCAGAGTTCCACAGTCCCCTTTGAGGACATGCCTTTAGTGATCCAAGATCTCCCTTAAGGTCCAGCCTCCCCAGGGTTCTAGCACTTTTAACAATGCCACTCTGGGAAACAATCCCTTACCACACGGGCCTCTGCAGGACATGGTAGCAGTATCCTACATCAGTTTAACCATGCTGACTGTATCCTGAGGTGCAGATCTTAGGAGGTCCCACAGCTCAGGCATTATCAGAAGCCTGGAGTGGGAAGGACACCCGGGTCCTCTGATTTGTGATAAGACCCAGGGCTACAGCTTCCTGTACCCACTGTGTGCCAGGTGCCACACACATCTCCCGTGAGATAGAAGGTGCTTGTATCAGTCAGGGTTCTCTAGAGGAGCAGAACTGAGAGAATGAATATATATTTATGTGATTTATTAGAGTGGCTTCCAGGCTGTGATCCAGCTAGTCCAACAGTGACTGTCTACCGATGGAAAGCCCAAGAGTCCAGTAGTTGTTCAGTTCACGAGGCTGGATGTCTCAGCTGGTCTTCAGTATTTGCAGGAGTCCAAAGAAGTAGGCTCTAACGCCAGTGAAGGAATGGACTTGCCAGCAAGATCAAGAGCAAGCAGGCAGAGAGAGCGAGCTTCCTTCTTCCATGTCCTTTATAAAGGCTGCCAGCAGAAGGTGTGGCTAGATTAAAGGTGGATCTTCCTACCTCAAAAGTTCTGGATTAAAGGTGGGTCTTTCCACTTTAAATGATTTAATTAAGAAAAATCCCTCACAGGTGTACCCAGCTGCTGGGTTTTAGTTAATTCCAGAGGCCGGCAGAATTCCAGAAGACTAGCTATCACAGTACTCTAGTTACCACACATGAATCAGGCAGCTTCCCAGGGACGAGCAAGGCTCAGAGGCAGAGCAGTGGCATGTCCATTTAGAAGTGGTAGCTTAGTCGCTCAGGCAGGAACCCGGGCGCCCCCCCAGATACAGGGCAGGAGAGTACAGTGGTGGGAACCATCACTGGCCCTCTTTGAACTTCAGTTTCTTTATCTGTACAGAATCTGTGGACCACGGTACTGTTTCCTTTGTGCAGTTGCTCTTCTGTGGCCCATAGACAGGCCACATAGACAGGCCACGTAGACCGGCCACGTAGACAGGCCACGCCAGAGACAAGAGCCCCAGAGACTGGGTGCCTGGGACCAGATACTTGTAATGATTTGATACCGATGCTGCACCCAAGCACGTGATTACCACTCACAGAGGTGATGGCTACAATGAATTGGAAATTCACAAAGGGAAGGAAAACTTGTTGGCTCTGTGAATGGTTTGTGAACCACGGTGTTCAGGGACCAGACCCTGTCCTCCCTCAGAACCCCTGTGCCACTAAGCCTGGGCTGCCTAGTTGTGAACCCCTCAAGCCCAGGGGTTCCCCCTGGTTCTTCAGTATGCCTCACACAGACAGGGCCAAGAGCTGCAGAGGTGAGGAGGATGTCTGCACCCAGGTTGTCATGAGGGTCAAGTACACTTACATTAGCAGCCCTGGTTTCCGTCTTCCATTCTCCCTGTGTGTCACCTCCATGGCAACACTAGGGTCACTTATGTCTTCCCCATGGCCTGCCCCCTGGAGGTTGTCCAAACCCCACTCAGGTAAGCACTCCAGGGACTCAGCCCATCCACCACCCATCTGCCTGAGGCAGCGTTTTGACCTGACTGAGCTGCTTTGTGAGCCCAGTGGAAGCCTGTTTTCCCTGCAGTGGTGTCTTTCTGGGGAGACGGCCTGCAGGGCTTCACGGAGGCCTTGGCCATGAAGCCTTTCCACTTAGAGTGACCTCAGGCAGTCTGTCCAGAAAGGACTGTTTCTTCTTCATGGGTCACGTGGACATTTGGACTACTGTCCCCATCCTAAAGGATGTCAGCGGTGGTTGCAGGGATACAGATAACAGGCGTGGCCATCACCTGGAAGGATGAGGAGTGTGAAGGTGAAGGAAGTTGAGAGGGGGCAGTTTTAGGAACTTGCAACGTCAGGGGAGAAGTGTGCCTGGACAGTGTGTGAGAGTGTCACGTCTGTGCGTGTGTCGTACATGCATGTGTGTGGCTAAAGGCCTGAAGAGATGGAACTGTCTGAAAATGAAGGTTACCATTGTGAGGCCCGAGGCGGGTGTGGATAGGGCAGGGCCTTGCAGCCCTCCCTGTGGGCTCTGCTCTGTTCTCCAAGTCCTTCCTGTGCTAGAGGTCACGTGGGGCCACATGGAGTTTGCTCATGTCTGCTCAAGTCACCTGGACCACAGCCGGGACAAAAGGACCTGCCTGAGGTTTGCTGCAGGTGGTTACACAGCCTTTCCCCTGGAAGGTCATTCCCTATGAGCCAGGAGACACGCATCCTCTTCTTCTAGCTCCTGGCTGCTGTTAGTTCTCCAGGTGGGGCCAGAGGAATCGGGGCAAAGACTCCTGTTCCCTTCTGCTGGAAGCTTCCCTGACTAACGTCCATACCTGTCTTGGTCTGTGAGCAGATCAAGGAGGATGTAGAAGGGTGGCCAGATGGCTAGATGCAGCTACCCACATGTGGCGTGCCCGTGAACCTCAGGCCCAGGGCCACCCTCCTCTCTCCTGGTTCTCCCAACAGAGCCAGAGCCAGTGGCTAGTCAGGCCATATCTGCCGCCAGGCTGGCGAAGGAGGGAAGGCCGTTTTCCCAGTTCCCAAAGTGTCCCAGGAAAGGGAGAGGCAGTCCAGAGCCCCACAGTGGCGAAGGGAAGTGTGGCCTGCCAGAGTGCACAGTGTCCTGTCAGGGTAGCTGTTCCCGTGGTCTGATGGTGGAGCTCTCTGCCTGTCAGTCCGGCAGACACCTGCACTCTTTCTGTGGGCCCGGGGTCCCAGCTCTGCAGCACCCCTTTGCACTGATGTGACGGTCAAGTTCTTGTAGCTCTCCCTCCCCCCGACTACGGCTCCCCGCCCCCCCAGTATCACATCACACACGGTTTGACTGCTGCTGTCCCTGCTTTAAATTCCCCGCAGAGACACTGGTCAGATGTGCTGGCTATTTCTCTGTGAGTCAGCCACCTTAGGAAGTCACCAAGTCCCCAGGACACAGTGGCAGCCAGTGTGACTAACCTCTGATGGAGTGCTGAGAGCGGTCTCTGTAGCTCTGGGGACGTCAGGTCTGAGTCTGAGCTGTGACCCTTTTGTAGTAGCTGAAGAGCGTGCAGGTACCCAGCTCCCAAGTGACAAGTTCTTGGCCACACAGCTTCCAAGTGACAAGTTCTTGGCCACAGAGCTGCCTGAGTGGGCCCTTTATATTATTAGGCTCCCTCCCTCCCGAGTGCTAGGGTTCTAGGCTGAGCCATTCCCAGATCTGTCTGATGTCATCTCCTCCGTTACCTCCAGTACGCTTGGGTGGAGAAGCACTTTGGCCCTGAATTTCTGGAGCAAATTGTGTTGACCAGAGACAAGACTGTGGTCTCTGCCGACCTTCTCATAGATGACCGGCCGGACATCACAGGCAAGTAGCCCAGGGCAGGGATGTGGGTGGCAGGGGGAGGGTAGGTGGCCATAGTTGCATTCTCCCTTCTCCCACATACCTCCTCCTGGGGTCTCCTCAGCTCCCTTCCCACCTTTACCAGGTGTTTACCAGCACCCAGCCAGGGACTTCCTCCTGTTGGGAAGTCCTGCCTGCGCCGGAGGGACAGGGGGCTACTGGAAAGCAGAATGTCTATGCCTTACCCAGACTGAGTTGGACCTGTTGGCTTTCCTGAGTGAGAACCTAGCTTTGATTTTCAAACCTTTTTGTTTAGTAACAATGGTAGTGCAGGGTAAGTCTACTGTGTAACAGGAAGTCGCAGTCAAGTGTCTATGGCTGACAGTGGCTTAGGCATTGCATTTGTCCCTTTTTTCGGTTCCAGCTAATGACCCCTTCCCAGAAAACAAGCAAACCGATTACTTGGCTCACTTAACTGAGAAGGTAGGGTGGACAAAGGGCTTCAGGCATGGTGGGATTTGGGAGTTCCGTTAGTAAGTCCACACTGTTTCCGGTCTCCTGGATGTGTTCTGCCTGTTTTTGCCACATTGTGGGCAAGATGTTTCCCCGCTGGTAGTTCTTAAGAGTTACAGGTAACAGTTTGTTCTGTTTTGGTCAGATCGGCAGGAAGACAGTTTCTTTCCTAAACCTTGCTGAGTGCCAGGGAAACATGGCTATCTGCCCCAGTCTCTCCAGAGGTCCGGGTGGATGGAGACAGCCTCTCTTAAAGGTCTTCTGGAGGCTTCCAGGGGGCTTCAGCCACAGGAGCTAGTAGGTCTCAACCCCAGGGAGCCTATCAAGTTGCGGCACGGTGTGAAGGAGGTTGGTACCGTAACCGCAGGCAGGGCATGCAGGCCTGGGCTTCCCACTTGAGCTAGCACAGGATGAGCACAGAGGTGGTTGACCAAGCCCAGCAGTGGGGATGACAGAGCCCCTTCAGCCCTCACCGTGCGGACCCGGACCGCTTCCTAGGTGTCGCACGGAGCACCCTGTGCACAGTGCCTTGTTTTACCCTCGTGCCTTCTATAGTAGGGCAGGCTAATGGAGCATCACTTTGCAGACAGAGAAACTGAGTCAGATGAGGCACGACACCTGCTTATGGGACTACCCCGGGGCCCCAGTCTTTGGCCTGAGGCGCTGCTCTCCTCCCCAGGGGCCGAGCCGCACCCCAGCTGGGAGCACATCCTCTTCACCTCCTGCCACAACCATCACCTGCAGCTGAAGCCCCCTCGCCGGAGGCTGCACTCCTGGGCGGACGACTGGAAGGCCATCTTGGACAGCAAGCGTCCCCACTGAGGGCTGTGCTGGGACTCTCTCGTGGTCCAGTGTGGGGCTGGCAACTCGTGACTGGACAGCGGCCAGCCTGCTGAGGGCTGTACTGCGTTCCCTGGCACTTCCTGGAGGACCCCAGTGGACTCTCTGGTCAAGACAACTTCCTGGTACACTCCCCTTCTTCTCCTAGCCCAGACCTTAGCCTGATCTTGGGCAGCACCAGGAGAAAGGCATTTGCTCCCAGGCAGCTTGGCCTGGCCTCAGGCGGTGGACCACGCCATTCCCTCTCACTGCTTCCAATAGGGATGTTCTCTAAGGCACTGGGGTGCCCTGGTCCAGGATCTGCAGCCTTTGCAAAGGTAAGGAGTGCCAGAGAGAGAGATGACAGGCTCCTCTGACAGGCATGTGCCCTTCCACCTCCAACACGGTACCTTGTCCAGTTTGCCCACCTAGCCTGTTCTCTCGCCCTGGCTTTCAGTGGCCACCAGGCTCTTCTGGAGGCCAGCAGTGACCCTGCCTATGGCTGGTGCTGTGGTTTCTTTCTCTGGTATCCCTAGATCCGGTTCACAGCCCAGAAAGGAGTCGGGAGGCTTGAACATTTGTTGACCGTATAAGAAATAAATGCTATTGACATATAGCCTGTGCCGTGGCCTTCTCTAGCACCTGCCCCAGGGTCATCCAGTGTGCCATCTGCCTGTGACGTAAGCATCTGGCAGTCCCACACGCTGATGAACAGGACAGAGGTAGGCATAGTGCTCCTTTGTGTGCCTCACATGGTACCACACGGGAGCAAAGGCAAGATGGCCTAGGTGGTGGCTTCTTTTGGTCCCGTTCAACTGAGGGAGGCACTGCTTCCCTCAAGCACCTCCCCCAATGCCTTACCCCTTTTCTCCTCACCCCGCAGTCAGGCCTCAGCGGTTGTTCCCTTTGGGCTGAATCCCTGGGAGGCGACACTTGAAGCAGCCACCTCCCCACTGTCCTCTGGCGAATTTTAGAAACAGTGCCCTCCAAGGCCAGTTGCATTCTCAAAACCCTGATTTGAGATGGGCCTGGTGACATATGCCTGTTCTCTCAGCACTTAGGTTGAAGCAGGGGTATTGCTGTGAGTTCAAGACCAGCCTGGGCTACATAGTCTAGGCCGGTCAGGGTCACACAGCAAAACCCTGTCTGAAAACATTAAAAATCAGCACCCTAGTTTGTTTCTGGGCCTTCGTACTATGCCTTTCAGTATCTAAGGCAGGTGATCTTGACTTGCCTAGGGACTGGCTAAGGTAGAGAAAAAAAAAAAAAACAAGAGAGAGAGCCCTGGTTTCAGAGCTGGCCAGGAATTCCATTTCCTATCTTTTGGTCTTAAGAGTTCAGTTTTGTCACCAGGCTAGGTCTGAGGCATCCACCACCCAGTCTGGAGAAGGATACCCCAGGAACCCACTGCCTGTCCTGGGCCCCTCTTGACTCAGCCATGTGTGCCTTTCCATAGTACTACTCCATTGTTACCCTTGGGCTGGTTGGGGGCTCTGCCAGTGTCTTACTGGAAACACATGGCAGTGATGTCACTTGATCCTGGAACGCTGTGGCACAAGCAGGGCAGTGTCTGGTAACGTCTTGACCAGGGGGCCTGGAAGAAAGCCAGTCCCTGGAGGGTGGCTTCGTGCCTGCTCCAGAGGCCCTTTGTTACCCTGACAGAAGACCTCATTCCCCAGCAAGACCATCCATGCTGGTCCAGGAAACAGTGTGACAAGTGAGAAGCATGAATTATTTCTTTGTGACTCCTCGTGGCGGCTGGATGCGGCTCCCTCCTGTCTGTCAGCCATAGGGCCTGCTTTCCCGTGATCCTCACGCTGCCCAGTGCCAGGTCTCCACTTAGAGTGACCTGGCCAGTCTAGAGCCTTGCAGCCTCCAGCCGTGGCAGTGAGGGAACTCTCTTGTGCTTGTGACCTTCCGTGATAGGTTGGGGATGGTCGGTCATGTACTTTCTAGGTGCCTGGGCTTTTGCCAAATCAGAGGTCACAGCAACCAAGGAGAGCCACTCAGCCCTGCCTTGAAAATACCGTGACTGTCATTCAGGGAAGAGAAAACAGTGCAGCTCATTGCTACCCAGAGTCTGCCCTGCCGATGACAGATAACCCTGCTGTCTTACTGAGGGTTACTATTGCTATGATGAAACACCATGACCAAAAGCAAGTTGGGAAGGAAAAGGCTTATTTGGTTTACACTTCCACATCTTAGTCCATCACTGAAGGAAGTCGGGACAGAACTCAACAGGGTAGGATCCTTGAGGCAGGAACGATGCAGAGGCCATGGAGGGTGCTGCTTACTGGCTTTCTCAGCCTGCTTTCTTACAGAACCCAGGATCACCAGCCCAGGGGTGGCACTATCCACAATGGGCTGGGTCCTCCGCCATCAACCACTAACTAAGAAAATGCCCTACAGCCAGATCTTATGGAGGCATTTTCCCAGTTGAGCTTCTCTCCCTTCATATAACTCTATCTTCTGTCAAACTGACGTCAAACTAGCTACCACAGTTGATCCCTTGTCAACTTGACACACACATCACTGCTAATCCATAACCTTTCCTTTCTTCTTCATCCCCAAGATTACACATTAATATGGCATCACAGTATAAGATATTCTCAAACTTAAAAGCCCCACTGCCTTACAATTTCAAACATTTAAAAAAATCAAAGTCTCAGCTGGGTGGTGGTGGTGCCTGCCTTTGATTCCAGCACTTGGGAGGCAGAGGCAGGTGAATATCTGTGAGCTCAAGGTCCACCTGGGCTACAGAGTGAGTTCCAGGAAAGGCGCAAAGCTACACAGAGAAACCCTGTCTTGAAAAACCAAAAAGAAAAAAAAAATTCAAAGTTTCTTTTAAAAATCCAGTCTCAACTGTGGACTCCTATAAAATGAAAAATAAGTTAAATATATGTGTGTGTGTGTGTGTGTGTGTGTGTGTGTGTATTTTTTTTTTCAAGAGGGAAAAACCAGGACATAGTCACAATCTGAACAGAGCAAAACAATACTCCAACTTTAAAAATTCAGTATCCAATGTCTAGGATCCACTCACGATCTTCTGGGCTCATCCAAAGGGCTTGGATCACCTCTCCAGCTCCGCCCTCTGCAGCACACACAGCTTGTCTTCTCGGCTCTGGCTGGCTCCTCTTCACTGCTGCTGGTCATCCCGTGGTACCGGCACCTTCAAAATGCTGGAGTCTTCTGCTTTGACTGGGCCATACTTTCACCAATAGCCTCTCCTGGGCCCTCTTCATGGTGCCAAGCCTCAACTTTCTCCATGACCCCTTCAATCCTGAGGCTTCCACTGATATTCCAGCTGCACCTTCACCAATGGCCTCCCCTGGCCTCTCACGGTGCCAAACTTCAGCTGCTCTCCATGACCCCTTCATGCCTTCAAAACCAGTACCACCCAGGAGACTCTTACACATGACCAAGTTTGGCTGCCAGCACGAGGTACAACCCTGGCCACCTCTGGAACGCAGCTTCTGTGTGCTGACTCTGAGGAAACACTTCCCAGAAGATTCCACCTCAGTGACACTGGTCTCTTCTTAATCACCACTGACTTCTTATCTCCAGGAGACCAGCATCCATTGTCCCAGCACAGAGGTTTCACTTTAGTGGTTCTGGTCTCTTGTTAATCAGAGCTGATTCTTCAGCCCCTACTGACCAGACACCACAGATTCTTCACACAAAAGGCTGTCTCTTCTGGATGCTCAGCCACATGAGTGCCCTAGGAAGGGAATGGAATTGTAT
The DNA here is from genome assembly GCF_004664715.2 of Peromyscus leucopus. Lineage (NCBI taxonomy): Eukaryota > Metazoa > Chordata > Mammalia > Rodentia > Cricetidae > Peromyscus > Peromyscus leucopus. The sequence goes on from NC_051086.1 coordinate 42,605,685, forward strand.
TAGTCAGGATTTTCTAGAGAAACAGAACTGATAGAATGAATGTGTGTGTGTGTGTGTGTGTGTGTGTGTGTACATATTAAACAAGAGGGTTTATCAGAGTAGCTTACAGATTATGGTCCATCTTGTCCAACAATGACTATCTCCCTATGGAAATCCAAGAACCTGATATTGTTGTGGTGTATTCACCAGAGAAGACTGCTCAGACTTGGGGTTAAGTCAGTTGAAAGTCTTTATTGGCTGACTGGAGACTACACTGGGTGTTCAGGATCCCCGTGTAGCCCCGAGCCTTTCTCATGGTGAGCTTTTAAGCACAAAAACCATGTTCTGGGTTGACATACTTCAGCTAACGAGAACAGTTAGCCATAAGCAGAACTACAGGAGCTAAAGAAGCAAGGTTAGTATGTTTAGATACTTTCCCAGAACTATGTGGACTTGGATGGATCAGGGCTTTGTTTTAGTTTTGGCAGGTGGTGTTATCTACATGCTGAGTTTTATAGCCTAAATGGTAGTTCCACCATGGAGTCAGTTGTGCTAAGGTCTGGGGGCCTACTAAGGTCTGGAGCCCTCTTAAAATAGTTGTTCAGTCCACAAGGCTGAATATCTCAGCTAGTCTTTAGCCTATGGTTGGAATCCCAAAGAAGTAGCTTCTAATACCAGTGAAGGAAGGCCACAGCAGCAGGATGGATGCCCTTGCCAGTGGGCGTGAGGGCAAGCATGCAAAGAACAAGTTTCCTTTCCCATGTCCTTTTACACAGGCAGTCACCAGAAGGTGTGACCCAGGTGTGGCTCCTAACACCTCAAATGATCCAATCAAGAAGATCTCTCAGAGGTGTGTTCAGCTGCTTAGGATTTAATTGACTCCAGATGTAGTAAATTGATAACCAAGATTAGCCATCACAAATCCACCCCTCATCATATCTCCTTACATCATGCTTAATTTCCAAATGAAAATAATAACGAGATCATGTTACACTAACATGATATAACTCCTCCATACAACCACAAATGCATTATATATTTAGAACAGGTGGCAATGTCCCCTGAGGAACATTCTATTAGTGTCTCATAGCTTAAGTATAACTACTGCTGTTATCTCAGTTGATGTTATATGATAAAGAAATTGAGGAAAGTATACGTGAATATATATATGCACACACAAAATAGAGGGGAAATACTCATGTCACTTATAATCTTCATTTCTGCAACTGGTCACATGGCCTTAGCTGGTACTTATAACTGTCTTCTTCTATCCATTCTGTATTTCCTCCACCCTCAGCAAGCACCTCTTGTCCTGAGAGAGTTGTCCATATCTTCATTTCTGAAGGATCTGGACCCTTCGTCATCCTGCTGCATTTGGGCTTTTGTAATTTCCCATTGACTGCAATCACATGACACAGTAGCACCAAGAGATGCCCTAAAGTGGCTGTTCTCAACCTGTGGATCATGTCTCCCCCCCCCCTTTTTTTTTACAAGGGTTGCCTAAGGCCAAAGGACAACACAGATACTTACATTATGATTCATAACAGTGGCAAAATTACAGTTACAAAGCAGCAATGAAAATAATGTTATGGTTGGGGGGGCCACGACAACATGAGAACTGTGTTAAAGGGTCACAGCATCAGGACAGTTGAGAACCACTGCCCTAGAGGATCTCCTGCATTCAGACATAATCTTTCTTACCTCCATTGTGGGGAAGTAATCCAATTTCCCCATGGTAATCTGGATCAATCACTTCTCCTAAAACTCCTACTCCTTTCTTAGCCTGTTGGCTTGGGGCATCAGACACTCGAGGTGGCCAGGGGGACGTCTGAGCTTCCAGTTCAAGGACATGTTTGTTGTGTCTCCTGGTGGGAGAGCTCCCCCTTGTGGAACCAAAACGTCTAGGCCAGCAGAACTAAGGTCCCAGGCGCAGGGAAGCAAAATTTTCCTCAGTTGGTCACTAGGGGTGATAGTGGAACCATTCCATTTTCCACCCCTTGATTCCTTGATCCTGGTCATGGGAGAAGCAGTGTTGTATATGGACACTGATTCAAAGCATATACCGCCTTCTGGAGAACTCTGCCCAGGCCACCTGATTGGCTCTGTAACTGTGTCTTCAAAAGGCCGTTCATTCCATCATTCTGTCAGGCCACCTGCTTCAGAATGGTGGGGAGCATAGGAAAACCAGGCAGTGGATTCCATGGCCATGGGTCCACTGACTGTTGCACATCCTTGGCTGTGAAGTGAGTTCCTTGGTCAGAAGCAATACTGTGTGGACTACCATGGCTGTGTAAGGCATTCATTCCGTCAATCCATAGATGGTAGTTTTGGCAGGAGCTTTATGTACAAGAAAGACAAATCCATAAGCAGAATAAGTACTCTAATAAGGACAAAGCCTTGCCTTTCCACAAAGGAAGTGGTCCAGTGTAGTCGACCTGCCACCAGGTCACTGGCTGGTCTCTGCAGGAAATGGTACCATATCGGGGCTCAATGTTGGTCTCTGCTGGTGTGGTACCTGCATAACATGCAGAACCATCAGTAAACCAGGCACTAGTCTTCTCTTCCTCGGTCAACCAATCATAGAGCACACCCCATGAGGCTATAGGTGCATGCTTGGGAGCAGGTGGCATTTTAATGGGAATAGAAGCTATAGGCATTTGGGCAACTTCTTCATGTAACTTGCTTGTCCCCTCAGGACCTGCTGGGGCCCAATCACATATATACCACTTCCATTTGGTAATGGATTGCTGCTGTGCACATCCTACTTTATGACTTGCTGGGTCAGATACCACCCAGCTCATGATGGGCACCTCAGGTCATATGGTAACCTGGCGGCTCACTGTCAAATGTTCAGTTTCTACTGAGGCCCAACAGCAGGCCAAGAGCTGTCTCCTGAAGGGAGGACTGCTGTCTAGATGATGGTAGAACCTTTCTCCAGAATCCCAAGGGTCTGCTCTGATTTACCCAAAGGGACCTGCTCCCCACCCCCAGCATCTCTATCTGCCACGGACACCTCAAATACCATGAGGTCTGCTGGATCATATAGTCCAAGTGGTATGGTGGCCTGCATCGCGACCTGTACCTGTTGAAGAGCCTTCTCCTGGTCAAGGCCCCAGCCAGAGCTAGCAGCTTCCCACGTCACTTAGTGTATGGGCCTGAGTAACACCCAAAGTGAGGAATGTGCTGTCTCTAGAATCCCAAGTAGGCTCACTAAGGACTGTGCTGCTTTCTTGGTGATGGTCCAGGTATAAAACCTTCCCCTTCACCTTAGGAGGAACATCTCTGCCTGCCCCACACCACTGGACTCCTAAGAATTTCCCTGAGGTAGAAGGGCCTTGAATTTTGGTTGGATTTGTTTCCCATCCTGTGATGCATGTGTTACAGGTGGTTGCTGCCTCCTGTTCACTCGGTACAGCCAGCACCCACTCTTCCTTCCCTGACCCCCCAACTTTGTGACTTCAATTTTTTTTTTCTTTTTTTTTTTTTTGGTTTTTCGAGACAGGGTTTCTCTGTGTAGCTTTGCGCCTTTCCTGGATCTCGCTCTGTAGACCAGGCTGGCCTCGAACTCACAGAGATCCGCCTGGCTCTGCCTCCCGAGTGCTGGGATTAAAGGTGTGCACCACCACCACCACCAGCAACAGCAGCAGCAGCAGGCTAAAATGACTCTTAAGGATAAAAATGCATGGAAACCACATGTAAACTGTCTGGTTGAAAAATCCTTGATTAGAATGTACAGACAGGGATCCACAAGCCAGCAGCCCTGCTCACAGCTTAAAGAATGGCTCCTCAGAGGAGCTGGCATCTTCGATGCAAAATTCAAGAATCTTTCAACTACTTCTGCTGCTGGCCAGTCAGACTGCAGTGGTTCTCAACCTGTGGGTCACAACCCACACAGCATATCGGCTATGACTTGTGTTTACGTTACGTTATATTCATTACAGCAAAATTATAGTAATGAAGTAGCAATGAAACCATTTCATGTTGTGGGCCGCCACAACAAGAGGAACTGTATTCAAGGGTCACGACACGAGGAAGGCTGAGAACCAAGAGGAGCAAAGCGGATGGAGGAACTACAGTTCATCGAGATGGCCACTGGATGGCACCAGAGGCCTGGCTCTGGGACCTTGGAGCCCTTTCTGCCCGCCTTGAAGCCTGTCGTGATCCAGACCTGCCCACTCTCGGAAGTCTTACCCTGTTATTCCCAACCACTATTTCTGACGTGTGCACCTTCTGGGCAGGGCATGAGGACCTCAGTCACTGTTGTCCGAGCAGTGGGATGACTCACATCTGCTCTTACCGCACTGAGAAGAGCCAGGCACCGTGGTTGCCAGCCTCCAGACCAAAAGGAAGGTGCCTCCATGGGCGTCTGCTATGATGATGCAATGAGGCAGGTGCCTCGAAGCACGTCATACAAACCCAAGGTGGTCCTCAACATGCTTCAAGTAGCAGAGGTGAAACATTTCACAAGTTCCTTATGCCTAGCTCCCAGGCTCACCGTGGAAAGTTTCTGGAACATCTGGAGGCTGATGGGATTCATGGTGAACTAGTGAGTAGAGCCTGTTGCCACCTTCTGGGAGTCAGTTCCACCCCCTCACATTTGTGTACACCCTCCTCACCCCCGTGGCATTTGAGTCTCTGACCTCTGACTAAGCAAAGTGTAAGGTTCTTTCCTACACAGGTTCCACCTCTAGTCTGGAGCCTCTGCTGTCCTTTCCCAGTGGCCCAGGCCTGTCTCACCCCCGGGCCCTGCCAGTGGTCTTCCTCCAGAGTCCCAACTTCTGAGAACTTCGAGTACTAACTGCACACGGACTCCAGGGGAGGAGGTGCTATCTAACAGAAGGGAAAGAGTCTAGGGAGGAGGTCGGAAGGCCCCAGAGTTTCAGGAGCATATGCTATGTGCTATGACGTCTTTAATTTTCCCAAGTGACTGTGAGGCAAGGATAGGACAGTCGCCGGGCGGTGGTGGCGCACGCCTTTAATCCTAGCACCTGGGAGACAGAGGCAGGCGGATCGCTGTGAGTTGGAGGCCAGCCTGGTCTACAGAGCGAGTTCCAGGAAAGGCGCAAAGCTACACAGAGAAACCCTATCTTGGAAAAACAAAACAACAACAACAACAACAACAAAAAAAAAAAAGAATAAGATAGTCTGGGTTTAATTTCATGGAAACTGATGCAGAGACAGTGGACCAGGTTCAGCAGAGTGATGCTCAGCATCCCAAGGTTGTAGGCACAAGGAAGCCCAGAGCACTGACAAATAGGGATCGAAGGGCAGAACACAGAGCCAGGATGCTGGCTGGCTGTCCTACAGTTGGAGACAGCGGGGAGCAATATGACTCTATGGTGTGAGCTGTATGCATACTCAAGCCTGGGTAAATTATGGTCCGTGTGAGTGTGTGTGTGAGTGTGTGTGTGTGTGTGTGTGTGTGTGTGTGTGTGTGTGCGCGTGTACGAATACACATGCATCTTAGTTTGCACATCCATCTTAGTTCCTCCTGGAGGCGCTGCTGTAATGGATTCTTGGAGTAAGATGTGGTCATCTAGGAACCACTGAGTTCATCCTGTGGGAGAAAGGGTTGGACATCCAGAGACAGAAGAACCAAAACACAAACGGAGCAGCAGTGGTGGCTGCCAAGGAAGTGAAGTAACAGGCAGAGAACCCGCAAGCAGCAGTCCCAGGGAGCGGGAAGCAGCCTGTGGTCAGGGAAAGCGAAGGTGACCAGGGGAGCACGAGGTGAGAGCCAAGGCCAAGGCAGAGGCCACAGAACCTGGGAAAGGAGAAGCAATGCCCACAGAGAAAGGAGAACAAAATGGACAGTTTGCTAGAGAAGACAAACTATGGGGGGTGGGGGTGAGGGCCCCCCCTTCCTGGACTCCCTCCCTTCTCCCTCATTGGTCCCAGTCGGGATATCCTCTCTTGGGTGGGCTCTTTCCCTCTGCGCCCCCATGGGCTTTTCTTCCCGCAGTTTGTAGTCATTTGTAACCCATTTAAGGTCCTGGAGTGGGACCCCCCATCCCCACCCCCAGGAGCAAGAAACAGCCTGTCTTACAGGGTCTTTCCTGTCCCTGCTTTCCTGGTAGCCTTGAATTCCCCAGACCCTCCTTTGCCTTCTGCCAGCATGCTACCTCAAGCACTTTTCAGCAAGAATTGTGGCAGGAACAAACCACATTCACACCGAACAAGGGACTTCAACAGTGGGGGCTTTTATTCTGGGAGAAGCCTGCAGAGATGGGATCCCTGGGAGCCTCAGAGCCTGCCATCCATTTACAGGGCAAAAGGGGCGGGGGAGGAAGGATGGCGATGGTGTCTTTTTTTGGCTTGCACTGGTTACTAGGGGGTAACCAGTGAGGTAAGAATGACAGACGATCAATAAACAAACATCTCAGGGGAGAAGGTGAATAAGACCAACATACATTGTCTGAAATCTCAAAGAACTAATAAAATACTATTTTGAAATAGATTTGCCTCTCTCTCTCTCTCTCTGTCTCTCTCTCTGTCTCTCTCTCTCTCTCAGTTTTTGGAGACAGGGTTTCTCTGTGTAGCTCTGGCTGCCCTGTCTAGACCAGGCTGGCCTCAAACTCAAAGATCCACTTGCCTCTGCCTCCAGAGTGCTAGGATTAAAGGCGTGCTCCCCCCCCCAGTGCCCCACAGATTCACATCTCTTCTGGTCATTGTCCCCTCTACAGGGGTGGGAGCAGGAATCAGGCAAGCAAGTTACTTTAGTTTTGGAATACTAATTATGGTGGTTAGAGGAAACTAATTGTCACTATTTGAACAAAATAGGGGGAGGTTTTTTTTAAAAAAATGGTTTGGTTGGTCTTGGCTAACAACCACCACGGTTGATAGGCAGCTGGCTCCAAAGCAAGAGAAGCAGACCCATGTAATGGGTTTTCTACTCCCCGCTACGTTTCTCCACGAGCGCAGTAAGCCAGAACAAGCCACATTGAAAAAGCATGACAACAGGTTTATTTGAGCAGAGTAACTCCCAGGTGAGTTCTCCAGTGCCAGAGATGGAGGCTGGAAGAAGCCTCACCCCCACCCTCTACCCCAAACTAAAGCAGGGAGACTTTATAGGTTGTAGGTGCGGTGTGATGACGTGTGTACCACGAGCTGGGTTTGTGCCCACTTATGGTCAGAAGCTGAGCACTTAGGCGGGGATTTGGGCTGCTGGTCACGACAGAGGAAGAAGCTGCAGTCATCACCAGGAATGCAGAAGTGGGCTTTTTGGTGCCTTTTCTTTGTTCGGAGACTCTGTGAGCAGGGTTTGGAGAGAGAGACAGGAATGAGGCTTTCTGAATTGTTCAGGGGTGAGCTGGAGGTTCCAACCGAACACCCGGGACTGGGAGTAAGAATTCAGAACAGGTGTAATAAATGCCCTTTGAGAGGTGCACAAAACAGTGTCCTCAATCGATTAAGCGAGGACTGGGACAATCAAAACTTGATGGCTAAAAGACCTCAGCAAATGGGCTGAGCCGCAGCACGACAATTCTGATGAGACAGAATGAGTCAGAGGCCTGAGCTGAAGACTTCTGAAATGCAGCTCACAGCAGGGCTGAGGACAGAGCAGAAATGTCTTTCTTACTCCAGAAGGACATGCCCAAAGAACACGGAGCTGACATTGATGGTGCCCCAATGCCCTGAGCCAGGATTGATGCATGAATGGAGATTTTGTACTGCACAGATACGTTAACATTTAAAATCGGTGGACAAAATAATTCTAAATATTTCCAGACCAAAAAATTGAAGCAATTATCTTCAAGATCTGAAGGAAAATAATTTCAAACTCAACTTCTAAATGGAGCCAAATATAAAAGGGAAAAAAAGTCCATGAGCGTGCTGGAGAGATGGCTCAGCTTTTGTGTTTGTTGTTTCTCTGAGATAGGGTTTCTCTGTGTGACCTTGGCTGTCCTGGAACTCATTTTTGTAGACCAGGTTGACCTTGAATTCACAGAGATCTGCCTGCCTTTGTCTCCTGAGAACTTGGATTAAAAGTGTGCACCACCCCTGCCCAGGGAGATGGCTCAGCTTTTAAAAGCATGAACTGCTCTTTCCAGAAGACCTGGGTTCAATTCTCAGCACCCATGTCAGATGGCTTACAACCTCCTGTCACTCTAGGTCCAGAGATAGCTTAGTTCTCTGCCCTCTGTGAGCACCTGTGCATGAATGAACACACACACACACACACACACACACACACACACACACACACCCCAAAAATAAATCTTTAAAAAACATGAGACAATTGAAATGTATGATGTCAGAACTTTATCAGTTCTTTTTTTTCATTTGTAAAATATTATGTGTTTTGCCTGCATGTATGTCTGTCCACCCTATGTGTGCCTTGTACCCACAGAGGCCAGAAGAGGGCATTGGATTCCCTGGGACTGGAGTTGCATGTGGTTGTAAGCTGCATTATGGGTGCTAAGAATTGAATCCAGGTCCTCTGGAGGAGCAGCCAATGAGTGCTCTCAACCACTGAGCCATCCCTTCAGCTCCTGATCAAGTTCCTTTTGACAGAGCTACCAAGTGATGCATTCTAGCAAGGAGGGGGAAAAGCTACAAGATAGCCCCACCCCCACCTTCTTAAGTTCAGCCATCATAGATAGGGCAAGGTATATATGGGTTGTCCTGGCCCCATATCTCCATCCTAGGGATCCCAACTTACTACTTGGCAGACTCTGAGTGGCTATACTGTGTGTTGAACCCCAAATGCCGGAGACTCAAATGTGAGAAGACCAGATGTATCCAGTGGGCCTGAATGTTTCACCATGGTACTCCCTGTGGTGCCTGGCTTCAGTTCTGGCCCAGAGTTCCTTCCCCATGGACCCTTGGAGACAACATTTTGACTTTTGAGGCTGAAGACCAGGTACCTGAAGGAGGAGACCTTGCCATATAGCCACCATTCTGTGGGTTTGGTGATGTCAGGGGCTCCTTTCCCTGTAATTACAGTTTGAATTTAACTTTTTGTTTGTTTGTTTTGTTTTGTTTTTCGAGACAGGGTTTCTCTCTGTAGTTTTGCGCCTTTCCTGGAACTCGCTTTGTAGACCAGGCTGGCCTCGAACTCACAGAGATCCGCCTGCCTCTGCCTCCCGAGTGCTGGGATTAAAGGTGTGTGCTCACCACCGCCCGGCGTAATTACAGTTTGATACCCAAAATCTGTCCACTTGTACAGTTGTCTGCTCTATAGATGTTTGCTGGTCACTCCACAGACAGGCCTGGCCTCAGTATCCCTGTGTGTGTCCCCAGCCCCACACCATATTGGCCACTTCTGCTGAGTTGGGCTCTGGGACAAGATGGGAACCAGCAGCATGGTTCCTGCTGCTGGAGGAGGGGTGTGTGGTGACATGTGGTGATTAGGTTATGGACTTTGCTCATGCTCAGTGCTCCGAGGGAGCCAGGGTATCAGTGGGGTGGAGCGGGACTTCTCTGAGGAGGCCTGTGACCTCAGTTCCCATCACTCACTCAGCCTGTTTCCTGACACTGTCTGATGTCAGGTCCCACCACCTCTGGCTTCCAGCCCATCTGCTGTCACTGCCTGCTGGAGCTTAGGTCAGCACTGTGCTGGGCAACTGTCCCGCCTGTCCCCAGGGTCTCAGCTGAGGCAGATGCCTCTTGAGTGCTCAAAGCCTTTCACGACTGCCAAGTCCTCGTCTCTGCTTCCTGCCTGGCTCAACTCCAGCCTTATCATCTACTCACCACCTCCTTGGAGTCTGTACCTCACCACAAAGACTCTGCACTACCCTTCCATCCCCCAGAGGCTGAGCTGGGCACAGTGTCCAGGCTCTTTCAGACATGGCATCCTGTGCCTAAACTTGGATCTCCCCACCTCCGGCTTCTGGGCCACTTGCAACTCTCCTCCTCCATTTAGGGGAGAAGGCTATGTCCCCAACCCCTAAAATCGCAAACTGGCAGAGATGGAGAGGGAGACAAGAGACGGACGATGTTCAAATAGGACATGAAGGAGAAAGGGAAATTTGCAGGACATGGGAGGTGCCGTGAAGGGCCATACGGGAAGGGCCCGGTACAGGAGGCTGAAGACCGTGGAGGGACTAAGACAAGGCCCACGCAGCCGTGTGCAGATGAGTGGGGCCAGTGGGAGAGGACAGAGGAGCAGTACCTCCAGTCTCCTGGGACCGTGACCGCCCCCCACACTTCCCAAGCACCTACAAACATTCCGAAGGCAGCTCTCCCAGCCTCCTGCGACCACACAGTGATATCCTGGTGGTAGCACAGGACAGTGTTTAAACAGTTGTAGCCACTGGTGGCTGTTCTCACATGGAGGGAGACCTAAGGCCACGTGACGCCGGGGGCCTGCACCCACCCCACCTTAGCCCCGGATTCTTGGGAAGGGCTTCTAGTGGGGAAGGAGTGCGCTTAAAAGAGTGAAGCAGGTGGACAGAGAACGTCAGGGCACTCCGGGAGAGGGAACACCGGAAGCGTGGAGTGCTTCTGGAAAAGGCAATTGCTTAGAGGCAGGCATTGTCCTTCCTGGGGCATCTGACCCTCCCTTGGAGGCTGCAGCCCTGGATGTCAGCACCTGTTGCCCCCTTTGCATGGTCTCCTCTCCCTGGGGCCCCAGGAAGTGGCCAGTGGCTCTGCCTGGTGGTGAATTTACCCATTTTGCCCTTCCCCAGGCTCCGCACCCGGTGCTGAATATTCAGACTGGCCACCTGAGTTACCCCTGCCTACGTTTGAGTGGTTCTATTTATAAAGCCCCAAGGATGGCTGACGAAAATGGTGAAAAAGAAACAAAAGTCTCCGAGTTTAAAGGCACTGTGCCAGCTGCTTGTTTGGAAGACAGAATGACGTCTATGCTCAGTTCCCTGCTTCCCCCAGGGACGTGGGGATAGATTAGGCTCAGGCTTTGCTACTGACCCATATGAGCTGGGCCACACACCACGTCCTTCTGCACCCCTGAGAGGACTTCAGAAACCTTGTTTCTGCCTTGCTGGCCTTGGGGGTTGGAGGATGTTTTTCCTGTAGAGCACAGCAGATCCTTCTATGTTCTTCTAGTCTACCCTTCTCCATCTCTTTGGCTAAGCCCCGTGTCTTAGCCAGTGTTCTATTGCTGTGAAGAGGCACCATGACCATGATGACCATGATGACCATGATAATTCTTTTTTTTTCTTTCTTTCTTCAAGACAGGGTTTCTTTGTGTAACAGCCTTGACTGTTCCTGGATCTCGCTCTGTAGACCAGGCAGGCCTCAAATTCACAGAGATCCACTTGGCTCTGCCTCCCAAGTGCTGGGATCAAAGGTGTGAGCCACCATGCCCAGCCACCACAGCAACTCTTATAAAGGAAAGCATTTAATTGGGGCTGGCTTACAGTTCCGAACTTTAGTTCGTTATCATCATGGCAGGGAGCATGGTGGCGTGCAGGCAGACATGGTGCTGGAGAAGGAGCTGAGAGGTCTACATCCGATCCACAGGCAGGAGAGAGAGAGAGAGAGAGACGAGAGAGAGAGAGAAGAGAGAGAGAGAGAGAGAGAGAGAGAGAGACAGAGAGAGACAGAGACAGAGAACCACTGGGCCTGGCTTGAGCATTTGAAGCCCCAAAGTCCACCCCGAGTGACACTCTTCCTCCAATAAGACCACATTTACTTCAACAAGGCCATGCCTCCTGACCCTTCTCAAGTGGTGCCACTCCCTGATGACTGAGCATTCAAATATATGAGCCTATGGGGGCATGTAGGTGATTGTGGTGTTTAAATAAGAATGGCCCCCAGGGCTGGAGAGATGGCTTAGAGGTTAAGAACACTGGTTGCTCTTCCAGAGGTCCTGAGTTTAATTCCTAGCAACCATGTGGTGGCTCACAACCAAATATAGTGGCATATGATGCCCCTTCTGGCATAAAGGCGTACATGCAGATAGAGCACTTATATACATAAAAAATAAGCCGGGCGGTGGTGGCGCACGCCTTTAATCCCAGCATTTGGGAGGCAGAGGCAGGCAGATCTTTGTGAGTTCGAGGCCAGCCTGGTCTACAGAGAGAGATCCAGGAAAAGCGCAAAGCTCCACAGAGAAACCCTGTCTCGAAAAACCAAAATAAATAAATAAATAAATAAATAAATAAATAAATAAATAAATCTTAAAAAAAAAAAAAAGAATGGTCCCCATAGGCTCATATGTTCCACAGTTGATGGCACATTTTGGGAAGGATTGTGTCACTAGGGGTGGGCTTTGAGATTTCAAAAGATTCCCAGTGTGTTCTTCTTCTTCTTCTTCTTCTTCTTCTTCTTCTTCTTCTTCTTCTTCTTCTTCTTCTTCTCTCTCTCTCTCTCTCTCTCTCTCTCTCTCTCTCTCTCTCTCTCTCTCTCTCTCTCTGGTTCTCTTTACTTTCTGCTTGTGAGCTCTTAGCTGTTTCTTTTCTCTGCCGCCATGGATGCTAACCCTCAGAAGCTGTGAGCTGAACTGCCTTGGTCATGGTGTCTTATCAGAGCAATAGAAAAGTAACTATGACAGAGGTTGGTACCAGGGAGGGAACTGTTGCTGTAACAGTCTTGACCACACCGTTTATTGGAGGAACACGCAAGACTTTGGACTGGGAAAGCTGTCGAGTGGGATAAGTGGGCCATCCTGGTCAGAACTGGAAGACAGTAGTGCTAAGAGCCATGTTGACTCTGGAGGCCCAGCTCAAGGTTTCAGAGGGAAACAATATTAACAACGGGGCTAGAGACCATTCTTGTGACGTTTTGGCAAATATGGCTTTCTGCCTTGTCCTAACAACTTTCCTGAGGCCAAACTGAAAGCTTTGGACTAATTCCCTTGGTGGGGGAGATTTCGAGACAGCCTACTAGAATGCCGTCATGTGGTTGTTAGTGGTCACTCTCACGCAAGTCTGCAATGAAACAGAGCAAGGAGGCAACAAGAGACACAAAATGACAGTCTGAGGAGAAAAATAATGCCAGGAAATTTAATATGGGAGCCAAGGCTTGTTCTGAAAGAGGTGAGGAGAATAGAGGGGGGCCTGGTGCCAGATGGAATAAGGGGAGTGCTGCCCTCACGGCAAGGCCCCACCCAGCCGAGCTTCCAGACTGTAAAAAGGACGGTTCTGAGGGGTTTCCTGTTCCTCAAAACAACAAAAGAGAGCTGCTGCCCACCGATTCAAGGGGGCAGGCTCTGTCCTGAGCCAGCGACAAACCTGGCAGGGCTGTTCACACGGTTCTGGCTTTAGAATGGTATGCTCATGAAGGGGTTAATGGGATCTTCTTCTGCAGTTCGGGAGAGCCACGAAGGCCAGCCTTGTGGCAGGGGAGTCCCCTTCATGGAAGCCCCGAGAGGCCATGATGTGAAGGTGAAGCCTGGGTTTCACTGGAGACCCTAGGATGTTGGAGATCCCACAGCCGAGGGATGGCTGCCAGGGAGAGATGCATGCAGGACGTGGAAGCAGCCCAAGAGAGAGAAGTGTGCCACAGGCAGCCAAGCTGGGAGAGTGGAGCCATCTGAGCCCTTTGACATCAGACAAGGAGCTACAGGATTTGGGGTTTGCTCTGCCGGGTTTCAGTCTTGCTTTGATCCACTCACTATGCTCAGATGTCTTCCTTTTGAGATGGTAATGTATATCCTGTGCCTTTGTGTGTTATTGATCCTAGCACTCAAGAGGCAGGGGGATCTCTATGAATTCGAGGCTAGCCTGGTCTACAAAGTGAGTTCCAGGACAGTCAGGGCTGTTGCACAGAGAAACCCTGTCTCGAAAAACCAATAAATAAATAAATAAATAAATAAATAAATAAATAAATAAATAGTATGTGATGTGCCTTTTGATTTGATAGGGGATTGCAATCAAGAGATTGCCTTGAGTCTCAAAATAGATTTTGGACTTCGAAACAGAGTTGAGGCAGTCAAAGACTGTGGGGACTCTTGAAGTTGGACTAAATGTAATCCACAATATGATACGGCCACAAGCCAATGAGGTCAGGGAGTGGATGGTGGTGGCTTAAATGAGATTGGCCCCCATAGGCTCATAAGTTTAAATACTTTTCCACAGTCAGTGGAACTGTTTGGGAAGGATTAGGAGGTGTGGACTTGTTGGAGGAGGTGTGTCATTGGAGGGGGGCAGGCTTTGGGGTTTTAAAAGATTCTTAGTGCTCACTCTCTCTACCTTCTACTTGAGGGGGGTCTCTGTAGGTGTCAGGCAGGGAAGCAAACCAGGAAGGGTGAGAATGAAAACTCAGTTCAGATTGACTTTGTGAACCCAGATCAAGACTTCCGGGAGTCTGATGACAGGAGGTTCGTTGTCAGCATATTTAAAACACAGTGAAATTTGAAAAATAAGTTTCCTGGTGTAATACAATCCCTGGTGCACAAGAAAGCATAATTATATTAAAACTTGATTCAGGGTACATGTCATTTCTTCCAAGGCTACCTGTACTAGGTTAGGTTAAGGGCCTAAGCAAGGGTCTGGACTGGTCTTGGTCATACAGATAACTCAGAGGTCATTTGGTCTATTAGCCAGCTCTGGTCCTGGTTGTGGGAGCTGGGAGCAGTTGGGGGGCTCTGGCTATACAGATAATGTAAGGGTTATATAGACTCTTAGTTATATCTGATCTTGATTGTGGGAGCTTGATATGGCCTGACCTAAAAGGTAACACAGATTACCAGTCTGTTAATCACCTCTAATTCCAAGCCTTTTGGAAAAACTGGTTATATACATCCTTCCCTTGGAAAGAATAATCCTAGGTGCTAACATTCCTGGTTCACTGAAGATCTGTGGGCTGAAAGACCTTGATGCACACAACACTGCTTGTGGTGATCAATATGAGCTCTCGGCTGTTCCTTCATGCCATCATGGACTCTAACCCTCTGAAGCCATAAGCCAAGTTAAATGCTTTCTTTTGTAAGTTGCCTTGGTCATGGTGTTTTATTGTAAGACATGGATGAGACGCACTCCCACTTGTGATACAGTCATCTTGAGATGGACTTATTGGAACATAATTCCACTATGAGTCAAGGAGCATCTGTGTATTTGTATAGGCCCATGAACAAATTCTCTCCATAACGTTTCATAATCTTTGATGTTTTTTTCAGACAGGGTCTTACTATGTAGTTCAGGCCAGCCTTGAACTCACAGCCCTCTTTCCTCGGCCTTTTGAGTGCTGAAATTGCATGAATGCACACCATACCTAGTAATATTTTGTGATGTAAAGTGTACAAGTCTGTGATGGTTAATGTTATTAACTTGACAGAATCTAGAATGCATGGGAGATGTACCTCTGGGCATATCTGTAGAGGGTTATCTTCATATGTTATTAAGGTGAGAAGACATACCCATTGTGTGTGGCCCCATTCCTTGGCTGGTATCCTAGACTATGTAAGTGCAGGAAAACAGCTGGGCAGGAGCATGGGTTCCTGGTTCTCTCCTTTTTAATTGTGGATGCAGTGAGACCAGCTGTTTATGCTGGCTCTCGTGACAAGACCCTCCCAAAGATCAGAGTGTCTTTACCCTTAGACAGACTGTCAATCATGCAACCAAGCATAAGACCTTGAACAACCCAAGAGGGAATTAGTAATTTCTAGTTTAAACCAATTCTAAGAAAACATATGAGGAAAATATTATAAGCCTGAGAACTAGAGAAGAGATGACATTAGTTGGGAAAAGTGGACAATAAAGCATGGTCACCCCAGGACTTGAGGATCACTTGTATGCCTTTCTCTCTCTCTCTCTCTCTCTCTCTTCTCTCTCTCTCTCTCTCTCCTCATTTTCCCTTCCCACTCTTGCCTAAATGAGTGTATATGCTTTTGAGTTTTGATTTTTTTTAAAATCACATTTATTTATGTGTGTGTGCTGGTGTGTGTGTATATGTGTGTGCACGTGTGTGCACGTGTGTGTGTGTGTGTGTGTGTGTGTGTGTGTGTATTCATGCCACAGAACACATATAGAAGTCAGAGAAGAACTTAAAGGAGTTGTTTCTCTCTGTCAACCAGCTTGGTGAACCACCGAGTTACTTACAGAGCACAGGTGACTGACTTACAGGAGTATGGGTGACCCCAGCATCACTCAAAGTCCCGCCCCGTTATGGATGATGACCTCATGGAAACTGCATCATGGAGCCCTGCCTTCAGTTTACCTTCCACCTCCTGGGTATTCTAGCACATCCTAAGGTCATCTGTAGCTGGGGTAGAGGCATAAAAAGAATAATACCTGGAATCCCAGGTGAAGATCCTCTGTCCCTTCTACCCTCCTCTTACTTAGGAGAATTACAGATCCCTTACTGTGACAGTAAACCCAACTAGCAACAGGAACCCAACTATCAGTGTATCACTTTTGCTAATTTAGTTGCCATGGAAACCAGGCTGGGGTTATCTTTACCTCAAGAAGGAGATAGGTTCATCATGTTATGGCCAGAAACAAAAACAAAAACAAAAACAAAACAAAACAAAACAAAACAAAACAAAAAAACACAATACAGCACCACTCTGCCCATGAAGAAACCTGGACCATTTGGAGCTTCCTGAGGGAGAGAGTGGCGGTGGGTTAGGTGTAGCCAGCAGCAGCCTCCTCTCCAGCCAGTTAGGGTGAGGAAGGGATTAAAAAATGAAAACGAATCCGTGTGATGGTTAATGGTGATTGTCAATCTGCTAGGATCTCAAGTCACCTCAGACAAAGCCTCTGGGAATACCTGGTTAGGTTAACTGAAGTTAAGAGACACACCCTGGCGGTGAGCATCTCCATCCTGTATGGAGTAGAGCCCTGGACTAAATAAAGAGAATCTGAGAATTGGCTTTTGTTCCTGATTGTGGATGCAGTATGATAACTGTCAAAGCTGCTTCAAGTCCCGCCCACCGCGACTTCTCCACCATGGTGGAGTGTGCGCGTCAACTGTGAGCCAGAGTTTTTCCCTAAAATTGCTTTTGTCAGGCTACCAAATCATAGCAACAGGAAGAGGAAACACGGTCTCATGACTCTCACTAGTGCTCTTTATTTTAAATCACGATGGTATCTGGCAGAAGCCAGTAGTAGGGATGGTTGCCAGGGGAGACATGGACATCAGAGAAGTTACCCAGTTGGCATGGGGTAGACCTGTCATACTTAGGGACCTGCTCTATATCACTATGCCCATGTTCTTAGTGATCCTATGGGGGCAGAGGGCAGGGAAAAGGAGGAGCTTCTTTGTCTGCAGAATAGGGTCATAGCTCTCCCTGGGGAATCCATGTAGGGATCAAGTCTTGAATAGTCCATGATGTGTCCATGACCTAACATATGCCATAACACTGCGTATCGTAAAGTCATCGAAACCATTAATCTCTGAAGAGTCTGAGTTCAGGGTAAACTATCCCCAGAGTGGGTACTGGGGTGGGGGACCCTCCTCTGCTGTGATAGGACTGGTCTGAGGGAAGAGCTAAGGTGGGACTCTTGGGTGGAACAAGGAAATACTAGGGCTTCTTCTCCCAGACAGACCCTAGGATTTTGTGTGCACAGCACGCATTACCAGTTCCGTAATGAATTATTGAAAACAGCAAGGACCAGGCTGGCAAGATGGCTCAGAGGGTAGAGGTGTTTGCCACCAAGCTTACAGCCTGAAGTTTGAGCTGTGGGACCCACATGGTGTAAGTCAAGAGCTGACTCCCACAAGTTATTTTCTGACCCGAATTATACTTGTGAGTCACAGCCTGTGCCCCCCACACGTATATTCTTACATACACATTATATATATATATATATACATGGTGGTACTTTATATTCATATATATTAAATCAAAAGTAAACAAGCAAGCAAAACTCACCAATGACTACAAAAGCATCTATACACAACTATTCACGGTTGCATGGATCCCGTAGCCACATGGCCATCCATAAATAGCTGGACAGCAAGATGAGGAGTGTCAGGACAATTCCACTTGTGAAGGAGGGGGATACTGCCACATGTCCCCAATGTGGGTGAACCTTGAGGACACTGTTCAGTAAAATGCGCCAGTCGTGAAAGGTGAGACACTGCAAACTCCCACACTGCAAACTCCCATTCACATGAAGTAACTCTGTGATGGTTCTGTTTGGTTGGAACCTCCAGCTGGCTCCTACAAGGTCTGAGAAGCAGCTCCATCTCTCTCTCTCTCTCTCTCTCTCTCTCTCTCTCTCTCTCTCTCTCTCTCTCTCTCTCTCTCTCTCTTTCTCCAAGCCCTGCCCTCAGACAGCTCTTCTGGAGTCGCAACTCACAGATTGAGAACCACTGCTCTAGGTCATAGCAGAAGGCCCAGGAAAGGCTCTTTTTGGAGGTGTGATTGGACCTGTTTGCAATCTCAGCAACAGGCTGAGCAGTAACCCTGGAGCTTCTGGCAGCACTGAGAGCTGTGAGCAGGTGGACAGCACAGAGCAGTGGGAAGAGCTGCCCAGAGCTGTGAGCCGGTGGAGAGAGCCACGGAGTTGCTATGGCTGCTGCTTCAGCTGCCCGGAGAGCTGTTTACACTACTGACTCAGGACAGCTAGCATTACTTCGTGTCTCGTGATTTCTCTGTAAGTTGAGCAGAACCCTCAGCCATCTGGAAATAATCTCCCCGCCTCGTTCCCTCCTTTCTCTCCCTCGACTGCTCCCCAGCCCTACTTATTTGCCCAGCACAGATATTGTTAGCTGCTCCAGCTGAGGTTGATGACCCCTCATGGTGTCCTGATGCCAAGAACCATTGTCTGGTACACCTGCCCGGGGTGACCGCCCACAGACCAGTGTGGCTGCCCTTGTGTGCCGTGTGTAATAGCCTGGCCTGGTATCCCCAGTCCTGGACTATGTCTCAAATAATGCCTGCAGAGCACCAAAGACAGAAACCACCAGAGAGAGGCCACAGGGTAGCCGCATCCTAGTTTCTTTAAGATAGTAGAGGCCCAGGCAAACGGGAAAACAGCCTTGGTTGGGGATTAGGGGATCAAGACTGCCCAGGGGCCAGCCACGCCCTCAGCAGGCCTCAGTTGAGAGTGGATTATCAGCTCAGCTCCTCCTCATCTCTACTCTTCACTGACAGTAGTGGCTGTACCTCCAAAAGGCTGTTTGCCGGGCCGGGTGGTGGTGGTGGTGGTGCACGCCTTCAATCCCAGCACTCGGGAGGCAGAGGCAGGTGGATCTCTGTGAGTTTGAGGCCAACCTGGGCTATAGAGTGTAGTTCCAGGAAAGGTGCAAAGCTACACAGAGAAACCCTATCTCGAAAAACAAGGCTATTTGCCTGGGGAACTAGAGACTCATTGTTCCAATTTGACTCTTGTTCGGTCAACTTTGCCCACCTGTCTACAACAAAACCCCTGCCCAAACCCACCCTTCCATTGTCCCCAGGAGTCTTGGATTCAGAACTGGGACTGTTGCAGGGTAAAAGTACAGCTACTCATTTCAGGACCCCAGAAGATGTCACTGATTTTGTCCCAGACAGGAAAAGGATGTTCGTGGAGTCTCTACCGTACCTGAGTGTCTGTCTGAGTGTCTGTCTGGTCTGCCGTGTGACACTGAGGAAGCCACCTCAACAATTTGAGCCTCTACTTTGTATTTTCATGTGTCAGGAAGGGCTGGGTTGGACAATGTGGATAAACTGGGCCCCGAATTCTACCTCTGGAAGGAAGTACAACTGTGTGAGTCAAATTCAAGTTTCTCAAAGTCAAAGAGCCCCAGGGCCAGGTCACAGGGCAGGTTCCAGGCCGGGAGGAGTGGACCCAGCTGCCCCTGGGCTGCAGGAGTGCTTTCCAGTTAGTATGTGAATTCCCCAGTGCTCCAGGGCCTGGCTACACCTGCCAGTGTTCTAATAATGAGGAAATGATGGTGTGTGTGTGTGTGTGTGTGTGGTGTGTGTGTGTGTGTGTGTGTGTGTGTGTGTGTGTGTGTGTGTGTAAAACCCAGCAATTCAGTCACATACAATAGACTGAACTCCAAAAGGAATATGGGGTACTAACTCTCTATGTCCTGTCCATCTCTGTCTTTAACAAAACAAAACATGTAGCCAGGCGGTGGTGGTGGCGCACGCCTTTAATCCCGGCACTCAGGAGGCAGAGCCAGGTGGATCTCTGAGTCTGAGGCCAGCCTGGTCTACAGAGTGAGTTCCAGGACAGGTAGGGCTACACAGAGAAAAAAACAAACAAAACATATGCATTTGTTTATTTGTATATGGTACACACACACACACACACACACACACACACACACACACACACCATTGAGCAAGTGTGGAGGCCAGAGACAATTTGAGAGAGTCAGGCTTGGCAGCAAGCACCTTTACTTGATAAACCACCTCACTGGTAGCAAACCCCTTCAAGGAGGTAATCCCAAGTCATGTGGGTATCATGGCACCCGGCCCCTAATAAGTGCAGGTAAATCCAAGCATCTTCATCCTTTACAGGAAGGAGACGGTAGAGAACAAACATGGAAGCCTTATCCTCTGGAGCTGACATGGGCAGCACATCTGGGAACCCTGGCCGGAAGCAGAGCTGACACCGACAAGGCCAAGGGAGCCAGGCTGAGGGGCTGCCCGTGGAAAAGGCCTGCAGGAAAAGGTATTTGCATCACGTGGTTGACTGAGTTTTTCTGTAAAGCAAAAGTTACATGACCAGAAGCCAAGCCTACTGAACTGGCAAGTGGACGTCAGCATCTGAGCACTGTGGCCTTGCTTTCCTCATGGAAATGTTGAACATCACTCACTTGCTATGACTGTCACGCCCCCCACTGACCTTGCTTCATGTGGGCTTTCACCCACTTTTTCCCCCCTCACAGGTACTAGGCGAGTTCTCTATCCCCCAGCCATGCCCCCAGGCCTCTCTTACCCACTTTTGCCCTTACTCGGTTATTGAGTTAAACAAAATACCACCGACCAAATTGAGCAGCTTAGCAGCTTGACCACACAATAGCACCTGTGGATCAAGACGCTGCCACTTTTAGACCCCAGGGCTCCAGACAGACCCCGAGGCTGGTGTGTTGTCGGGAGGGTGTTCCCAGTGTTTCTGAGGGCTCCGTGGGAGAGGCTTGCTCTCAAGCTCCTGCATGACTTAGGCCCTTGCAGGCTGGTGACCAGGTGCCTCACTCAAATGTTTTCCCAAATGGCCTCTCCGAAGAGCCAAACCTTTTAGCCAGCCAGTGAGAGTACAGGGACTGGGCCACCCAAGTGAGATGGGAGGTCCAGCCTTCCATAGCTGTGTCTTGGAAGGGAATCTGTCATCTTTGTAGTATTCTGTTCACTGGAAGCAAGTCACTAAGTGAGGGCCTACATGGAGGCGAATACTTACCAGGACAAAGACTCACAAGGAGCAATTCCAGAGATGGCATACATGTGTAGCCTAGAGTAAAAGTCAGCTTGTGGACACAGGCCTGGGAGGCGATGCTTGGCACAGCCTTGCTGTAAGGCAGAGGCCTCTGACTACCCTTTAGCCCACCTTGATTTTGCCCATCTGCATCGTGCCAACGGTGTCCTTACCTGAGCCACATGTCCCTCTGTGTTCAGAAGGCCCTGCCTGGACCTTAGAGAAACCCGTGTCCTCAGAGCAGCCTCTACCCATGGGAATGGGTGCAGCTAAGCCCTTGGCCTCTGTCTTTGCATTCTGTGTGGTTTGTGAGTTGCAGGTGTCAGAGCCGTGGCCAACTTCCATATGACCCTCCAGAGGTCTCACCCACCCCCTGACCATCACTGTCCACACGGGATCAGGACAGTCTGCTCACCCGAGGAAAAGGTGGAGGTGAAGGTTGAGATTCCTGAGGCGTCAAGGTACTTTAGGGTCCCATTCTAGCATGTGTGCCCCTCACACTTAAGATCCAGCTGCCATACCATGAGGATGCTCAGTCTTGGGGAGGGTGTGAGGCCTAGTGATCATGACCACACAAGTGAGTGGTAAACAGGTCCCCAAGCCACAGGTGGGTCTTCAGGTGTCTTCAGGTGTCTTCAGGTGCCCCCACTAGACTAACTGCTGCCTCAGAGATGCCAGGCCAGAACCCCAGTCAAACCCCTTCAGATCCTGCCTCAGGGGGAAATCACAGGGTAATTTTTTTTTTTTTTTTGAGATAATGGCAAGGCATTTATTTCCCCTTGGCCAAGTCCTTTCTCCAGCTGCCAAGAGCACCCCCAAACCAACTGCCTGCGCCCTGCCCCAGCGCTTCTTTTGGGAAACCAGACCCACCAGCACTGACGGTGTGTACTGCTCAGTGTTCTCTCACTGAAGCAAACTATTTACCAGGTGGAGAGATTGGTTCAGACTCAAGCCACAGGACCTGTGGTCTGTGGGGCCTGCGATGAGATGGCGCACAGTAGAGGCGTGTGGTGGGGCCACTCACTTCATAACATCCAGGAAGGAAAAAGAAAGGAAGAGACAGGGTCTCCAAGCTGCTTCAAGGAGATGCCCAGGGTGACCTAACTGTCTCTAACTGGCCTCTCCTAAAGATTCCAGCACCTCACAACAGCCCCAGACTGTGACAAAGTGACAACTTACGGTCAGGCTGATGCCCATCAACAGGACAGATACACAATGGTTCAGTCATCCCACTGCCTCCCATACAGTGGTGAGCATAAGCAAACAAGAACCATCTAGATTCTCTTTCACATGGAGAGATCCTGAAAACCCAGGATGAAACGTAGGGAAGCAGGTCCCCAGTGGGCAGCTCTACCGTGCCCGTGGACACCCAGCACACGAGTGGAGTCCAAAACACCCGAACACTGAAGCAGAGGAGCCAGCATTACTGGGGGGGGGGATACTGAGGTACAAGGGCGGGGCTGGGGGCCCGAGGCCTCTGCTGTATTGGCCATCTTTATAAAGAGCAGAAGCAATGCAAGGATAAGGTTCCCAGTGAGTACTGGGAGGAGGGGGCAGAGCACTTCCTTAGATTGTGCAAAACTCTGGGTTAATTCCCAGAACCAAGAAAAAAAGAAAGAAAAAAAAAAAGAAAAGCAGGGGGGCGGGCATTGTGGGGAAATCTGCTTTAGGCTCTGGTTAAGGAGCCTTCCTCTGGGAGTGCTCTGTCCTATTCTTTGATGTCCAGAACCCCACAGCCCTACGTGTTCTCCATTTCCTTCCTCCAGGCTGAACAGATTCCGCATTGACCTCTTTACCAAGTGCAGAGCGAACAGCTGGACTGAGACCCCTGTCTCCCCACCAGAAACACTCTCAGGGCCTTTGACCAGAATGCAGGCCAAAGGACAAGGGTCTCAGACCCACACCGCACCCAGAGCCGTGGCTCAGCCCCCAGCTACCCGCGGCTTTCCTGGCTTTTGTAGTTCTCCGAGGCCATCGGCTACAGCAGCTCCCCAAGTAGGTCACAGCGATTACTCTCCCTTCAGGGTGATAATGACCATCATTAGTCCTGGGGATGCAGGCTGGCATCTAAGGCTCTGCTTCTCCGAACTGCTTGCCTCTACCTGCAAGCCTCCAGGTGGCCAGGCTCAGTTATTTGTGCTCTCCTTTTAGAGAGGTAACTGAGATGCAGCTAAAAGGTGGACCTCACACTTGTCCCAGGATCATGCTGGACGTTAGACAAATACCTCACACTGCCCTGGACACTGTCCGGAGAGCGTGAGGTGGCCTTTGGGCAGGGAAGAGCTCTGCTTATCATATCATGTGCATGGGTGTTGCCATCTCTGCCCAGACTCTAGTGTTGGAAGTACTCACTGCCAGGCTCCTTGATGGAATGCCACTTACCCATCTGTGGGGGGCCTTGGGGAAGCTGCCAGGCCCAGGCATAACCTCCACAGCAGCCAGTGTATTCAGTCTACTGGGGGTGTTTTCCAAAAAGCACACAAGAAGGTATAAACCCAAAATGTAAGCAAGAAAACAAAACAGAGACGTCAAGGTGTCACAATGGACCCCAAGGTAAGCGCAAAGCAAAAGGGAGTGACGTTTTTTGGAGTAAAAGCTGCAGGGAGACCTGGGTACAATGTGTGGTGGCAGTCAAACACATTTCCATTGTGTTCCCCGAGCTTTGGGGGGCGGGGGTCATCTGTTCAATGAGAAGCACAGCATAAGCACAGCAATGAGACCTGGAGGAACCAGTGGGCCTCAGCTCACAGGCACTGGGAGTGGGAGAGGCCAGAGAGCCAGGGCCCCCACTCCCAGGGCCTGCCAGACCACATCTCTCTGCTGGCACACTCCCTTTAGAACCAGACCAGCTCCCAAGAGCCCATGATTGGCTTTTAACAGATAGGAACCTGAAACCCAGAAAATGTACAAGGATGCCCCATTACTGGTTAGGGGACTGGCAGGTCATATGGTCTAACGAAAAGCTTGGGTACTACTGTGGCCCAGATTTCCTACCTGGAACTGTCCATACACTGGCCCTCATGGTGCCACTACTGCCCAGAAAAGGCCCTTGCAAGAGCCTGAGACTCTACCTCCAAGGAGAGAGAGAATGGGTCCCATAACAAGCATCAGCTTCAAGATGTTAAACAGTTTAACAGAGGCCCGGCCACCCCAGCCTGGCATCTGCACAGAAATAAACCAGGAGTCCGGACAGAAGCTCCTCATCACAGCAACAACAGCGGTTTTCATCAGACTCGGAGAGAGAGAGGTGGTCCCACCATCCCCTGTGGGATGCAGGACTTGAGAAGGATGCAAAGGAGAAAGCTCCCACCGAGGATGCTGTCTAAAGGGCGGGTGAGGGGTGACTTGCAGGGACTGGGCAGAATCAGTGGCAGCAGCAGCTGAATTCAGACTGGCGGGGATCAGCTACCTAAAACAAACAAGTTTTCTTGGGGGTAGTGGGAATGTTGTGGAAATAGATCATGGTGGTGGTGGTGGTAGGAATTTTTCTCGACCTCAGTTTCTGTACCAGGGGAATGGAGCCAGTGATTTTCCCAGGCTGGCGAGGAGACAAACATTCAGAAAGCATCAGGCTGGGCCACGGGGCAGACAGAGGTCTCACTGGGCCGTTCTCTGGGGACTGTTGGTCTGCAGCATCTGAAAATAAGGCCGGAGCACCGAATGGCAACTTCTGCCAGCCCAGACGGGTTTTAAAAATAGGATAGGGAAAAATCAACTTCCTTGTGTTCACATTCGACCTCAAGGGCGTTGGTAGGGAAATAGCCAAAGCCAGGTGGGTGGCTGAGGCTTGAGGATGTTTGTGCTGGCATCACGCCGTGGCTGCACCCGGCTGCTCTGGTCTCCACTCCCCGCCCAGCAGGGCAGCTGAGGACCCAGGCTAGAGCTGCCTCAATTTGCCTTCCATGCTCAGCTCATCTCAGCTCCAAGGACAATTTAGAAACCAGAACTTCAATTAACACTGCATCCTTGGGATACAGCTTGAGAGAAAGGCTGGGGCAGAGGAGGACAAGGAGGCTGGCAAGTTGGCACTGGGTGAAGCCATCTGGCTACATGACAGGGGACTTAAAGGACCCAGATCCAGGGAGGGACGGGGCAGGCTGCCACTCATGACGCTTGTGTGTCCACTCCCTAGAGGGCTCTGGCCTCTTGCAGGAAACAACTCCAACTGCTACCATCCCAAGGGGAGGATTGCAGAGTCTCATCCCTCACTGAACCTCCTCAAGTACTTCCTGTATGTTCCTGGCTGTCCCTAAAGGCCATCGCCACCTGCCAGAATGGTCCCTAGGCAGAGGACTGGTGTCAGAGAAGCAGTCATTTCTTTTTTTTTTTCCTTTTTTTTGGTTTTTCGAGACAGGGTTTCTCTGTGTAGCTTTGCGCCTTTCCTGGAACTCACTTGGTAGCCCAGGCAAGCCTTGAACTCACAGAGATCCGCCTGGCTCTTCCTCCCGAGTGCTGGGATTAAAGGCGTGCGCCACCACCGCCCGGTGAAGCAGTCATTTCTGGACCACACTGCTGATGCCACCAAGCTGTTCCAGGCCTGGCCCTGCCAGGCACAGTTTTCAAGGAGGAAACTAGCATCTAACTTAGAAAATGACAGAAGCTATAGTCCTGCCAAGGTCCTGAGGACACCTGCCATCTTGCCTATGGGGTTTAAATTCCCAGTGCCCAGTTTCTAGACCAAGAGTCTGAGGGCTGAGGAGCTGGGATACTTGCTCAGGGTCTAAGAGGTAGGAAGCATTTGTTTTGGGTTCTGGGGTTTCTTGGAAGTTTCCATAAACATCATGGAGAGTTGTTACACTCACCTCTCCCAGCCTCAGTTTCCTAGCTTTAATATGAGCCAGGAAGAGCACCCAGTGGGACTGCTGTGGAGGATAATGGATGTCGGCCGCCTAGTGAAGGATCATTTTTATTTCCCCTGCCTCCCTTCTCCCTGCTACCTGCTCTGTGTTTGTTTGGTTGGAAGGTAGGCCTCGGGGCTCTAGGGCAACATGCAGGAATTGTGTCTGAGAGGATGGAAGCCAGCCCCACGCAGCCCG
Source organism: Peromyscus leucopus (assembly GCF_004664715.2). Classification (NCBI taxonomy): domain Eukaryota; kingdom Metazoa; phylum Chordata; class Mammalia; order Rodentia; family Cricetidae; genus Peromyscus; species Peromyscus leucopus. Next base: position 42,631,900 of record NC_051086.1, read on the forward strand.
TCTGCTCAAAGTTCATTCTGTATACTGGTAAAAACCACAGGGAAGTGGGGAGCGCTTGCTTTGTTCTGGACATCTCTCATGACCACGTGGGAGAGAAAGCCAGGAAGCAGAAGGCCTGGGTTTGACTCTGGCAGTGCAGGGAGGCTGTGTCCCAGGCCTCCTTCAAGGTGGCTCAGGAAATGCTGTGATCTCCATTTCAACCCCTGGCCTCATGTCTTTTCTCTATGGGACATCACAGGTCACCCTGGGTCAGCGTTAGCCTGGCTGCATCAGCAAGGACCAAAAAGAGCCTGGAGAAGCTGTGTGAACCTGTCGGTGCGAGCCAGGGTAAGAATGTGGAGGGCAGGCAGAGCACCCCAGCTGAGGCCCACACTCTGGGATTTTACTTTTTTCCTTTCTTTCTTGCATTCTTCCTTCCTCTCTCCCTCCCTTCCTCCCTTCCTTCCTTCTTCTTCCTCCCTCCCTCCCTCCCTCCCTCCCTTCCTTCCTTCCTTCCATCCCTGATAAAGTCTCACCATATGTAACCTTAGGATGATCCTGAATGAACTAAGTACCTCAGCTTGTACTTGAACTTGTGAACTTCCTGCCTCAGCCTCCTGAATTCTGGGATTACAGACCTGTGACACCATGCCTGGCTCTGAGGCCCAAAGTCCAAGTGACCAGCCCCCTCTCTGGGTGCACCCTTGTGGAGTAGATTGTAGGAATGAGATAGGGTTGTTTGCATCCATCCATGGGGACTCCTCTCTTTCAATTTTGGCACCTGGAGCCCCAACCTGGAGACTGGCTGAAGAAAAAGGCAAGGGATGCGGAGCCCTGGCCCAGGAGTCTCTTCTGTGGCCCCCAGAGACACAGGGAGCCTCGGCAGAGCTGCCTTTTCTGGGTGTCTCGAAAGCCTGTGCTGCCTGGCTGGCTCCTGACTTGTCCTAGTGACGTAATTTCTGACAGTGTCACAGAAGGTTTCGTGTCCAGACTCAGATCAGAGCTAAACCCAGCCTTGCATATGTTTGGTGACCTTTGGTGTCCTTGGGGACACGCTGTGCTGAGGGCAGGCTGGAGGGAGGATTACACAGCTCATATGCCATTGCCAAACACATCTCGGAGAAGGGAAAAGCTAACACTCAGAGCAGTCTGCCCCTCCCTGGGCTCTGGTGGTAAAGAAGCTGCTCCTAAAATAGCTTCCTTACAGGGCCTGGTGGAAATATCCAAGGGATGAGGAGACACATTTCCCTGTGCCCTGTGGAGAAAGAATACCCCACCCCCTCCCCCAGGTCTCTGTGGGCCCTCAGGGAAGTGGGCTGGTCTGGTCTTCTGGGAACTGAGAGGGTCTTGTGCATGAGGAAAGTACAATTAATATGACATGCCATCAGGAAAAATAAAAAGTGCCCGCCTACATCACTGGCTCTGGCTGGCCTGGATATGGGATGCAAGAACCCAGATTCCTGAGCTTGCCCCAGGATAGGGGAGGGGATGGAAGCAAGGTGCAGAAGCCAGGTGCCACAGAAGGACAGGTTAGCAGTGATGCCAGGGGTCTGGAGGCCATCGACGATGTCCTTTCTAGCACCTCCATTTCTTAGGGACCACAATTCCCCTGAGACAGGATGGAAAGACATGGAAAATCTCGGGGACATGGGAAGGGAAGGAGTCCCTTCCCTGGGGATCTGCAAGAATGTGAGCACAATTAACATCTGCTAAAGGCCTTCTAGCTCACCAGCTGTAATGGTGCAGCCGAGGGGAAATCTCAGGGAGAGGGCACAGACTAATGCCCTTAAGTGTCGCTAGATGCTCTGGTTTCCCAGATTATAATTCCTTCCAAAACATCTCCAGAGTCACCCAGTAAATTCACCCATCAAAACAGAGAGAGAATGGAGGAGGGTCCTTAGCAAGCTTCTGTTGTCAAGAAAAGCAGCTCTTGCCTCAAAGGAAGAAATGAAAAAGGCATAGAGGTTTATTCTGAGAAAAATTGTGGCCCCCAATACTATGTTCCAATAAAGAAATAGCCTCTTGTAGTTTCTATAGTAACAGAACAAAGAAAGTTATAAATCAAGGCTTTAAAAAAAAAGTGGGAGATGAGTGAGTCTGTGTCCCAACTCCTTGTCAACACAACACACAACACCTTTTGTTGCTGTTTTTTTGAGACAGGGCTTCTCTGTGTAGCCCTGGCTGTCCTGGATCTCACTCTGTAGACCAGGCTGGCCTCAAACTCACAGAGATCCACCAGCCTCTGCCTCCTGAGTGCTGGGATTAAAGGTGTGTGCCACCACCACCTAGCGCACACAACACTTTTTTTTTTGGTTTTTTGAGACAGGGTTTCTCTGTGTAACAGTCCTGGTATCCTGGAACTCACTTTGTAGACCAGGCTGGCCTTGAACTCACAGAGATCTACCTGCCTCTGTCTCCTGAGTGCTGGGATTAAAGGTGTTCGACAGCACCACCCAGCCACACAACACTTTTTAAGACATAACTTTTCCTTTTTTGGGGCTTCATTCCCCAAATCTCAGATTATTAAATATCACAAATATAAAACATATTACAAACTTAAAAGTCCAACAGTCTTTACCAATTCAAACACTTTAAAAGTTCAGTCTCAGCTGGGTAGTGGTGGCACACGCCTTTAATCCCAGCACTCGGGAGGCAGAGGCAGGCAGATCTCTGTGAGTTTGAGGCCAGCCTGGTCTACAGAGCGAGATCCAGGACAGGATTCAAAGCTATACAGAGAAACCCTGTCTCAAAAGAAAAAAAAATTCAAAGTCTCTCAACTGTGGGTTCCTATAAAATAAAAAATAAGCTAAATACGTTCTTAATTCAAGAGAGAGGAACCAGGGCACAGTCACAATCTGAACAAAGCAAAACCAAACTCCAGCATCTCAATGTCCAATATCTGGGATTCACTCGGGATCTTCTGGGTCACTTCTCTGCGCCACCCTCTGCAGAACGCACAGCTTGTCCTCTAGGCTTGGGCAGACTCCACTAGCCACTGCTGCTGTTCTTGGTGGTCATCCCATGGCACTGGCATCTCCATAATGCTGGCATCTTCACTGCAACTGGACTGCACTTTCACCAAGAGCCTCTTCTGGGCTCTTTTCATGGTGCCAAGCCTCAACTTCTCTCCATGACTCTGTCAATCCTGGGGCTTCAACTGCCGTCAAGTCTGCACCTTCACCAAGGCCCCCCCAGACCTCTCGTAGTGCTGAGCCTCGGCTCCTCTCCATGACCCCTTCACGCCTTCAAAACCACCTGGGTGACTCTTACACTACCAAGTTCGGCTGCCAGCACAAGGTACAACCTTGGCCACCTCTGGAACACAGCTTGGACATGCTGACTCTCAGGAAACACTTTCCAGAAGATTCCACCTCAACGATGCTGGTCTCGATCACAGCTGATTCTTCAGCCCCTGCTGACCAGCATCCATCATCCCAGCAAACCTAAGGTTTTGCTTTAGTGGTTCTGGTCCCTTGTTAATCAGAGCTGATTCTTCAGCTCCAGCTGACCAGACGCCACAGATTCTTCACACAAAAGGCCCCGAAAAGTCTTTGATTCCCTCTGAAACTTCACAAGCCAGGCCTCCAGCATCTGCACTGCTCTCCACGTTCTTACCTTCCAAGCTCCCACAGAACAGCCCACTGAGCTCTCAACACTCAATGGCTTTTCTAGAAAGTCCTTCCACAATCCTCCCAAGACAACATGGTCAGGTCTGTTACAGCAACACCCCACTCCTGGTATCAACTCGTTAGGGTCACTATTGCTGTGATAAAACACCATGACCAAAGTAAACTTGGGGAGGAAAGGGTTTATTTGGCTTACACTCCTGTATCACTGTTCATCATCAAAGGAAGTCAGGACAGGAACTGAAACAGAGCAGGAATCTGGAGGCAGGAGTGATGCAGAGGCCATGGAGGAGCTTGTGCCCCATGGCTTGCTCAGCCTGCTTTCTTACAAAACTCAGGACCGCCATCCCATGGATGATCCCACAATGGGGTCATCAATCACTATGAAATCTTTTTTTTTTCATTTTTTTTATTAAGAAATTTTCTATTCACTTTATATACCAACCACTGGCCCCCCTCTTCCCTCTTCCCACCCTCCATCCTTTCCCCTCAACCTACCCCCATCCCCACATTTTCCAAATCAAGGTCTCCCATGGGGAGTCAGCAAAGCCTAGCACACTCAGCTGAGGCAGGTCCAAGCCCCTCCCCGCTGCACCAAGGCTGTGCAAAGTGTTACACCCTGGGCACTTGGCTCCAAAAAGCCCGGCCATGCACCAGGAACGGATCCTGATCCCCCTGCCTGGAGGCTCCCCAAACAGTTTGAGCTAAACAACTGTCTCCTGTAACCAGAGGGCCTAGTCTAGTCCTCCGGGGCTCCATAGCTATTAGTCCACAGTTCATGGGTTCCCACTAGTGTGGCGGTCATCTCTACACATTTTCCCGTCATGCTCTCAACATCCCCTGCCCACAGAATCCCTCCTCTCTCTCTCATTGGTTGGATTCCTGGAGCTCAGCCTGGTGCCCGGCCGTGGATTTCTGCATCTGCTTCCATCAGTCACTGGATGAAGGCTCTATGATGACAGTTAGGGTGTTCACTAGACTGGTCACCAGAGTAGACCAATCCAGGCACCCTCTCGACCATTGCCAGTAGTCCAAGATGGGGTCATCCTTGTGGATTCCTGAGAGCTTCCCCAGCACCCTGCCTCTTTCCACTCATTTATCACGGTATCTCTTTCCTTGCTCTCCCACTCTATCCCTATTCCAGCTCTACCCTCCCATTTCCTTATGTTCGCATCCCCCATTCTTTGCCCTCCATCACTGCCCCCATTCCCAGTTTGCTCATGTAGATCTCATCCATTTCTCCTTTGCTGGGCTCTCTATGTGTCTCTCTTAGGGTCCCTCCTTGTTAGCTAGTTTCTCTGGAGCTGTGGGTTGTAGTGTGATTATCTTTTTAGCCCAGTCTTATGGAGGCATTTTCTCAACTGGGATTGCCTCCTCTCAGATGACTCTAGTCTGTGGTAATTGGCATAAAATTTGCCAGCACAGTTGGGTTATAGCAAGATGGGGGATCTCGCCTATACTCTCCAATTTTACCTGATTACAGTCTTGGCCTTTCCGGTAGTGAAGAGGATTTTGTTAAGTTAATACATTTCAAAGGTTCTCATCTGAATGCTAGGTCTAATGCAGAGATGGGCAAGGAATGGCTTGTTTGGGGGTTATCAATAGCTTAAAACAAATTGTATTTAGGATATCAGATCAGCAATGTTCCAACCTCCCCATAGTCTTTGAAGTGTTTATCAGTCATCAGCCTCTGCAGAGATTTCTTTCCAGGAATTTTCATTCACATTTCTGAGATCTGCCCTGAAAGCCACCAAAATGTTATCTACAGCTAATGCTAAGACGTCAACTGTAGCTCTCTCTTGAGGAGCCCATACTCACACTTGGGTCTTCCTTTCTTCTTAGCTCCCCAAAGGAAGACATCTACTCCTGGGTGTTGTCTTACTTACTTTTGTATTGCCATGGTAAGACACTACAACCAAGGTGACTTCTAGAAGAGTTTATTTGTGTCTTAGTGTTTCAGAGGGTAGAATCCATGACCATCATGGTGTTAATATGTTTATGGTGGCATAAGCCTTCAATCCCAGCACTCAGGAGGCAGAAGTGGCAGATCTCTGAGTTGGAGGCTAGCCTGGGGTACAGAGAATGTTCTAGGACAGCCAGAGCTATACAGAGAAACCCTAGAGAGAGAGAGAGAGAGAGAGAGAGAGAGAGAGAGAGAGAGAGAGAGAGAGAGAGAGAGAGAGAAGAAAAAAAAAAAAAAAAGAAAAAAGAAGAAGAAGAAGAAGAAGTAGAAGAAACAAACAAATAAAATTCAGGGCCATAAAGAAAGAGACACTATTTTAACAGAAGTGTCTGGACAAGGTAAAGTTTACTCTTGACTAAGACGGTGGCCTTGGAAGAGAGAACACACCCAGACAGGAAGTGCATTTGGTTTTTAATCCTAAATCAGGGGAGGCTGTGCCTTATCCTCATTGGCTAGGGTTCAGCCTCACAATCTTATTCGATTGGCTAGTCTGAAAAGAATTGGCACACAGGAAATGAAGGAGGAAAGGGAAAGAGATCCTTGCTCTAAAGAGCAGAGGGCCACAGCTCCAGGCCATCACATTCCCAGAACAGAGCAGTGAGTGGGTCTTTGTGCAAACAAAGGTTTTAAGGGTAGGAAGGATGGAAGATTTACATTAAAGGTGGGGAAGATAAAAAGATCTTAATTCCCTGTCTTAAACTCAAATTTTATAATACTTGATAGAAAAGACTCGTATTTGATTATTTGTTACAATGGTGATAAAGATTACTTTTCTCCTCCAGTAGTGTGCATAGACACCAGCTTGATGTCTCCATGTTTGATGACATAAGTCATCAGCATGGAGTCTCCAGCAGCAGGCTCTGTTTTAGAAAAGCTTCCATGTGCTGCTGAGTAGAATGTGTATTTTTGGTGTTTGGGTGAAACATTCTGTAGATATCTGTCAAGTCCATTTGATGTATAATGTCAATTAATTCTGATGCTTCTCTGTTTAGTTTTTGGCCAGATGAATTGTCTATTGAAGAAAGTGGGGTAGTGAAATCACCTTCTATTAATGCAGTGATGTTAATCTGTGTCTCTAAATCCAGTAATGATTTTTTTTTATAAAGTTGGTTTGATACATATGTGTTTAGGATAGTGTCGGAACATGGTCAAAAGAATGACACGTGGTGAATATGCCTTTGGGAAACTCTGGAGAGGCTCCAGAAAAAAAGGCAGAGGGCCTTTTACCTCAAATGCATTTTGCTCCCAGGTTTGTTCTTGACATGATTTTGTGCCTCCTGTGACAAGCATTTACATTTACATTCAATTTATAAGACATGTTTATTCTTGTTGGATGTCAGATCAAAGCTGTAGAACCCATCTGGTAAGAGGTTATGCTGGTGCTGTCCTCAGTGCACCCTGAATCTGGACATGGCCCTCTGCCTTGCTTCCGTGTTTCCAGATAGAATCTATAGTACGTGCCAGGCAGCTGCGTTCAAATTGGTCTGTCCTGAGAAAGTTCTGGGAAAGAGCTGCTCTGTTAATATTTAGTATGTGCTTACTGACATTTATTTACATATTTTTCTGATCATGCTTTTCTGAGCTCAAAAAACCTGCCTTGGATCATTGCTTTTTCTTTGTTTCATTCCTGTATAAAGGGACACTGAAACTGAAGTAAGGTACCTACAGCATTAGACTGTAGTCTGCCCCATTCTTTCAGGTCCTCAGACCCCAGGTCCAACACAGATCTGTATAGGTCAACAAGTCGACAGCGAGTAAGGTCATCTTGGTTAGCTGTTCCCTTGGTTAGAATGAAGAGTTCCTCTTTGTCTCCTCTGGTGTGTTGTAGTTTGAGGTCTGTTTTCCCAGATGTTAGGATAGCGATGCTTGTGTGCTTCCTGTCCCGTTGGATTGGGGCTCTTCTGTCCATTCCTTTACTCTAAGGCAGAGCCTATCTTAGAGCAGAGCTCCTTTTAGACAACAGATAGATGGCTCATGTTTCTTGATCCACTCAGTCAGCCTGTGTCTCTTGATTGGAGAATTGAAGCCACTGATACTTAAAGTTACTATTGAAATGTGCATTGATTGTGGTCATTACGTTGTTGATTTTTTGGTACCCTAACATCCCAGTGCAACCTTTAAGAATCACTCTATCGGGGAAAGGTTAGATAAAGAGGTTTGTTTCGTTTGTGGTACTGCAGACTGAACTCAGGCCTCGGTGCTCATAGGCAAGTCTACCACTGAGCTACATTCCTAGACTTCTTCACTTTTTATTGAGAAGCATGGTCTCACTGAATTGCCCAGGTTGGACTTCAACTTCTGACTTTTCGGCTTCAGCCTTCCAAGGGACTGGGATGACGGGCCTGCGCCACCAGGCCGGGTGAGGTAGGTATTGGAGACACAGATGCTCAATAAATACTATTCATACAAAGATAGTATGCAGTTCTTGTGTTACCTAGTGAGTCAAGTCGCTAGCAGCATGAAGATGAGTTAATAGGCACGTTCCTTTTTCAAGTTGTATCATATGGTAAGTCGTGTTAACACTTGATGCATGGCGGTTTTTCGAGACAGGGTTCTCTTGTGTAAGCTTTGTGCTTTTCCTGGAACTCACTTGGTAGCCCAGGCTGGCCTCGAAACTCACAGAGATCGCCTGGCTCTGCCTCCCGAGTGCTGGGATTAAAGGCGTGCGCCACCACCGCCCGGCAAGTGTATCTCTTTATTGGGTGTGTGCTTAAAGATTTCTTTATCTATTAGGTATACGCACACCAGCAGAGGGCATCAGATCCCACTATAGGTGGTTGTGAGTCTCCATGTGGTTGCCGGGAATTGAACTCAGGACCTCTTAACCCCTGAGCCATCTCTCCAACCTCACACCAGTATATCTTGCAGGCAGGTCACCACTGTAAGTCGCAGGGTTTGTAGCCGAGTGATATTGATGATTGCTTTTCTGCTGCCGTGACACCTGCCACCACAGTGATGGGCCAAGCGACAATGGACAGAAACTGTGGAGTCATGAACTTAAATAGATTTCTTCTTCTTCTTCTTCTTCTTCTTCTTCTTCTTCTTCTTCTTCTTCTTCTTCTTCTTCTTCTTCTTCTTCTTCTTCTCCTTCTCCTTCTCCTTCTCCTTCTCCTTCTCCTTCTCCTTCTCCTTCTCCTTCTCCTCCTCCTCCTCTCTCCTCTCCTTCTCCTTCTCTTCTTTCTCCTTCTTCCTCCTCCTCCTCTTCCTTCTCCTCCTCTTCCTCTTCTTCTGAGGTAATATCTCACAATAAAGCCTTGACTGTGCTGAAACTTAATCTGTAGGCTGGTCTTGAACTCACAGAGATCCCTGCCCCTACTTCCAAGTGCTAAGATTAAAGGCATGTGCCACCATACCGGGTTGACTTTTTCTTCTCTTAACTTGATTATTTCGTTTTGATTTTTTTTGTTACAATGACAACAGCTGGTTGATACAGACATTTAAATACCCATTTTATAGTAGTGTTATTCACAAAAGTTAGAAGCTGGAAGCAAGCCTTGGAAGCATGGATGTGCTCCACCCACACAGTGGGTGATTATCCTTATTTATAAAACGGGCACTCCTGCCACTTGCTGCCACTTGGATGAACCCTGAAGTCATTAAGCTGAGCAAAATAAGGCAGTCATAGGACACATCCTGAGAAATGCCACTTCTGTATGCTCCCTACAGTAGTCAAATTCAGGGACAATGAGTAGAGGTGTTGAAGCACTGGAGGGATGAGAAGCTGGTGCTTAAGGGCACAGTCTTCAGTTTGGAAAGCTCAGCAAATTCTGTAGTTGGTTCTAAGGCACATGAATGGACTCGGCGTCAGAGACCTGTGCGCATCAAGAGTTAAGCTGTGGACCTTACCGATGCAGAGAAAACAAATTAATTTAAAAACTAGCGAGTGCTACAAAGCACTGTAAGGAGAATAGTCTTGCAGAGTCCCACTTGAGGGTGGGAGTCGCTATTTTGGCTGCATTGGAAGCACCTTCCAGGCCCCTCCGGAGCTGTGAGCCGGTGGGACTCTGATCTGAGATGTGAAGATACTGAGACTTCTTCAGGGAAGCAGCCCTGAAGCATGCAGGCAGGCTCAGATGAACTCCTGTCTGAAAGACCTGAGTGAGGAATAGGGTGAGGCAGGACTTTTAATATAACTTTTGTTTCTTTGCCACACACAGTAGCTTATCATTTCATTGGTTGTTTTAAAACCCTAGGGTGGGATTCTAAAGGTGTCCGGGATGTGGAGTGGAGGAAGGGGGGGCTGTTTGGGGGATACAGCCAGATCTCAGGCAGGCTTCAGCAGAGACTAAACCGCATGGCCGCCTCGGTCTCTCCTTCAAGGTCGCTGGGAAGGCTTACTAGACAAGGAGGGGTTTTCGGGGGAGATGTGCGAAGTCAAGGATGTTGTTCAGCATGCCCAGCTATTTTCTGTTTTTCTTGTCCTTAGTTCCCAGCCTCCCCCTCCCCCCACCCCCCAGCAGTGCACAGCTGCTTCTCAGGGCCCCAGCCCCAGCCAGCCTGCTGTCTCCTGAAGGCTAGCCTTTCCAGCCAGCCATGCCAGGTGAAGGACATCTTGGCTCAGTCTCTTGCAGAAGTAATCAGATGGGCTAGGTCCACTCTGCTTGTGAAAGGACCAGAAACATCTGTTGTCCTGTTAGCTTGACTGCCCCATCCCATGCCATCCCGTCCCCCCCCACCCCCCCCCCAGCCACTGCTTCTTGCTGGCTTCTGCCTGCAGAGACACAGCGAACAGGAGCTGAGGGAGGGGCTGAGAAGGGGGCTGGGCTTGAGGGAGCCTGGTTCTCACCCAGCAGGAGGTCTGTTTGTACTTACTTCGCTCAACCCTAAAATCACAGGCAGGCATTTGGCCCAGGTCCCAGTGAGCTTTGGGGACTGCTGCCCAGCACTGGCTGCCCTTCTGACACAGAAAGCACACACAGTTAGACGTGTGCAGGTAGCCTGTGAAATACCGCATCTCATACAGAGCTCTATACCATCCCCTGGCCCGGCCCCTCCTGCCGATGCAAGGAGCGAGTGGGCAGCCATGGATAGCGATGGCCAATAACTCAGAGTGAACAGAGCAACTTGGTTTCAAGCCCTTGGCTGGGCAGCAAAGAGAAAGAGAGAGCAAGTGCAATTGGTGGTGGTGACAACGTGCCATCTATCTTCATTTCTCCGTTATAAAAGCCTGAAGTCCCTTGGAGTGCTGGCAATGTCACTGTGGGCGAGGAGACTGCAGTCAAGCACAGTACTGTTAAGATCAATGTCCCATTGCAGCCCATGACCTTGAGACAATTCCCGAGGCTCCTGAGGATAATAGACTGTCCTCAGTGGTGATTTAGTGAGATAGAGCCACAGGCAAAGGCTTCCGGCCCATTTGCTGGAGAAGAGCAAAGATTCAACCTTCAATACTGTTAAAAGAAAAGAAACTTTGCACATTTTAATTCATTCAAGCAGCCATTTCTGAAAGCCTGTGCAGAACCAGCTGTCGAAAGAGTGCTTGCGGACAGCTGGGACAATGGGAACCGCTCTGGGTGAGGTCAGCTCTCTGCTGGAGCGAAGGCTGGAATTGCAGCCCTGACGGGTGTGCTAGTCTATTTGATCTTCTAGTTCTGTGGGTTGCTTTCCTGAGGCAGAGGAGGAGGGCTGTTTGGGAAGGCCACAGGCTACAGGCCGATCATGCTCTTCCTGAAGCTTCAGCAAAAGAAATGAACTATTTGGGGATGTGAAGTGCTCCTAGGTTATGCCAACATGTGGGAGGCCAAGACAGGGAGGGTAGCTTGAGCCAGAATGTCGTCGCTAGCCTGGATGGGACCCATCTCAAACATAATAAAACTGTAATCTTAAAAAGTTAAAGGACTAGCGAGGTGGTTCATCCACCACCAAGCCTGGTGACTGAGTTTAATCCCAGGACCCACAAGGTAGAGGAGAAAACTGCTCCCACAAGCTGTCCCCCTGTGACCGCTACTAGAGCAATATGGCACACATGTACTCACACAAACACACACACAGGCATACAAGACAAATAATAACACAACTGAAAATTAAAACTAAATGAATGAAAAAGATGAAATTTGCTTTTTGTTTATTTATTGTTGTTCTTTTCTAAGGACAGGGTTACTAGAGAAGACAATTTTTGGATGATAGAATTCCACCCAAGTTGACTTAAGCAAAAGTAAACATTACCCCCCCCCCCCCCCCGCCAAAGGGTATTTACTCCTGGTTATTCATTACTTGTTTTGTTACTGTGACAAAATACATGATAAATGTCACTTCAAGGAAGGAAGTGCTTATTTTGACTCACAGTTCTAAGGCATGTCCTCCATCATGACGTTGGAGGCAGCCGGTCCTCCATCATGACATTGGAGGCAGCCGGTCACACCGTGGCTACCTACACTCAGCAATCAGCGAGAGAAGAGCATTGGCGCTCGGCTCCCTTCCTCCTCGTTATTCAGTCTGGGCCCCCAGTTCACAGAATGGGCTTACCCATATTTAAGGCGATTCCTCCCACTTCAAATAATCTAACCAATTTGTTTTCGTGGTGATTCTAAATCCCATCACGATTAGCCTCGTCAGTGTCTTAGGACTGGGGACAGCAGGATGGGTGAGGTTCAGTTACAGGCAGGTGTAAGGAGTCAAGCCCCCCCCCCATCGAATCTCCACTTTCAGCCTATTTCCAGCTGGGCTTTCTTCAGCTTCCGGCTTATTATCCGTTGACCTTGACCATCTCAGGTAAGGTGGGCAGGGCCACATGGTGCTGGGGGGAAGAAAATTTTTAAAGGAAGCAGCACTGTTGAAGACTAACATGAAAACGGGCATCCATAGCATCCACCACGCACATCTGGTGGTACTAATGTGAAAACAGTCATCCATGGCATCCACCACGCACATCTGGTAGCACTTGCCCAGTCCAGTTCCCCCCTCCCAGTAGTAAACAGCCAATCTCTGCTTGTATACCTCTCTGACAGGGTGTTCATTACTTCAGAAATAATCCTTGTGGCAGAACTAGTCTCTACCACCATAGCTACCACCGACACAGCCACCTCTACAGCATAACAGAGCATGTTGATTGCCGCCCACCGGGTGTCCATCCTCCATCCCAGTCTCCCTTTTGCCTAGAAGCCATGGACAGATGGGCTGGGTAGATAGGGCAGTCTGTTCACTGTCTGAAACAGCACCAGTCAAGTGTGACAGCCTTATGGGAAATTCCTTCTACCCTTTTTCTTCCCTGCCTAAAATAGCCATTTCCTCCTGGGTTGTGTGAAGGGGGAGGGGTGGAGCAGCAAGAAGGGTGGTATTAGCATCTACGGGTGCCTGGTTTGGAAGTATTATTGGAAAGGTCAGTGTGGGTACGGTAACCACTGAGCCAGGCACTTCCAGATGGCCACTCACCAGAGGACAGTCTGGAGCCCTGGCGCTTGTAGCCATGAGTAAGCACGTGCTACCACCGGAGTGGCTGACTTCTTTTTCAGGTTCCTCAGGAATCTGTGACTGTTTGGACATGATGTGTATGCTATAATTCCAAGGAGCTTCAATCTCAAATAACAGCCACCAGGCTTCTGGGGTCACACTGAAAGGCAGGCATCACTCTGAAGACAATGACTGAGTCCCTGTCATGCTTGCACGAACAATCTCAAAACTGAAGGGCAAGGTACAATTTGGGGTGTCAGCTAGCCTCAGGAGTGTCTGAGCTCTCGCTGGCCTGCCTCACCATTGTGCTAGAAGGGAGGCTCTGACCAAGGGAAAGAGTTGTAACCTGTCACATCTTTTTCTGGTACCCCTTTCTTGACCCCAATACAGAGCTTCTACAGTGACAAAGGAGCCTAGCCTCCCCACAAGACCTCCATCTCTCTCTTTGGTTGTCTACTGGGATGGACAGCTAGCTACATTTGCCCCACTTGCTGGCTGGCACTACTGAAGAGATAGCCTGATCATCTGGAAGTCACTTACATAACCAGCAGGGTCCTCCCCATTCTCCATCATCTCTCAGTCTTGTGCTGGCTTTCCTGGAAGGAGGGGTGTGGATGTTTGACCTGTCTCCGCCAAACGGTGAAGACAGTTAGAGACAGCTGGCGTGCCCAGGGTGTCTGAGTGCCTAAGAGGTGAAGAGATGGGGCGGAGGGGCTGGGGTAGGGATGTAAGAAGGAAGGTCTCAGAGAATATGGGCTTCCTAAGAGGTCCTTGACTCTCCTCTGAGCCCTACTCCTTGGCCTCCAGGATGCAGAAGGACCCATGTGGGAGCAGGTGGTACTCTGTCTTGGTTTTGTAGCCTTGCTCCTGAGTACAATAAGAGGGCTTCCACCTCCATTCGCCAGGTTAGAGAGGGGCTGCCCACTCCATTCACTAGTCTGTTGTGGGGATGCTCATCCATTTCACCGGTCCGGAGAGGGAATGCCAGCCTCCATTCACCAGTCCAGAGAAGGGCTTCCTTCTTCCATTTACCAGGCAGAAAGGGCTTCTGGGGCTGGGTCCTGGGTGCCTGTCATTTGCCTCATATGCCACTGTTTGTAGCATGGATTTTTACCTGGAGCTGGTTGGACACGCAGAATTCCAAGCTCCACCTAGGTTGTTCAACCGGAATCTGCAGTCTTCAGAATCTCTGAGAATAGTACACCGTAACTTTGGAGGATCAGAGCCCCAGAGTCCCAGGATATCAACCCTGCCTCCGTGGAGGCCACCTCTGTGAAGGGCTAGCTAGAGGTAAAGCTGAAATGACAAGCTTGGACCAGTCTGAGCTAAAAGCAGAAATAGTGGGTCTGCTGAGTCAGTGTTAGAACCGGAAGCATGGATACTGATACCCCAAGGCCAGCACTGGAAAACAGACAGACAGACAAACAACAACAGAAACACTTTGGGCAAAGGCGTGGGAGCTGCATTGTGACAATACTGTCACAGTCAAAACGATGTCTGTGTCTCAGAATGTGACGGACAGTATTTGAAATGGGGTCATTGCAGATGCAATCAAGGAACCTGGTATCATGACCGTCCTTGTGGGTCCTAAACCAAATGACAAGTGTCCTTGAGGAGGCAGAGGCAGAAAGACACAGAGGGAGGGTGTTGGGAAGCCAGAGGCAGAGACCCATGGGGACACAGGCATCAGGGACAAAGAGGTCAGAAGGCCCCTCCCAGACATCTTCCAGAAGAGTGGCCCGGCAGATGCCTTGATCTTGAACTCCCGGCCCCTAGACCTTGCTCTGTGGTGCTAAAGAGGCAACCTTTCAGACTGCCAAGGGAGAAGCTCTGGAAAGAAGTGAGCTGCCCGGTCCCACTCACAGACCTCAGCTCGCCTCCCAGAACAGCTGATTGCCCAAGCCCATTTCCTCATTTCTTTCTTCCTTTTATTTTTAATGCTCCATAAATCCCAGTGACAGTTGGGATCCAGGGCTCCTGGTCTTGCATGGCTACTGATCACCAGACTGTCAACAGCTCCTGAATGGTTCTTTCAGGTTCCCAGAAGTAATTTGGTTATTTATTTTAAACCTACCTTGTTTGGAAATTGTTTAAAGCAATTACAATAGAGCAAAGCTAAATTATATTTCAACTGCTTAAGTATCACATAAAAACAGACAACAAAAAGTCCTTTGGCAAATGATTTCACAGCACCTGGGTTTTCTGAGTTTAGACAACCACACAGTAGGTTAATTTAAAACTATTTTTATTACACTTTATTTATCTTGTGTGCAGTGTTTGTATGTGAGCGTGCGTGCGGCACAGCAGATGCCCCAAGTTCAATCCCCTGGACCCACATAGAATGAGAGAACTGACTCTTGCAAGTTCTTTTTTGAATCTCCGAATGAACAAGATGGCACAGATGTGAACTCCGGGACACACACACACACACACACACACACACACACACACACGTAATAAAAATAAATTAGACACAGTCAGAGATTAACTGTAATAAGTGATCATAAAAGAGATCAATTACAACAATGTGGTGTAACATAGCAGCATCCCTCCTCTTGCACGGAGGGAACATTATTAAATAAAAGACAGGCCACTATGGTAACAGCTTATTTCGTAATGAAGGTAGCCCCTGAATGACTAAGAGTGGAGAGGGATGAAGAAATGACTCACTTCCCAGGCAGTAGGAAAGGTACAGCAGGGACAGTCATGCTTCTCAAAATAGCACTCAGTCTGAACCTTATAGATTATTTATTTCTTCAATGTTCTATTGAAGATTTTCAGGGCTTTTGTGCCTTCAGAGAACATCTGGTGACCAGGCCTCCAGATTCCCTAGGACCAGGGAGCACTTTGCAACCAGGCCTCCAGACCAGTGACCTCAGAGGTCGGTGCAAGGGCGAGCTTTGGTTCCACTGCCCAGGGTCCTCAGCGGGATCAAGTTTGTCCCAGTGGTCAATATGGGGTGGGGTTCTGATGTCTGAGGTGCCTAAACATCATTTCAGGTCCTGGAGTCTATATTTTTGTGCTCTTAGAGGTTACTTTGGGTCTGTGGCTCTCACCGCAGCCCCTTGGTAGTAGAGTGGCTTCACTGGGTCTGGAGTTTGGTATCTTGCCTTCATCAGGTCCACAGAATCCAGAGGTGACCCAGGTGTAGGCTCCATCTGCTCACCTTGGCGCTGAGTGTGCAGCCCCGCCCTCTGTCCTGTTGGCACATAGCCAGGACAGGAGAACTTCAGCCACTCATTCCGTAGTCAACACCAAGTCTCACCGATCTTTATAGCTGAATTTCAAGCAAATATTACTCGAAGAGACACAGAGCCAGAATATCCAAACAGAAGAGGAAGTCAAAACAAACCTACCCCAACAGATACTAAAACACAACAAATCAAGACAAAGAATATGACACAGCCACCCATGACCAATCAAAACCAATCAACCCCCCACAGGGAACCCAAAGTTACACAAATGGCCAATTGTCTGAGAAAGAAGTTAGAGTCTTATTTTCAAAAGAATTAAGGATCATTCCCGGGGGACTCTGCCTCTTGGCACAGACCCAGCTTAGTTCTTTCCAGTGGACCCCCTCAGCCTTCCCTTTTAGCCAATCCTCATTCCTTTGTGTCAGATGCTCATACCTAGAAACACTTTCTACTAGGGATCCCCAGTGGCTGCAATGGGCTGGAACTCAGGTAGACAATTTTCATTCCTCTTCCTGTCCTCTGTTATCATCGCTCCCGTCCTACACTCGGCCTGTAGCGGCCTGCTTGAAGGTGTCCCCCCTACTCCAACTCCATTTGCCGGACACTCTCCCTCTTGGTACAGACCCGGGACCCCAGCCCTTGTGTCCTTGTCTCTCCAGACATATTCCTTGTCCTACTGCTGTCTATTTGTAGGAGCCCTCCTCCTCTCTGGGGACCTCATCCCCCGGTGTAGACAGGATCTCTTTCCCTCAACCCCTCTCAGCCTCTACTCCAAGCCCATCTCTAGTCATCTCTGTCACCCACGGACCTGCAGAAGCGCTCTCTACCAGGGAACCCACAGCCATTAGGTTCCAGAGGAGACAACAAAAATCAAGGAACAGAATACTCACCCAAGCCCAACAAAGACGAGAACAGTTACTAACACCTAGAATCCCCTCAAATACCATAACTCCGAATGTCTAGACACCAGTGCAAAACCCAAATACTAGCAGCGAAGACAACATGGCTCTCCCAGAACCCAGCAGCCCTCCTAAGAGGCAACAGAGCTGAAGCACAACACGAGGACTTCAAAATCGCAATTATGAGTATGTTCAAGAACCTTAAAGAGGGCATGAATAAATCACTCAGTGAAGACTGTGAAAACAGAAACAGTTGAATTAAATACTGAAAACAGTTCTAGGCATGAAAGCAGAATTTAACAAAGAAACAGAATCATTAAGGAACACCTAAATTGAAATAAAACTGTAAACGAAAAGTTCGGGAAGTCAACCAAAAACCTCTGAGGTAAGGCTGAGCATCAGAGTACAAGACATGGAGGAGAGGGTCTCGGGCACTGGAGACAGAGTGGAAGACATGGAAGCCTCAGCCAGAGAAAGTGTTCAATCTAAAAACATCCAGACACACAACGTCCAGGAAATCTAGGACACCAAGAAAAGACCAAATCCATGAATAATAGGACTAGAGGGAAGAGAAGAAATCCAGGTCAAAGGCACAGAAACTATTTTCAACAAAATTAGAGAAGAAAATTTCTCTTTCCTAAAACAGGACATGCCTACTAAGGTACAAGAAGCTTAGCTTACAGAATACCAGGATGAACCAGAAAAGAAATTCCCCATGACACATAATAATCGAAACACTAAATGTACAGAATAAACAAAGAGTATTAAAAGCTAAAACAATCCTCAACAATAATAGTACTACAGAGCTATTATATATATATACACATATATATACATATATATATAATAGTTATATATATATATATATATATATAAAAACAGCATGGTATTGGCATAAATAAAAACAGACACATTGATCAATAGAACAGAACTGAAAACTCAGATATAGTCCACACACCTATAGACATCCGATTTTCGACAAATAATCCGAATATATACTGACTGGAAAAAAGACAGCATCTTCAGTAAATGATGCTTGTCAGACTGGATGGCAGCATGTAGAAGAATGAAAATAGATCCATATTTATCACCCCGCACAAAATTCAACTCCAAGTGGATCAAGGACTCACCATACCAGGTCCCATGAATCAGATAAAAGCAAAAATGGGGGATAGGCTTGAACTCATGGCACAGGAAAGACCTTTCCGAGCAGGACACCAATAGCACAGACACTAAGACCAACAGTTAATAAATGAGACCTCATGAAACAGAAAAGCTTCTCCACAGCAAAGGATTCCAACATTCTGGCAAAATGGCAGGCCATAGAATGGGAAAAGACCATTACTGATTCTGCATCTGATAGATAGAGGGTTAGTATCTAAAATACACAAAGAATTTTAAATACTGAGCATCAAAAAATAAATAACCCACTTGAAATGGGGTACAGAACTAAACAGAGACTTCTCAAAAGACAAGTCACAAATGGCTGAGAAGCATAGAAATGTACAGCATCCATGTGGGAATAGACACAGCTCACGATTCAGCTCTACCACTCATGGTCATAGACCCCAAGGACTCTGGATCTTACTACAGAGAAACTTGCCCATCCATGTTCATTGCTGCTCTATTCATAATAGGCAGAAATTGGAAACAGCCTAGATGTCCATCAGCTGACGAATGGATAATGAAAATGAGATGCATTTACATAATGCAATATTTTCAGTAGCTAAACAATTAAATTTCCAGGTAAATGGATGGCTCTAGAAAAATAATCCTGACAGGTAATCCAGACTTCAAAAGGCAAATATGGTATGTTTTTCTTATATGTGGATGTTAGCTTTTGATATGCATTCTACAGTCTGTATAACTATAGAAGAGATGTCGAGTAAGGGATTGGGGGAGGAGAGGATCTCCCAAGGAAGGGGAAATAGAATGAATGGTTATGGAGGGATGGGGGGAGACTGGAGTGGGAGGATTAAATGGGGAGGAGGATGGTAGGGATGAGGGAGGGAATATTAGGAGGGACAACTAGCACTAAGGGCCATTTGAGGGACCACATGAAAACCTAATATTGCAGAAGTTTCTATATATTTTAAGTATTTCTTCCATATATATATATATATGGAAGAAATATAAATGGAGTTACCAAATAATGGTAGAGACAATACCCCAACTAGACATCTTTTGCTTCCAAGTGAAACCTCCACTCCCAGGAATGGGTTAAATCTAGTTGAGTGGTTGGTCAAAGGAGCCCTATGAAAACCCCCAAACATCATGGACTATTACCAAGACTATTTGTTCTCCACAAACCGCTGGTAGGGTGCTGAAGACACCACTTACAGATCTCATTGAACATGGAGTAGTCAAGCCGGTGTCTAACTAGAGGCTTCACCCCACTGACATGCGTCCACAGTACTGGAAAGTACTCTCCTCCACCAGAGGAGAAAGGTCACCATCGATGCAGTCACAAACCCCACAACAATCTGCAAACAACTGCAACCTACAGCAGTGACTTGCTTGCAAGACATGCTGGTTTAATAGTAGCACAAAGACGGTGGGAGTAAGCAGCCACTCTCTGATTGGATGTAAGGCCCACTTCAAGAGAGGGGACCCATGCGGGACACTGCTCAAGAGGCCAAGAACCCGAGACTGGATAGACTGTTGTCCTAGGGGAAAATAAAATACTGTTGTTCTGCTAAAGGATCATAGCAATGAAACCGACTCCTAATGACATCCTGCTGTGTCCATAGACCAGCGTCTCGCTCAACCTATGCCAGAGAAGCTCCTTCTTGCAGTGGATAGGAACTAACAGAGACCCACAACTGGACAGTGTGCAGAGTGAGATTTTGGAGCACTCAGTCCTAAATGGGATGTCTTCATCAAACCCCTCCCCTCAGGGCTCAGGGAGCTAGGCATAAAAGGGGACTGAAAGACTGTAGCAGTCAGAGGTGGTAGATGATTCCAAGCAGTCTTCCAGACACAACAGATCAGATGCACATATGAACTCACAGAGCCTGTGGCCGCACACACAGAGCCTGCTGCACAGGTTCAAGGCAGCTGGAGTCCCACTACTGAGAGGCGGAAGTGGACATGGGCTCCCGGCCCTAAGCAAGAAACTATCTGCAATTGACACTGGCTTGCAAAGGAAGAATTAGCTGTCCACAGTGGATTTTCCATGAGTATACTAACGACAGTTAAGGCTAGGTCCCATGGCCAGTAGTAAACAGCCAACACACAATGAACTCATGGTATTTTTTTAGACATTTTGTGTCCTATTCTTTGTTTGGGCATTTTTTTTGTCTTATTGGTCTTTTGTTCCTATATTATGGTTTCTAATTATGTGTGTGTGTGTGTGTGTGTGTGTGTGTGTGTATCTGTGTGTGTGTGTGTGCGCGTGTGTGTGGTAGTGTTTGAGACCACCAAGAAGGATCAGACAAAACTTACATTTAAAAGATAAAAAAAACAAGTTTATTTATAACAATATTGCGACAACAATCACTTTGCTAGCCTGAGAGCTGCTGCAAAGGGGGAAGACGGGGCTGGAGGGGTTTTTTTTGTTTTGTTTTTTCCCCCGTATTTTCTTTTCTTTTTATTTTCTTCTTTCCTTTTTTATTAAGAGATTTTCTATTCGTTTTCCATATCAACCACGGATTCCCCTGTCCTTCCTCCTCCCACCTCCCAGCCTTCCTCCCTGATCCACCCCCCATTCCCACCACCTCTAAGGGGGAGGGGGGCTGAAGTTTTTAAAGGCAGGAATCACAGTTGTCTCAACTCTGAGATCTTTTGTTATCGCTGAGGCTATCTACGTTCTGTCTGTGATGTTTTCGACCTATTTCTTTTTTCGAAGCAAGTTTGGAACTAACGATGTCGTTACCTGTTCGAAACTGCTGACGGCTAATTCAGAATACAGCAGGATAGGAGTCGTCTGGTGTGAAAATACTATTTTATCAACTATTAGAAGATTAGCGAGCGAGTATTTAGTGGGTTAATATGTAGGTCTTGTATCTTAGAGTCAAGTCCATGTCTCCGCTTTTTATGTGCTATGGTAATTGACTCAACACCATATCCGAGTCCGGTGTGTGTGTGAACCTTAGGGTTGGTGGCTAGCTACATAATGAAATGTGCGGCACACAAGAGCTTTCTCTTCTATGCTATAAAGGTAGAAGAGAGGTCGCTCGGCACTCCGACCATGCACCACAGGAGGTTGTCGTTCATTTTCTTAGCCTATGTAAGCCACACCAATTAATGACATCTGAGACGTAACTCATTAGAATACGAAGGCTATCAAATTCTTTTTAACAATTCCGGGTCAGGAAAATTGTGGCTTGAAAGGCTTTATGCTGGATCATGGCCAAACCACCTCCTAAGAGCAAGCTGGTTCTTAGAAGGTGGCCGGCTCAGGCTCAATAACCTAAATCTAGGAGTCCTTGCTAGGTCACGCCTCATAGTTCTCAGGAATTTTCACTAAACAGTTTTCCTCATTGCTCCCTAAATCCCACCAGTTTCCAATCACCCTCTCCATAAAGTACTCCTTCCTTCATTCCTCTCTCCCGTCACTTGATCCCTGCTGTTCTTTCTTCACTCCCCCAGTCCACCCACAAAAATCTATTGTATTTCCTTCCAAGAGATTCATGTTCCCCCATGACAACCCTGTCTTAGCTTTTCTGTCTGTGGATTGTAGGGTGTTTTTCTTATTGGACAGCTAATAATACTTATAAGTGAGTACGTCTTGTGTTTGTCTTTCTGGTCTGGGTTGCTCACCAGGATGACTCTTTATTCTAGTTCCATCCATTTGCCTGCACTTTCCCAATAGTGATATGGCATCAGATGACGAATCTACACCCTAAAGACACAGAGATAACAAAAAATGAGCCTCATGTCTAATTACAATTCGACAACAGACTCTTCAAATTGAGTGAAGCACATTTGTTCTATCTCTTCCACCCAAACACTTTGTCCTTCTCATTTGTGCTTCTCATCCAAAAGGCTTCTGGAGTTGGATTTCCTGTTTGCCTACTATGATATCACTAAGTAAGAGAGTCTGTACAACATAAGTCAATATTACACAGAAAACAAGTACAAGTCGGTTTGTTCGCAGACGCCATTGTAGTGAGCAATTTGGAAGAGGAATGGAGAACTCAGCCCAGGAGAGAGAAATAATATGTATTTATGGTGCACTAATGCGCTAGATGTGCGATGAGGATACTCGTTAGATAGCTTTTTTGGATTCACATTACAATAGAGAAATTAGGGTACGGTGACCTACGTACTATGTAAATAGAACAAATTAGGAGAGAACATCCAAAAATCAACGTGAGAACAAATTAGAGAGAGCGATGCTTGATCCTTTATAATCATATCAGCCGATAAAGGCAACCCACACAGTGATACTCTATGAAATGCGTGTATATAACTGAAATTTTGTAGGCAAACACTTCAAATAATATATGGTAAAATTTAGCAAGGAGATTAAAAACTTGAAAAAGAACCCACAGAAATATTGAAGGAGGTGAGAAAGTCAAAATGAGAAATTGAAGTAAGACACCATTGAAGAAAATATAGCATAATAACATTGGAGAAATAAGATGTGACAGATTTCAGTAAGAGATATGAGACCACATGAGTATAGTTATAATAGCATACCCTTCAAGTTACCATCATTCTTTCTGCTTCTTTTGCACCTTGAATCCTAACATCCCTGATGCAAATTTACTACGTCTACGATCTCTCTCTAAAGTAAATGATCGACTAATCGAAGTTTTACCATGCTAAAAGCACTTCTTTCAAAATGGACGGAGTCTAATGAAGGTACTCGCTAATGATCATATAACAATGAAGGGCACGATCACATCCCTAGCAAAGCCTCGTGGAGCTAATATGCCAAAGGACGAAGCATCTGACCCCAAATTGGGAAAGCGATCTCAGTTAAGTGGACAATAATAATCACCGTGTATAAAAGGATAGAATGTAAAATTTCGACTAACAGTCTCAACTCTGCTAAACACTATCACCTAAACTAAACTCTCGGTGCAACAATCTAGCCTAGAGGGGAATCATAAAAGCTGAGCACTCAAAACCACACCTTAACCATTTGAGGTGAGAGATAGTAAAATTCGAGTTGCCTCAGATTATATGTCAGACATTGATCCTTATCAGCATATGTTTCTATAGAAAATAGCAAACCCTTTCTACACTGGATCTGCCTACTCGTGGTTGATAGTACAGAGAATGTTCCTTACCCTCGATAGCCATTCTACGTTGAATATAATTACAAGACATCACTCCTAATGACTTGATTTAAGACACAGCCACTCAACATACTCCTTCTGCATAAACCAATATTCTTTGTCCTGCAGGTCCCACCATGCAAGATCGATTCTCTTGCCTGACAAAGCACGGGTTCTGAGCAGGGAACTGCACATCTTCAGGTTCCTTTATGTCATTGCTGTGTATACTCCTACTGTACAGGGGGTTCCCATGCCCCAGCCACTGTAAATATACAATATGAGAGGATGTTTAGATCAGTAACTGTGACATTGTTTACTGTTATCTCACCCCTGCTCCACATACATTCAGGACCTGGCCTTGATTGTTCAAATGAGTTGCCAAAGAACTTTTGCGCTAATCTAGGAGCCATATCCCACATTCTCACCACGAGCATATCTGGTCTTACCTGTCCCTTATGGTAATTACATAAAGCGTATTGGGTTAGAAGTCGTCCCTGAGACGATGGTTGAACTGTTTCTCTCTTGTTCTATCATATAATCGCAGAAACACGAGAAAATGCGGCTAGCATGGAATGAGCAGAGTAGCGAAGGAGCCTCTTGAGAACCTCTTCATGAGCTAGGCGTGCACCAATGAAAACAGATGAGTGTTGCCTTTATTTGGCTAGAGAAGGAGACTATTTGAAGGAGCAAATAGATGTAAATCACATGATGATCCACTTATTGGCGACAAATGCTGGTCTAATCACAAAGGTCCCTTGCTCACCTACACAGGCTTGCATAAGCTTGGAGAGCTTCATGAATGGCTCTTGTGACTTCAAAACACGAGATCCAAAATGAGATAGCTTTGGGACCAGAAAAGTTCACTGAGCATGCCCAGGCCTGTCATAAGCTATCAGCATAAACTGATTAGTTTGGGGAGTTACGTGAACGGTGGGAAGGAAATGCTGGCTCCATGATTGAGCAGGGCTTTATCTCGACCGCTTACACCGAAGTGGTCTGCGAAGGATCATTAATATATCCGGATTTGCAGAATATACTTTTCCTGCAGAATTTGATACTGAGTCCGGGTGCTCTGTGGTATGTGCTGGGTCTAGAATGGGAAGCATTTAATTATTGGAAATAGGGAAGACATCAGCCTTCAGCATCTAAATCCCTCTCATGTGAATGCTTTGTGGTTGAGCACTGTCATTTTATATATGTCACTCGACTGCTTCTCTGGCAATGACGAGGTGGTCTTGCGAGCGAGTTCAGTGCAAAAGAGAAGTCAGCAAGAAATTTCAACAACAATGATCTAGAGGCTGATTTTGGCTGTAGGATGTAGCTCAACCGGTCAGACAAAAAACGACGGTATATTCCAATGAGAGTTCTGCCATCATGTCGAGATCTATTCATGCTCAGTCTAGCGTTAGCAAGAACTTGCTGACTAGAGACAGCGAGATTAATTCATTACCCACACCAAGAAAAATCAGAACGTTTGACCTAGGTGGACATTAGTCAACAAAGCGACTAACAACACAGAAGAGGTATAAGGAAGAGACTAGCCAGGAGAATAAGAAAGATAAAGATATAGAACGAAGCAACGAAGGAAGAAGAAGGACAGAAAAGGCCAAGAAGAAGATAGAGAATATAAAAGATAGGAAAAGATAAAAGAGTCAGGAGAAGCTCTCATCATTATGCGACCAGAGGAGAAAGTCATACTCAGACTAGGGATAACAGTCGTGCATGGGTGATGAGGGTCCAGAGAGTGTGATGATGGTTTGATTTCAGGATCCTCTTCAGTGGGAGCCTAGTTAAGAGAGGAAGTGGGAACCGGATTAGAAAAAAGAGAAGAGAGGGAGCATCCAATGTGGAGGATATTAGGAGACAACAAGTCGAGATAATGGAAGGTAATTTATTTACACATATTAATGAAGAGCTAAAATGAAATCAGTTTTCCACATATCAGGTTATATCAGAGGACTCAAATTCTTACAACACATAATCCCACAAGTAGTTTAGATGTATACTGTTCTGAAAATACGACATTTAAGTTCCGCTGAGTTTGTTGTGTGATAGTGAGTTTTTGGGTGTTGGCGTTGTAACCAATTAAATGAATCGAGTGGAAAGCACTCTAGATTGAGCAGATAGTCTTTCTCTATGCACCAAAACGAGTCCGTAAGGACAACTAGGACTAAGACGCCACTGAGACCGGACGTACATGAGAAGGGCGCCTATATCCAGCAATGGGAGTGTTCATGAAGTCTCATGGCGACCCCCCAACTAGAATTACATGGATTCTGTCATCGAGCGCGTATGGCTTTTGACTTAGCTCTAGTCCTCACATGCGTGGATAGGACACTCATGATAGCCTTACCATAGGTAATAAATGTGGATCTGGAGAGCTGCGAGCTGAATCGAACCTCTGGCCATTAGATGTGAGAAGCGCATCACTCTCGACACATTACTGTAGCGTCTAGCATCATTAGGAAAGGTTCTTATTCGCTTCTTAAAATGCTTCTGTCTAGATGCTTAGCGATATAACACAAAGTACAATTAAACCATGAACCTACACTCAATGATTCCTTGGATCCATGTACTTCACAGTGAGATCTATGCAATTTCTCATGCAAGACACAAAACGACACAACTAAATCACCAACATGGCAAGTAACAGTGCAGTAGTGGCACTCATGATCTTAGCAGCAACCACCAGCTGTCTCATTGGATTTAGGGCTTGCTAACAAGGAGGGAATCAGGACATGGTGCTGTAGACCCTAGCCAGACTACCCAGGATAGTGGGTCCATGGATCTTTGAGGAAGAACTACTATGATCACTTTACTAAACCAGCATAATTTCTAACTGCTTCTCAAATAGTTATCCTTATACTCACGGTAACGGTGTTGGCTACACCCTCACCACCGAAGCTTCTCCTTGCAGCAGAGAGAGAATCGTTACAGCAAAAACCCACCAACCAATGTCCAACAATGCAGAAGAACAATGGGCCATGGTGTAACCCACCCCTAGTAGATACATCTGAAAGACCAACTCCTACACTGAGGCTCCTAAGGACCAAATTTAGGTTGCAAAGGAGGGTTGACAGGACAATTGAGTCCTTTTGAAGATGAAGAAGAACATCTATTGAGTATAACTTCCTCACCACCTCTGACATAACACCTAATAAACATTCTCTAATAGAGAGTCCTAGGTCTAGTGACTTCTGACGCATAGTGTGGTCCAGCTACAGCGAGGCCCGCATGACAACACGGAGAGATCGAAAAAGGAAGAGGAGAAATAACATCACCTTAGTGTTGTAGACTATGCTCCACCCAGAAACCGATGACCAGCACCATCAGATGTCATGAGCTTATATGAAGAATAAAAGTAATGCCTTAGGGAGAGGGCATAAAAAGAAAGTCAATATGGCGCTACCCAGACTAGAGGGGAAATCATAGCATTTCTCACAGAGAGTGAGGTAATGCCTAAAAACCCACACGTGTCACCCTGAAGCCCAAAGCAATTAACAAAACAAGACTATGTGTTGTATGCGATCTCATGCTATCTTCTATGGCAATAAATTAATAAAGGAAAAGGAGACCTATATTCGTACCACTTATGGAGAAGAGAGGTGTAAGAATAGTTTAGAGATATGGGACAGATTGGAGTAAGGAAGAATGGAGAAAAGGATATAATTTTGTTATTATTATGATTATAAGTTGAATCTAACACAACTATAGTCATCTATGAAAAAACTGAAGAATTCATACGCACAGTCTCTAGCGAACTACCACCTACTTACGCTCTGTCCCCATATCGTCTATTGCTATGCTCAGGGAATATTACTCATATAACACATGAACAAATCTACTTACACTAGGTGTCTATCGAGTTACCATGCAACGGATAGATGAAAGAGAGCCGCGTCAGTTTTTAAAAATACTTGATTCTGATACTAGAAGAAAGTAAAATTCTTGGTTTATTTGAAATCCTTATAGAGATTTTGACTTTTATTGTCGCGAGGAACCATCTCGAACCTCACTAGGCCTGAGTCGCACGACTACATATATATCCTTCGTCTACAGCATATATAACCAGTCCGAACTAGGCATTATCATGTTCATATAGGAAGCAAGCCTTAAGAACAAGTATGCAGCCCGAGTGGCTACGGGAGTGGTGGCGATGTGGGCAGCAGTATGTCGCTAGCTTAAGGCAAGAGAGAAGGTTTATCTGGTTATTTAAATGAACAATACACCTTACGTTACCCCAACGCAGGATCTGGATCAAAATACTCTACCCATGATTAATTGGCAATTGTGCTTAGTTTATACATGTCATCAATAAACGGACAAAACTCATGTGAACAATGGCACTTTGTATGAGGTAAAAAGCCTATATGGCAGTCCTCAATGAGATGCAGTTGGGCACAAGCACGAAGCACATATGGGCTTAAACAGAGTCGAAATACCTAGTGATACAGCAGGCACACAACAACCAAAAACTACGAGCATGTATAAAAGATATACCGTTTAGACGTGGTTATTCACAGTAGATAGCAAAATATATATATAAATAGAGGATGTTTCTAGAAGGTGAATGAAGGTTAGTAGGTAACTCACAAGTTTAAGTGTAGAAATAAATATGGTTGACATTTACATATAAAGCACAGTACAGAAGAAGATAAACGCAAACACGTCACGAACATGTACTGCTAGTAATTTTACAACTTGATACCATTGAATATGTTTGAGACATACAACGATATACTAGTCCAGAAGATTGTTTTATAAGAGTGAGAACTGGCACTGAGCTCCTCGCTTCTATATCTCTAGTTGTCAGATTCGAGCCATGGGAGGCAAACGGTTAGACAGTAAGAAGCGGTAGACTGTGTGTCAGAATGTACAGCACATATGAGACTGTATTTGGTCGCATTTTCTTGAACGTTACAGGTGAGATAAGAGGAGCAGGAATAATGCAGTCCTGCATTCAAGTACAGCCAATAGAGAAGGCATGGGATCCAGCTTATCTCAGGCGCACTGCGGTGGCACTACACTTTCTCATGCCTATGTGTTAATTTCAAACTCCTCTGAAAGGCACTTTGAAGCCTGCAAAGACCCAGTTTTTAATTACATGGACAACTGGTGTCATGATGCCGAACCACGCCAGCAAGCCATTGGACAAATCACGATGTCTGCACGCCAGAGTCCTGCAGGAGCCATTCTAAGCAAAGCCTCTAGCCGAGCCCAGCAAGAACAACCATGCCCGTAGCCACCCTCTGCAGCCGCTAGCCACCCGAGGCAGTCCGCTGCATAGACCCATCTCGTCAACAGGAGGCATCCAGTGAGAGTTCTGCTTCTAGGGACTAGTTGCGATAAGATCCAGACTACATCTGTGTGCAGTAGGCCTGGGGTTTTTCTGCTATTTCTGCCATCTCCTCTCTTCTGCCGTGGAAACCCACTGATGACGATGGCAGCCTGAGGTCAGGGTAGAATGCGTGCTGCCTGGTTCTATAGCAAGGCGCGAGCAGTACCCGCGAGTAAGGTCAACACTGCAAGGACTCTCGCGCCGTCTCCTGCGCAAGGTATTTAAGAGTCACATACTTAGGACGGCGCTGATTTTGTCGAAGTTTAACTAAGAAGAAATATGCCGTGGAAAATCCTATTATTGCCCTTAACGCTTCGCTGACTCTTACACCTGAGTGTGGGTGAGAGGTGAACAATAGCCCTGATGGTTGGGTCTCTCGTTGGCTGTCAGATGCGGAGGTCCATCTTGAGTGTGATCGTTTGCTTTTCAGATACCTTGCGTGTCCATTGTGCTGGTCTTCTGGATTCCTTGTCCATGAGGTTCCCAGATAGTCTAGAGAGTAGTCTCCTGCTCCGTTCTCTAGGCGCGCCTCAGTCGCCTCCGGCTACTGGCGCTTCTCACATTAGGCATGGGTCTTGATCTATATAGTTCACTGGGTACATGGCTGGGTGTAGGAGTAGAGAGCGTTAGAAATTTGGCTGCTATTGGAGACCACAGTGCTCGCGCAGGGTAAGATAGCTGTAACGGGTACTACGTTACGCGAAACAAATATGGTGCGCATTCTTAACTAATATATTCTTCGATGAATAAATAGTGTTAGACCTTACCGTAAAAACGTCTTTGCTTTTGTATGTATTGTATACAACAATAAGTCAATTACTCGTGCCTGTCTTGGTAGTGGACGCATGGAGGACCTAGACTGAGGGGCCGAGTGATGTTGATGTGCCTATCTAACAACTCGCAGATCCATCTACGTACCAGAAGAGAAACTGTGACGATAGTATCATGTAAAAGCATCAGGGTCAAATCTGCTAATAAAGCATTATATAGAAGTAGTATAATAGAGCCTCCTTTCTAAGTGTTCTTTGATATAATACCAGCAGAGTCTGTGTGAAATGCCTAGTTCATATAAATTCATCTGAGGATATAGCAGCCAGATCAATTCCTGATCATTTCATATATCTCACGCATCTACACACCTACTGGCGAATCATTCATCTCCTCAGATCCTGTCCATATCTATAGGGAGTGTGGGCTTGTCGTGCAGTTGGTCTCACTGGTTTCCCGATGCCTATCCTTGCACTCCGTACCTCTCCTTAAGGAACCCTTGATGGTCCAAATTGCTTCCCTTCCCAGCAACTTCTTCGGCTATGTCTTGAGTGCTCTAAACAAGCCTTTATACTACAAGCATGCCCACAGGGGATACCACTAGAGCCTCTTACATTCTCCAAACTGGCTTCTGGGGCTGCATCACACCCTCAGCTAGCACATAACCAACATGCACAACGCACGCATGGCACCCCCGCAATCTACCACATACGTTTTATAATCTGTTCAAATCTTCTAAAGGTTATACAGGCCCTAACTTTTTTGGTCTTATATCTTACTTCTCTACTTCACTTTTTCATCCTTTCTTATCATATAAATTTACTTACAAATTATAGTGTAATTTGCATTTTTTGTCAATGTCACATAAATCACTAGAGAGAGAAGAGAGCCCACTTTCCACTCGAATTCTAGGGAGAAATAAGAGAGTATGATCTTTGCACATCAATGTGAGGGTGTGGCACAAAGTATAAAACTCATCTTAATAAAAATATATTACAATCTTTAAGATGAGGTGTGTGTTCATGTGGTGTCGTGTGTGTAACTGTGTTGGGAATGCTGCCTGATGACTGGCAAAGGGACGCGTGGCGACGATCAGTGTTATCAATTCAGTAAGTACTCACCTTACCCTTCGGCAATGAGAGACTTGACTTCTGTATGCCAGGTAACTGGTGATGTCTTCTTGTCGGGTCTAAGAGCCTATCAATGTAAGGCAAGCTCGCAACTCTTAGGGGTACAAGAGGATTGCCATTCCTAAAGCAAACTTCCTAGTCTGCACCACTCTAGGGTGAAGGCCTCCCGAACCTAGCCTAACACATTCGCACGCTTAGCACTCTCCAATGAGCGCGCGCCACAAAGCAATGTTATCATTTCTCTACCAATTACTATGGGCTACTATTCCACACAACAAAGTTTTCTCAAACAGCCACAAATACAAGTACACACACACACACACACACACACACACACACACACAGTCACAAACTTAGAGTGTAACAGTGTGCTCCATAGGCCACTCTCCCAAGCAAGGCATAGAGCCCCACTCCCTGAAGCTGCTGTCCACTCCCCTGTTCTGCTCGCCTCTGGCCAATCAGGGGCTTCTCAGCATTCAGATGGAAGATGAAATGCCACTGTATAAAGTGAGGACATGAGAGATCCAAGCTATGGCTGAGGAGAAGATTTTTATTGTAGATAGGAGGAAGAGTACAGCCAGGGACATCTGGAAGGTTCCATCCAGAGTAGGGAGGGAAAGTAGCAGACTAAACATGACCAGTAGCCTGAACAGGGCCATGAGAGGAAGAGAAAGAGGAGAGAGGAGAGAGAGAGAGAGAGAGAGAGAGAGAGAGAGAGAGAGAGAGAGAGAGAGAGAGAGAGAGAGCCAAGAAGATCAAGGGAACCAAGAGAGCAAAGAGCACATGGCTGGAATGGCAGGATTATATATGAGCGAGAAGCTGGGGGAAGGGAGGCCCATGAGCTGGAGAAATTTAGGGGTGGCGGAGAGAAGAGCTGAGAGGAGCCACAGACGCTGAGAGCCTGGAGGCCAGCACTTCGGTATGCCAACAGGCACAGTTAGCCATTTGTCCGTGGGCCTGACTGTAGTGTCCTTCAGGAGGCGTGACAGTTCCTTCTCAATGTTCCTTTAAGATCTGGTTCCCATCAGAGCTGATCCTGTGTTCTGCCCATCTTGTTCATATTGCTGTTTGCAAGGTGTGTCAGCACTGGGAGAATTGATCCTGCATTGTTTAGCTGAGCTGAGGTCATTGCTGAGCTGAGCACTCAGGGAGGGAGAAGTGTGGCCACTGAGTATATTTGCAGGTATCTCTGGAGTCAAAGATGCTAAAGAGCGATCAGGAAAGGGACTGGATAAGGCATTCAGTATTGTCCAAGCACCAAGAGCGGTGGTCAGAGTGTCAAGATCCAGAAGCATCTAGAGCAATGTTTGTGGTTCCTGATCCCTATGGATCCAGATCAGGTGTGTGCACAGTGACCGGAGTGTCTGGTCCTTTGTTGTTGTTTGAGACAGGGTGTCTCACTATGTTACACTAGCTGGTTTTGAACTAGTTATGCCGACCAGGCTGGTCTTGAACTCATAGAGATCTACCTGTCTCTGCCTCCCAAGTGCTAGGATTAAAGGCACAAATCACCTGTGGTTTCTGGTCTTCAAGTGCCTAAAGCAGTTGTCTGGAGCTGTGCCTGGAGTCCTTGGTCCCTAAGTACCTATAGCAGTTGAATGGAGCAGTGCCTGGAGTCCCTGGTTCCTAAGGACATGGAGCAGATGTATGGAGCAGTGCCTAAAGCCCCTGATCCCTAAGTACCTGGGTCATATCTATGGGGCTGTACCTGTGTCCCCAAGGTCCTCAAGGGACTTTGTGGAGCACTGCCTAGAGTCTAGGTTCCCTAATTTCTTGTAGCAGCTGAAGCCACCTCCCTTTAAATAGGTGGATTACTTTAGTTTCTGAAATAGGTGTGATGAAAGTTTCTTTTCCTTTCTTTTAAAAAGATTTTTATTTTATGTGTTTTCCTGTGTGGATGTAAGTGTATTACATGTATACAGTGTCTCTCCGTCTAAAAAAAGAGAGCATCGAATTCCCCCTAGAACTGGAGTTACAGATGGTTGTGAGCACCATGTGGGTGCTGGGGGCTGAACCTGGGTCCTCTGCAAGAGCAGCAAGAGGTCCTAACCACTGAGCTATCTCTCCAACCCTGCGTTGTAATAGTTTCTAAGTCAGCGACATGTTTCCAGTGTTAACTGCCTCTTGCGGGCCGGGGCTTCCAGGGAGGAGTTCCTGAAGGGCAGAACTACCATGTCACGTCAACGAAGCTGCAGCCCTTCCTTAGAAAAGGCGTGGATCATCCATGGCCCCAGCAGCACCGACCATCGCACGGAGTGCAGCTCTGCCTGGGTGTTCTCATTAAACAGCTCAGGCTGACCGCAGACTTACATTTCTCCCACCTTAGCCTTCCAAGTGCTGAGATTACAGGCCTCAGCACAGAGGAGGGAGCCCTCAGGATGCTTCCCTTTGGTGTCTCATTCCCTTGCCCTTCTTTTGTTGGGATTTTCCTCTCTCTTCTTCACTGCAGCCCTCTGGAAACTGGCTCCACCCACGCCTGGCTAGCTAACCGACTCTGAGTGTCCTCTCCCAGGGAACCCCAACCTTCTGCCCAGCTGAGTCCAATGAGCAGGCTATTAAAGTGTATTTGCATTGAGCCTAGTTTTTATGGCTACACGATAGAAAGGAGCCTGGCGTAGCTACTGAACTGGAGTTCTTGCACAGGGATGCGAACAGCTGTTTAGTTCTTTGGCCTCTTTCTCTGCAGAGGGAGCTGTGTCCGTGTCTCTGGGTAGCCAAGTGGGAATGGAAAGGTGCCAAAGGCAAGCAGATGTCTCGGCATGATTGCTCACAGGCCTAGCCCATTCAGCACAATGGCCCCATGCTTCCAGGGGAGGGCAGAGTGTGGGGAGAGAGGACAAAGGACACATTACCCGGTGACAGTGTCATCACTAATGAAGTGATGCTGTTGCAGGCTTAGGACGGTACTGTACCTAAGATCAGGGACTCGATGACATGCTAAAAGTCTTCATCCTCAGCCCAAGGGCCCACCTCCTCCCCACAGCCAGAATGCCTCTCTTCCTTCCTGGGAGGAGAGGCAGACTCATGTGGCTGCAGTGGCTGCAGGGCCGGTCTTCCCAGCAGCACCCACAGACAGGACTCCATCTGGCTGTGCTTCCTCCTCCATCAGAAAAATCTGGAGTCATAGCCGTGGCCAGACATAGAAATTGAGAGATGAACATTTACATCCTGGCAGATCACTAGCATGTGCTGGGCAGAAGCCAGTGCCCACTAAGCTGTCATGTGACCAGAACTGGGTAACTGATATCTGAGCCTCCAAACCCCACGCTTCCACTGGAGAGCCAAGATCATCACTCACACGTATGAACGTCTATGCACATGAAGACGGGCAGGCATACA